>NC_090448.1:734018117-734331554 GCF_031143425.1 Pleurodeles waltl
ACCATACAAAATCATTTCAAACCCACCCCAAACAAATTTAGAGACCATGACCAATGTGGCCATGGAAGGAAAACTCCAATCAATAAAAGTTTCAAGGCTTTATTTTACATCCACAAAGCTAAGGTCACGTAAACTGTACACAAAATCAAATTGTAAAGATAAATCAACACCATTGGTTGCTCAAAATGATGAAACAAGTTTAATCTACTTAGCATCACCACCATTAAACATCAAGAAAAATACATATTTTTAAAGAGATAATCTGTGAAATAGAAGCAGTTCTCAAATCAGACTGTGTTGACATTTGACAAATCGAATTAAAGAGAGCTCAAGAATCAGGGTTGGACATGAGTTATCCCTATAACTAACCAAAGTAGGACATGCATGTGTGGGAACGGACTAGCACATGTGGACAAAAGATAAAAAGTGAAAAAAAAAATTGGAAAACAATCTTTCATGGGCTAAGAGAAATTAACTAGAAAAATAAAATAGATAGGTGTCAGCATGCTAGCTTCTACAAAGAAAAGGACATGTCAAGGGAAATAGCATTAACAGGGAGATATACCTCTCCTAATGTCAGCATTTAAGGATTCTTAGTCAGCGAAGCATGTAGATCATCAGCAAAGTCCGTTAGAAGCACCCTCAGGGAAGTGCAGAACATGAGCTGTACAGAGAACAGTACTCGTCGGCCACAAGAGAACAACTAACTGAAAATTACAAAGTCCAATCCCTAATAAAAAAAGGGGCAATAGTTCTTATTCTTTAGTCCAGTGGATCCACATCATGCAATAGAGGCAATATCCAATCCAAGTGTAAACTCAAATCAAAGTTGCAACATTGCAAAGTTTTCTCAGGTTTGAGCCGAAGTCATCCTTCTGTCTAAATCTAACAGTCAATTACAATTTTCTATCAGTTGCAACAATACAAATTCTTCCCAGGGTATACAACAGACTTGTCCTCTTCCCATGTGAAAGCACATGTTGATAGAAACAATTTATTTCACTTTTAGTCCACAGGCCTAAATGTTCCGTAAACAAGGTCATTTAGAAACAAGTCTGTAAAATTAAACAAAAAAACCCTTTACTATTCATAAGACCAACCTAATGGAAACATTCATGTTAGAAAAAGAATGATTCATCACTTTTAGATCACTGCAAATACAAGGTCTGCTAGCCTAGTTATGCTAACACAAGAAATATAATGCATTAATATATTTGACAATAAAACACACATAATAGACACACTTGTAAATTCAGCATTAATAATATATCATCAGAATAAGTAAAACATTTCATTAGGTATTGCAAACTTCTTAAAGCATCATGTTAAATATGACAAAAGAGTGCATTTTTTTATGCGCACATCTATGCAATCTCATAAATCATATATTAAACATTATAAATCACAATATGTTTGACTACTAGCATTGTCTCTAATGTTTAAAATATACTTTGACATCATTTACATTTTGTTAGCACATTGTTAAATACGGTAGGCACAATGGTGACGACCACAAATGAAAACATGAACACTTTTAAAATACATGTCAGTGCAGCTTCTTTATGTTAAGCTGTTAATCATGAAACCATCTGCTGACACCTAGGTCACTAAAAGCATTACGAAAATTTACACTCCAACACCAGTCATTTGTAAATCAGCCTTGGTTCTGCTATAATCGGACCAGTTTAGCCCGAACCTCTAGTCCATAACCCCTCTGACTAGCAAGACAAGCAACCCCTGACCAATCTCAGTCTATCTGGGACTCTTAAGCAGGGTGCAGCTTGAGTCCTGTGGCACAATAAGCACTGCACTGATGTCTGAGCATATCCCTCCTTCTTAGGACACACTTCACTCATAGTTCACAGTATCGCACACAAAGTAAAACCTTTTTGGTTTCCAGCATGGAGGCCAGTGGTGCTGCTGGAAGGAAGAGTGTGGTTGTTGCAATAAGAAACTAAAAGGCTCCATTCAATGAGCTACGGTGTAAGTAATTCTGTCAGGGAAAACTTTGTGAATGAGGTCTTGCCACTGGGTAGAGTGGCCATTTACTTTGCATTATGTGAAATATTCAAGGGATATAATAACAAAGGGCCCACTAAACAAATGAAACTTTCATTAGCCCACACACTATTAATGAATGAATAGTGTCAAAGGCAGATCAACCTTTTTCCAAGAAACCTAGCCCTGATGAAGACCTCAACAAAAATTATGAACGCACATAGAGCAGTCAAAACAAACTCAAAAAAGGGCTGGTTCCTGAAGAGTATTAATCAAGTTTGGAGAAGTAATGCCTCCTACAAGTGCACACATGGATAGCAAAAAAAGATATTTCTAAAAGACTTGTAACTCCTCTGACCTCAACAGTTTTGATTTCTTCACCTATAATTTTTAGTGGGTATTTGTTTGTGCTTTTCTTCATATATTTAGCCCTTATTATTTACTGTGGATTAATTTGTGTTTATTATTCTTAACCTTTATTTGGAAATCTTACTCTAGGTGTACAAATGTATCACTAATGTTGACGGTATCAGGTGGGATGATAGAATGCTTTTTATAAAATGTTTTTTTCTGAATAATGCATGAGTCTTTTGTATTACTTCTTTAGAAGTAAAGAAAATTAACTGCTGAACAGTATTCTATCCAAAACAGATAATAGCTGTTAAGTTCTCATTGCCAAAATGATTTTGTACTGATGGTCGATGGCAGAAGTTACGTAATTGCATAAAATAGATCACTAAGCTGTTGACTGGTCTGCAGGGTGCTTTTCCATTTACACACTGCTATGCAAATACTTCTTCTGCAATGTAATATATAATGTCACAAGCCACTCACCTGAATTTCCTAGGTTGTTTGTTCCGATGGGGTGAGTATGGCCCCAACTCCCGCTAGGGCCTAGCCGCGATTGCAGTGTTTCTTTTAGTTAAGCACTGTACAAGGTGAGGCCCCAAAGGGAAGGGTGTTAGGAGGAGAAAGAGAGAGAAGACGACCCACTCATGTCTCAGGACCTCCTCTTATGGAGGCAGGGATAGGTGGACAGGATGTGTTGTAATGGGCATTGACCCCCCTTAGTTAGCAGGACTCCAGCACAGGAACAGGTCTATAAAAAGCTGCACAATTAGTTTACTACCGTGTCGGCTCTTCTGAATACAGCTTTTATTTTATGCCATAAAACATAACATGTCAAAGGACATACAGGTTAGAGTACCTTAAATCTCAACAGGGACTTTCATTGCATATAATGACTTTTGTTCCATATAGCACATACAGGGAACAAAGCTCTCAAAGACAATATACTTTAGCCTTTCACCAAATCTAGGCTCCTGTTTCTTCACAGCAGCCAAGAAAGCCTTGGTTAGCAATAATAATCAATTATTTTTTAAAACATATAAAATCAGGAATTTTTCAAGAGTCAATTGTTTGCAAACAACACAAGACAGTAAATTGAAGTGCTCTGGGTGTCTGGTACTACTCAGTCTTTTTTGCAAGAACTTCACCAAAAGATTATTGTCTGTTATGCAGTCAATTGTTTTTCCTACAAAGGACCAAATAAAACATACCATGTCCATGCTGGGTAGTTGTTCATCAAACCTCACACAATGTGGGTCCACATATTCGTTATAACTGAGTTATTGTCCCTTTTCCTTTTTCCTGCAGATCAGGAGTCGTAGAGCCAAGGCTGTGTGGAGGATGGTTGCCGGAGAAAAAGTCTGTTGCCAGGTTACAGGGGACTGGAGATTAGGGTAAGGAGTATAGATGAAGCTAGCCTTGGCACACTGAAAAGCTTAGTTTTAATAGTCTTGTTGGGGGAGTGCGTCACCGTTTGTTGTTTTCCTTGTGAGTTGCTTAACTACTCCTGTACCTAGGGATGAGTCATCCTGTTTTTGCATTATGTACACAGGGCTCGAAAAATCATAAAAATGTTACTAGACCTGCAGGTCGAACAACTTAAATAATCTAGTCGACCTAACTATAATGTACTTGACCCGTAACTAGGTCTCAAATTGTGTGATCCTAGGCAAATAGTTTACAGAGTCGCCTAATTCCTAATTCTCACATGTGATTGCACCTTCAAATATGTGAGCTCAGCGTTTCTGCAGTACAAAAAAAACCTCTTGTGTTTGATTAAGTAGACTAAAGTTTGCTGCATGCATCACAAGAATCTAGCCCACATACCCATGAGGTCTAGCCTACATAACTTAGGACTTATTTTAGTTTACTAACAACATTGCCATCAGGGCAGGGGTGTTCCTCAGTTTGTTCAAACACTAAATTTTAATAAATATATTACTAAACCATGATGTGGCAACATGTTGTCATCTACACACAGCACCTTTCCAATAAATGTCCAAAAACCTCTCCACTAACTTGAAGCTTTACTGATAAAATGATATAGGGGCCAGATGTAGCAAAATTTTGCGAGTCGCAAATGGCCCGAATCGCAATTTGCGACCCCGAAAAATCGGAAATGGGATGCAAAAACCCCATTTCCGAATCGCAAATTGCAACGCAAGCCATTACCGACTCGCAAAATTTGCAACCCCATAGTGTGACCCGCAAATAGGAAGTCACAATTTGCGAGTCGCAAACCATATGATAAAGCCACTCGTAAATTGCGACTAGTCGCAAAAAGCCCATTTTGCACACCCAATTTACCACTAACTCAGAGCAGGACCAAAGTATAAAAGGAGACCCAGAAGGCACCTGGGTTACTCAAGATGGCGGAGATATATGTGATAGTAAGGAGGAGGAGAGTCCACGCCGCACAGCAGAGGAGGAGGAGGAGCCAGAGACAGGAGAGGATATACAGAACCAGGCAGACACTTTTCCAACAAACTGAGGAGGAGATATATGATAAATACAGACTTAGCAGTGCAGCAATATTAGAATTAATAGATCTACTCAATCCACAGCTGCAACGCCAGACTGTGCGCAGCAGCGCCATCCCCACACATGTGCAAGTGCTATGCTCACTGCACCTCTTGGCCTCGGGTAGCTATCAGGGGGTCATTGCTGTGGCAAGTGGGGTATCCCAAAGTGCACTCTCACGGTTCTTCAGATGTTTCTTAGATGCCATACTCACACACATGTACATATACCTACCCAGGAATGAGGCAGAAATTAACAGCACCAAGTTGGAATTCTTCAGGATTGCCAACTTCCGACATGTAATAGGGTGTGTAGACAGGACACATATACAAATATGCCCTCCTGCAAATCTGGAATATCTGTTCCGCAACCGGAAGTGTACCCACTCACTGAACATCCAGGTGGTATGTGACGCCCATTATGTCATCACTGACATGGTAGCCAAATTTCCAGGGAGTACACATGACTCTTACATTTTCAGGCACAGTGGGATACACCAATGCCTAGAACGTGGGGAGTTTGGAGACGGATATCTATTAGGTATTGCTGAATACACCCTGAAGCCATACACACAGGTCACTGTTGAAACCATCCATGCCCTGCTAACATTGTCCATTTATGCCAAACAGGTGACAGTGCATATGCACTACTTCCATGGATACTTACCCCGTACTTAACACCCAGCAATGAGAATGAGAGGTGATACAACAGTGCACATAGGAGGACCCGAAATGTCATAGAGAGGACCTTTGGACTGCTGAAGGCAAGATTCCGATGCCTCCACAGAAGTGGAGGTGGGCTCCAGTATGCCCCAATAACAGCATTCAAGATAGTTGGCGCATGCGCTATACTGCACAACATTGCCACCAGAAGTGGGCTACATCTCACCCCTGAAGACCCAGATTCGGAGGATGACGAGCAAGAGCTACCACATCGCCATCATGGGGATAGAAGCATTGCAAATCAAGGCAGACAGTGACGGGACCACATTGCAAACCAATACTTTGGAAGGTACGTGCTAACTGTCTCCACACACACTAATGTCACACACAAAGAGCCCAGTTGTGAAGTGGAACAAACAAGAACTTTTATTAAGAGAACCTAAGTAATGTGGAACTGGACTTTTGGGAAGGGGCTGTAAATGTCCACCTGCAATGAGGACACATTCACCTCATGTGCCTCAAGTGTCATGCAGTGCATAGGCTCAACTCCTCCGCCTGGGACGACCAGCAAGGCTAGTGCTTGGAGTGTCAGCAGATCCCTGACGTGCACTGCCACTCCTCAATACCCTTGTGTCCGTGGCAGATGCACTACTGACGGTGGAGCCCTCCTCACTATCTTGAGGTGTGTCTGCCGTGCCCCCAGCCACCTGTCTTGCCTCCATCATGTCCACAGCGTGGCTAATCCGACCCAGTCCCCGAGCCACATCCCCTGCAAAGTGGCCCAAGTCAACCTGCAAACTGACTGTACGGCGTGACAGCCCTGTGGTGTTGACAGCCAGACGGACGATTGATGCAGCCAAGCGGTCCAACCGGTGTATGAGTTGCCGCTCATGGCGCCTTGCACTCTCTCTCTCTGACACTAGTTCAGTTACGAGTTGACGGATGGAGAGTGCAAGGTCATCGACATTATTATTCAGGTGTTGGAACTCTGCGTGTACCTGTGCCAGCCCTGTGGTGAAATTCCGCTCCATACGTTGCATTGCCCCTGATATTACCCTCATCTGCCTTGTTTGCAGGCGCTGACCACGGACATGGAAGAGTCACCTACATCCTCCTGGGACACTGCAGGGACATGGACTCGGCGTCTGCGACGCGGTGGAGCATCAGGGTCCTGCTGTATGGCACTGTGGCTGGGACCGGTTGCTGTGTTGATCTCCCCAATGTCCATTGGTGCAGCTGGAGGGGACTGTCGGGTGGTGCTGGGCCCTGTAGTGGCTGCCTCTGACTCCTGTGCTGCCTGTTGGCTGCTCTCTGCACCCTGGACGGACTGGCTGGTGGGGATGTCTTGTGGGAGACCTGTGGGACATAGGGAACACACTGTGAGTATCTAACATCTGTTGTATGCCTCCTAATAAACTGTTGCCTATCAGCTGACTACTGAACTACATTGCCCATAATGCACCATTCTGGTGGTTGCAAGTCTGGAATGGAGCTAATTTGGTTGTGCATGCTGCTGTGTACTGGGTGGGTGGGGGTATGGCAGATATGAGTGTACATGCATGTTTCATGGTACTCACTTGTTGATGTTCCTGGTGCTGACGTGTCCAGCTCTCCCATTCCAGCCACTGCCTCAGGCTAAAGGGTCTGTTCCACAAGGTCCTCCATGGGTGTGGGTGGTGGGACGGTGGATGGGCCTCCTCCTGTGCCCCTCAGCTCCCGGAGGCGCTCTGCCACCCTCTCCTTGGTCCGGGAGCGCAGGTCATACCATCTCTTTTTGATTTCATCTATGCTCCTGTGGCTCACCCCATGGCGTTGACCTTCTCCTGGATGTCATTCCAGATCCACATTTTTTCAGTCTCTGGCACACTCAGGGCAGCCCTTCCAAATAGCTGGTCATGGTGCTGGCAGCATTAATCTGTCAGTACCTCCAGCTCCTTTTCTGAAAACCTCAGTTTTCTCTTCCTGCCAGAGTCCTCCATTCTTGCTGCTGTTCCTCCAGGTGGTTGCTCAGCAGTTTGAACAGGGTGTGATCCTCCCTCCTCCCAGGTCTATTTGTAAACTTCCTGGCTGTGATGTCATCAGCATGAGCCAGGAAGTGTTTTCCAGACAGTTCTGCTGCACCTGCATGCAATTAGCGGCACAGTCGCAATTTGTGACACCCACTCGCAATTTGCCTGTCAGTTTTTAGCAAGGTCGCAAAGAGCGACTTTCCAAACAGCGGATTCGCAATCTGCGGTGCGACTTCATTTGAGAGTCGAAAAATGAAGTTGCTTTTTCTTGTTGGATACCAGTTTGCGAGTCGGAAATTGCGAGTCGCAACGACTCGCAATTTCCGACTCGCTATTTTTTAGCTACCTACATCTGGCCCATAGTGTATTAACAATCTGTGAATATTGGGTTTCAGAAAACATATCCTTTGCACATCAACATGTAAAGTATTCTGATTTGTTTTCATCCTATTAAAATATTTTGTCATCACACATAAATATAAAAAATGGCTTTCACAACTACTGAAATATATTTTGAAATGTTTGCACAGTTGACTTAGTCATTTACATGTTGGTGTTAGGAAAAATCTGACACCCTATATCTGTCTGTGAACACAGAGCAAATGTGACATAAGAACAAGACTACTTCAACTCGTCAGAAGGGATGAGTAAGTATTAAAAATAGCTCTACCTGATCAAATAAGACTCGCCAATGCGAGTGCTCGAGTGGATTTTTCAAGCCCTGGTACATAACAGGTGGTGCTCATTATTCAAGGATGAGTCATCATGTTTTTGCAATATCTACATGACATGTGGTGGTGATTAATTAAGGATGAGTCATGTTTTCTTCCGCTTGCTTTGATTAATCAAGTATGAGTCATGTTTTCTTCTGCTTTGCTGCCATGTACCTAGGGATGGTTCATCATGTCATATGCTCATAGCACTTGGTGATTACTTAGAAAACAAAACAGTGTTCTTTCACATAATTTGGTTCAACCAACTGTGCATTAACATCTCAAATAAAGTGAACCATAAATACATGCACCCTAGTGCAAAAAGGCACTGCAGAGAAACATAGGTGGTCATTATGACATTGGCGGTGACTGTTAAAGTGGCGGTAATACCGCCAACAGGCTAGTGGTAATTACCGCTAAATTAAAACCATGGCAGTGATAACTCCCATAGACAACCAATGTACCACACTATCTGCCAGGGCGTTAACACCACTCACCATGGTGGTAGCCCTCAGTACCCAGGCGGAAGACAAGGTACTGCCCAACATATCATGACACAGCAAACCACTACGATTTCTGGGGTGCTACCAACGCCATCAAAAGCCTGGCGGAAACACAACATAGAAGGCCAAAGACTCACCATCAGAGGCCCAGAGAAGATCAACGCCGCCATGGAACCGGAACCGGAACTGCATGTCTTCCAGATGCTTTTCTACGCCATGCTTCACCTGGAACACCAACGCCGGCGAAGACGACAACGGTAAGTACAGCTGCCTAGCACACAAGGGAGGGAAGGAGGAAAAGGAGAGTGACGCACACACGCACAACACACACCATTCACACACACACCATACACACATCCAGCTGCAGGTCACATTATTAGGACACACCTCATAATAATGCAAGGACAACAGTAAGGCAGAATTGAAAATGTATTTGCATGCCAACAACCTCCATAAGTACCGAAGTGACAAAAAATATACATGAACAATTGTCCAGAAAGGGCCAATGCCCAGTCCAAAGTACAAAAGGCCCACATGGCCACAGGGCACCGTCCAAGCCCCAACTTGATCCTGACATTCTCCACACCAAACTGTGCAGGGGCAACATGTTGGAAGTGGGCAGGCACCTCAGGGGGAGGGGGGTGGAGGGCACCTCAGCTGAAGTGGGAAACTTGCCCACTGGTTCTGGAGGGGGCTCCATGCCCATTTCCCAATGCTGGGGAGTGCAAGGTCACAGTCTCTGAGGTTGGAAACTCGCCAACTGCTTCTGGAGGGGGCTACTTGTACAACAGTCCCTGGAGGATGGCCTACATGCCCTCTGCTGGAGGTGAGGGCTGCATTCTCTCTGCTGGGGAGGTGTCCCCTGGGCAGCCTCTGCTGGAGGTGAGGGCTGCTGTGTCACAGCTGGAGGTGAGGGCTTCTTGCCTTTCATTGGTGGTTGAGTGAGAACCGCTCCTGTCATTGGTGGCTGAGTGGGAACTGCTCCTGTCATTGGTGGTTGAGTGGAAACCTTTCCCTTCCTGGCTGGTGAAGTGGGATCCTTCCCTTTCCTGGCTGATGGAGTGGGATCCTTCACTTTCTTGCCTCCACGACTAGGAGGTGCCTCCACTCTCCCCGTGGACTGTTTGGCTGAGGTGCTGGGCTGGGTCATTGGGACCCTGCTCTTACGGGCAGGACGGCGGCGGAGGGGGAGGGCAGAGGTCAAGTTGGGAAAGGAAAAGCTTCTTAGGGATGGTGGGGCAGGATGAGGGAGGAAAGATGGGAGTTGAGGTTGAGGGAGTGGTTGCTGGAGGAGTATGTCTGCTGGACATGGGTGCAGGTGCATGGGCAGTGTGCTGATGTGAGGTGGATGGCTGTTGGGTGTCTGACTGTGTGTGTTTGTGTCCCTTAGGATGCAGCTCCCTCTGTCGCCTGTGCCCCTGCTCCTCCACCAGATGATGCTAATGCTAATGCACACATGGACAGGATGACAGAAGAAAAAAGGGAAGGAGAGAGAGAAAGGGAACACTGGGTCAATTGCAGCACCAACACCACAGTTGGCATACACATTACCATCACACACAGGATTCAGGATTGAGCACTATGCACCACACTGGCAATCAATTGGCTAGGTGCCACAGCAAGATGAGGGCCAGGCAACACCAACTGCAGCCCTCCTGGGAACCACTAAGCACTGTCTGACATGGAATACAACCTAGCTAGGTTACCTGAATTTGCTATACACCCATTACTCTTGAGCTGGGTCACGCTGAAATGTCTGATCTATTTAAGGGGCACCCACTGATTCACACCCACCACCCGGATACCATGCCACCTACCAATGATTGTAGTTACGCCCACTGTACTCACTCCCTTGTGGCTGCTGTGATGCCCTCAAGAGCCCATCCAGATCTGGGTAGGCCACCGCCAGTATGCGGGCCATCAGAGGGGGTCAGGTTCCAACGGGCACCCCTTCCTTGTTGGGAGGCCATCCCAAGCTGGCCCTCTGCGACTTCTGTGCTCAGCGTCTCATGTCCTCCCACCTTTTCCTACAATGGGTGCTCCGCCTGCTGTAGAACCCCAGGGTCCGCATGTCCTTGGAGTTGGCACGCCACAATCCCTTCTACTGATGGGCACTGACCTGTAGAGGTAATACAGACAGGAGGACACCATTATAAATACAATCCAGCCTGTCACACATATGGCCCACAAATCCCATTTCCATCTCCATTGGCACACACATCACCTGGCGCCCACCATGTACACTACCAACAGACATACCACCCCCCAAATGACACAATGCTTGCACACACCTCCATGCAGCCTTGCCACATGCATCGTGCCTAAGGTGTACTCACCTGTTGGTCTGGAGGCCCATACAGCAGTCCATACTGGGGTAGGGCCCCTTCCACCAAATGCTCCAACTCCTCCGAAGTGAAGGCAGGGGCCCGTTCCCCAGTCACACGGGCCATGGTAGGTTCCAGACACTGTGGAAAGTCAGGAATCAAGTGAGGTTTTAGATAGAAAATGGCAGGCACGCCCGTGGCGGTGAACACTGTCACCACTGCCGCTGATTCCCATTGGCCACTGTACTCCATAGAGCCTCATATTAGCCAATGAGGAATTGCATGGCGGTGCGAGACCGCCTTCTGCCACGACACCCAACGTCGATGGAGTTATCTCACTCCCACCTGTCCCTAGATACATTTAATGGTGGTGGACAACATTCAGATAATCCATAACTGCTGCATTGCTAAAGATTGCACGTACATTGCCATTCCCACTGTCCCATCACATTAATGCTCTATGTACACTGAGGTGGTGGTACCATTGTTCAATTTGTGACAGCCTACTCACTCTTGTGTCCCTTAGATACCTACCACTACGGAGGAATAGGAGGAGGAGACAAGCCCCCATGGACAGACCCGTTGTGGACTTGGCTAGAGTGGAGGACAGGCACATAATACTCACCTATAGTCTTGACAAGGCCACAATCACAGAGCTGTGTGCCCAATTGGAGCCTGATCTGATATCTGATATCTGTCATCCCACTGGGATCCCCCCTCTTGTGCAAGTTCTATCAGTGCTCCATTTCCTGGCAACTGGTTCTTTCCATGTGACCGTGGGCTTGGCAGCAGGAATGTCACAGCCAATGTTCTCAATTGTGCTTGCAAAGGTTTTGTCTGCCTTGGTCAAACACATGTGCAGCTACATTGTTTTCCCCCAGGTGGATGATTTGGCAACTGTGAAGGCAAGATTCTATGAAATGGGACACATACCCAGTATTGTTGGGGCAATTGATGGAACACATATTGCGTTTGTCCCCCCTGCCAGAAAGAACAGGTGTTCAGGAATCGGAAGAGTTTCCACTCACTCAATGTGCAAATGGTGTGCCTGGTGGACCAGTACATCTCCCACGCCCCTGTCAAGTATCCTGGGTCAGTGCATGGCACCTTTGTTCTGTGAAATAGCAGCATCCTAAATATGATGGCACAACTACAGAGGCACAGAGTGTGGCTACTACGTGAGCCTGAGTGCCCACCCAATGTACGTTAGTGTAAGCCTTCTGGTGTTAACCCCATACCATTGTGTGAGGCTAATGTTTGTCCCTCAATACTTGCAGGTGACTCAGGCTACCCAAACCTATCATGGCTCCTGATCCCTGTGAGGAATGACAGGATAGGGGCTGATAAGCATTACAATGATGCACATGGGCGAACCAGGAGAATTATCGAAAGGACCTTCTGCCTCCTGAAGGCCAGGTTCAGATGCCTGCATCCCTGTGGATCCCTGTGCTACTCACCTGAGAAGTTTTGTCAGATAGTAGTGGCGTGCTGCATGTTGCACAACCTGGCCCACAGACGACATGTGCCTTATCTGTAGGAGGAGACTGGAAATGCCCCTGTGGCAGCAGTGGACCCTGAGGACAGTGAGAGTGAGGAGGCAGAGGATGAGCATGCGTACAACAGAATATTAGTTATACGTCTATACTTCCAATGACACACAAGTGAGACAGTGTAACTGACCATTCCTCTGACTATTGTTTTATCTGTGTGGCTGTAGCAGGATGGCATTCACTTCCTTTGCATCTCAACTTACTGTCACCTATGGCTTCTCATTTTGAAGATGTTGGTGATTTTACAACAATGTACTGATGTGATGACTACAGACAGCTACAGGTCATTAATTGTATGCTATCACAGTTTTCAGATCATTTGAACATGATGTGACTGTTTCCATTAATGCACATTTTCATCACATAAAACACTGTCAGTCAAGTTATGTTCAAGGGTGTTTATTTTAGTGCAAATAGTTGACGGAAAAGTGCAATGGAACGGGGTGATGGTAGAGGAAAGTCAAGGGTATTGTTCCATTCTGTTTGTAGCACAGGTCCAGTGTCCAAGGGGCCATAGGAAGGGGAGCAAAGGCAGTTCAAAGTGGACAAGGTGACAGGGTGGGACCCAAGGGGGCATTCAGGAGTGTCTTATTTCCTGGCGGTGGTCTTGGCAAGTGTCTCTGGCTTCTGTGTGGGTAGCAGGGAACGTTTGTGGGGTGGTTCACCTTCTGCAGGGAGAGGGGTGCTGGTGGCCTGTGGGTCCTGTGGCAGGATCTCCTGCCCACTGGCTGCAGCGGAAGTGGAGGGCTGGTCAGTAGGCTGGCTAGTGGTAGGGGCCCGCTGTGTACTGTCCATTCCCTCATGATGTTGCCCATGTCTGCCAGCACCCCTGCTACGGAGATCATGGTGGTGTTGAGGGCCTACAAATCCTCCCTGATCTCCTGATGGTGTTCCTTCTGCAGCCGCTTGTTCTCCTGTATGTTGGTAAGGATCTGGCCCATCGTGTCCTGGGATTGTTGGTAAGCCCCCAGGACATTGGTGAGTGCCTCCTGGAGAGCCGGTTCCCTGACCCTATCCTCCCCCTGGCGCACAGCGGTCCTCCCAGTGTCCCTGTTCCCCTATGCCTCTGTCCCCTGAATGTTGTGCCCACTGCCACTGACCCGAGGTCCCTGATTATCTTGGGGGTGATGTGTGGACTGGGGTCCCTGTACAGGTGGGCACACTGCTGATTGATGTGTCCTGGGGACAGAGATGGGTGACATTGGGTGGGTGCTGTGGTGTTGGATACTGATGGGGGAGGCTCTGTGTTGGACTGTGAGTGGGCTGGGGTGGCCGAATGACCAGTGGTCCCTGATGGGCCAGGAAGTTCATCTAGATCCAGAAGTCCAGAGTTACTGTCATCACTGGGGGCATCTTCTGTTGGGGGACTGGTTAAACGTGGCACTTCCTCTCCGCTGAGATTGGCTGGGGCACCTGTGGGGATGGAAGTGATGTATTATGCTACATGTCTGTGACAAATTGTACATCCCTAGATTCCTCTCTATTGTTGCTGTTGCCCTGCCACTTTGTTTGTGTATGATGATGTATTGTGGGATTGTTAGTTCTCCATACTGTGCATGCTTTTGTGATGAGTGCACATGCAGGGCTGGCAGGGCTATCCATGCATTGGTATAGCATGCAGGGCTAGGCATTGGGGTTAGTCATATGTGTAGGTGCAGCGTGTGGGATGGAGTGGAGTGATGGGAGTGAGGGTGAGTGGGTGTGATGGCATGCAGGTATGGGGGGTGATGAGTAGTAAATATTGACTCACCAGTGTCCAGTCCTCCGGCTACTCCAGTGAGTCCCTCAGGATGCAGTATTGCCAAAACTTGCTCTTTCCATGCTGCCAGCTGTGGGGAAGGAGGTGGGGGTCCACTGCCAGTCCTCTGGATGGCGAGCTGGTGCCTGACTACCATGGAATGTACCTTCCCCTGTAGGTCGTTCCACCTCTTCCTGATTTCGTCCCATGTTCTTGGATGCTGTCCTACAGCGTTCACCCTGTCCACGATTCTCCACCATAGAGCTATCTTTCTGGCAATGTTTATTTGCTGGACTTGTGCTCCAAACAGCTGTTACTCTACCCTGATTATTTCCTCCACCATGACCCGCAACTCCTCATCAGTGGGGACCAGGGTGTTGTATGGTGTGGGTTTATGAGAGGGTATTGAGTAATGTGGTGGGGTTGTGGATGTGGGGTGTGTGACGGATGTATGGGTGTTTGTGGTGTGTGTGTCTAGTTGTCTCAGTGGTCTTGGTTTTAGTCTGGTGGCAATAATTGGGGTTCATAAACGGTTGTGGGTTATATGGGTGTGTGTTTTATAGTGTTGTGAGTGGATGGGTGTGGTGTGTGTATCAGTGTCAGGTGTGTGATTTCGGTTATGGTCAATATAGTGTTGTTTTGTATTTGGGTATCTATTCTGAACGCATCGGTGTGCACCGCCAATTGTTTACCACCATTGAATGTCCGCCATGGTGATTTGTGGGTCATAATGTGGTGGGCGTTGTATTATTAGCATAACGGTATGTGTGTTGGTACTGACACTTTACCACTGACCTTTGGGCTGGCGGATTTGTGTATGTGGCAGTATTGTCGGGCTCTTGTGTGTGTGTCATAATATGACAAACGGATATATGCCACTGCGGCGTTATGTTGGCAGCCGTCACAGCGGCGGTAAGCGGGATTTACCGCCAGTGTCATAATGAGGGCCATAATGTCATGACTCCATCAAATCCATGCATACCTTAATTCATGAACATTACAAGCACATCCCACTGTACTGTAGCATTGTGAGGGAGCAGGGTTGCAACATATATAATTGGAATATAAAGGAGTCTCCTGAGTACCCAACTTGGAGGATGTCAGGAAACGGATTCAGAGGGACTGGTTGAGCAGAGGATTAATAGGGGAAGTCAATCAAGGAACTTGGATCTGAGCAGAGAACTCAGATGATTAAGCAGTAAATGTAGACCGGAGCATGAGGACTGAGCAAGACACAGAGAATGATTGAGTGGGGTTGAGAAAAGAATACAGAGGTTCAGTCAAGCAAATAAGTAGGATCGATGAAAAGATGCCAGAAGTGGCAGGCTGAGCATGGTTTTTCAAGGTATATTTTCAGGTCTGAAATGTCAATTGTGTTCTTACTTCTTAGTAACAGTTGGGTTGTCTGCATATTAATGTATGTGGGCCCTTTCCAGCGAGCATTAGCCCACGAAAGCCCACTTAGAAAGTAACTAGCGAGGTGGATTGAAAAGAGCCCTGAAAGACTCCACATCTTAAAGTAAGGAGGGGATATTAGCATGTCCCTAGTTCTATGAACTGTTATTTGGAGGAGAGGACAAATCTGATCCATTTTAGTACTTGGCTCTATATCTCCATTGTGATGGATAAGATAGTAGTCAATGGTGGTTAATGTTATCTGATGTAGCAGATATGTAAAGTAGTCGCAAGAGGCAGATGTCACCGACGTCTCTTATGTATAGAATGTCATCCACTATACCTAAGTTTCAAAGTGTTTGGCAGGTTATTGTTCAACAAGAGGTAGGAGTTGTATGGAGACAGCCTGGAGACAGACTTTAAATTCCAGAAGGCCACCTGGTCTAAGTTCAGTTGCTGCATCAAGAGCGTACCCTCGCTGGATTTTAGAGTAGATAGGAATATTACTTTCAGGAATTAATTGATAATTTCCAGAAAAAGAGTTGCAGTTGTGTAAAATGCAAAGTTGTATTGGTTGTAATGGGAGGGGAGAACCTTTATAAGATGGGAGTTGTCAGATGCTACATTTCGGAATATAGATTGAATGTCAACTTTTTCGATGAAGGCCATTCTGTGGAGAAGTTATAGAGGCTGATTGGCATGGTAGTATATTTTTATCTCCTTCATTTCATCTTGGTATTTTCTCCTAAAGAAATTGACCAATATTTGTTTCAACAGGGGCTGTATTACAGAAAGTACCCCAAGGGCGCAACCCGCTTGTGCGGCCGCTTTGTGCTCCCCAGGGCACATTGGTATTACACAAGGGGCCACAGATGCTTGTGAGGCCTCTTCTTTATTACAGTCAGTGCTGGCACACAAGTAGTACCAGGGCTATTTCAAGAGGGTGTTCCCTCATTGCATCGGTGTTAGACCTACTAACATTAGGTTGTTCTTCCCCCAAACTTTTTGCCTTTTTGCCTACAGTCCTGCTGTTCCTTTTTTGTTGGCATTAGGGTTCTGAGCACTTTACCACTGCTGACCAGTGCAAATGTGCATTCACTTCTCCCCTATACATGGTAACATTGTTGTATCCACAATTGGCTTATTTAATTTGCTCATAAGTCCCTTGAAAAGTGGTAAACCATATACCCAGGGCCTGTACATTACATGCTGTTAGTGGGCCCTGCAGCACTGACTGTGCACCCACAAACGTAGCCTTTCAAACCTGTCTCAGGCCTGCCCTTGCAGAGCCTGTGTGTGCAGTTTCACTGCCAATTTGACTTGGCATTTAAAGCCTCTTGCCAAGCCCTACACGTCCCTTTTAGTACATATAAATTACCCATAAGGTAGGTCCTAGGTTGCCCAGAGGGCAGGGTGCTATGAACATGAAAGGCTGAACATGTACTTTTAAGTTTTACATGTCCTGGTAGTGAAAAACTCCCAAAGTCATGTTTCAGTATTGTGAGGCCTACTCCTTTCACAGGTCAGCGTTGGAAATTTCTTAACATACTTTAAATTTAAAGCTGTACTCCCTGGTCAGAAAGGAGTGGCTTTGTCATGTTTCATATGTTTGGAATGGTAGTGATAAATCCTCTTTACTGGTAAAGTTGGATTTCATTATTATTTTAGAAATGTCACTTTAAGAAGGGGGCATTTATCTGCTCTTACTGCCCTGTGTGCATGCAGCTTGTCTTCAATACACTTATGTGGTGGGTGACAACTACACTTTGTGCATTCCCTCTAGACAGCCATAAACACAGGAAGGTTAGGTGTGTCTGAGCACTCATCTGGATTCATCAGCATTCTGATGGGCTTTCCCGGGGAAGAAGGGTGGAGGGGAACTGACACTTACACTTGAATAGGGAAGTGCCTGTCCCCACACAAAGGGCTGATAACCCCCTACTGATAGTCTGGAGCCAGGGCTCGGATGAAAGTGGGACCTGTGCACTTCAAGGAGCTGCTTTTAAGTCACTCGTGCTTCAAAGGCACATTTGCGTATAAGTACTAGCGCTCTGACCCTCCAAATACACTACTGGACCTGGGAAGAACTCAGCTGAAGTAAAGACTGCTGTGCCTTAATGATTGCCATTTTGCCTGGACTGACTGCAGCTTGGTGATCTCTGCCCTGCTGAGGACAAGGACTGGACCCATCTCACTTGAACCCAGAGTTACTCCATAGGCTTGCTGGCTTGCCTCCTATTTTCAGAGGGCTCAGGGTCATAAAAGGCTTCTTGGAACTCTCCTGGTGCTGCTGGACTCCGCCATCTATGAATCCTACCCATGCCTGAGGTGCCCCCTCCAGTCCTGGGCCTCAGAAGTGGGTTCTGAAGCTGTTTTGCTACAAAACCAATGCATCGGCACCACTGCACCGGTCACACCCAATGCATTGCTCCTTTGACACAACACAGAGGTTGTACGACGACAGCGGATCCACAGCCTGCGTGGCTCAGTGATGCAACTGCATTTCAACAGAGCCCGACAATGATGCAGTGACCTGACTGTGTGGAAAAGATCGGCGGACCATGCCCCCACCGTTGACGCTTTGCTTTATCCAAGGTACTTTATTAGCGGACCCTGCATGGGTTCTGAAGCCAGGCTACCCTCCATTGCAGTCAGCCTGAACTTTGGATTTTCACCGGTCCCTTTTGACTTCAAATAACCATTTGACCGCTTGTGACTTCTAAGCACTATTTTTAGTTTATTCTTTAAGAATTCAAATCTCAACTTCTACTCATTGGAATTTTGTCATTTGGATCTCAGTTTACTCAAATAAATATTCTCTTTTTCTAAACCTGTGTGGAGTCCTTTAGTAGTGTTTTCATTGTGTTACTGCGTGTGTGCTGCACAAATACTTTACACATTGTCTCTTAAATTAAGCCTGCCTGCTCTGTGCCAAGCTACCAGAAGGTGAGCACAGGTTGTGTGTATCTGAGTAACCCTGACTAGAGTGGTGGTTTCTGCTTGTACAGGGTGTGTACTATGACAACCAGAAACCCCATTTCGTAAAATGGGACATAGCCCAATGCAAATGAGGGAATCTCCTTACCTCTGCATCCCGCTGTATTAAGGATGCAGGCGTGAAGGCAAAGAAGTTGTCAGGAGACGCACTGAAAGTGCACCACAACAAAGTGGCGCACAGTCAGTGTGCCCCTTGGTGGCAGTCTTCTGGAGAGGTTCAAAGGGGGTCATATGTGCTCCCAGTCATCTCCTGGCAGGCAGGTGCAGTCACTCACTGCATCTGCCTGCAAAGGGATCACTAATGCCTCCTTAAAAGTGTAGGCGTGTTGCCTCCTGCACAGTGAAACATAGAGCAGCTTTGAAGTTGGCGCTCCGTATTTCACTTGAATGAGCTGTTCCCAGGGCAGCACAGGGGCATTCATTGCAATAGGGTGCAGTTTCCCTGTTTACGCATGGTACATCTATTTAAAGGTGCCCCATGGCGCAAACAGAAAAAGTGCGCTCTGTTTGTAATAGTGCTCCCAGTGACAAATAAATGATGCTGTGTTTAGTGGGTTGATGCAATGTTTAATGGTTTGAAAAAAAATACTTTGATTTGTGCAGGTTATATGCTTCAACAATATGATTGTTTTTAAATGTACCTTTGTGAGAAGAGTTTTCTCTTTGTAAGGCTTCTCTGTATTTTCAGTGCCCGTAATTATTCAGGAGTATGCAGTTCTTACCAGGTTTTCTCTTTGGTCTTCTTTTGAAGGTCACACTGCAAATTAACCATAGTGCAATAGATTCTTCTTTTGTAGTCATTGTGTGAATGGGCAAGTTTGTTGTCAGTCTTATGGGCTCTGAAGCTGTAGTAGCTGTCTTTTGACAGCTGAGATTTCTTGGTTGTTGCTAAGGGTTTCACCTCTTGGTAATGGTTTGTGAGACATTGGACCTTTTTTTGTGGTCACCCCTATTTTTGCTGAATTATATTGCTGGTCTTTGGATTATGCAAACTAGGGTACTACTGTCCAGACCCCAGAGTACCTGCTGTGTGTCCAGACCCCAGAGTACCTGCTGTGATGCAGAAAACTTGGTAAAATTGGCTAATCCAAAATTGCAATATTTAACTTTTCAATAGTATATGGTGTAGGGAAATTCACCAATAGCACAGCAAATTGAATGCCTGCTGTAGACTCCAGCACATGCAATGCAATCCAGTAGGCTGCAAACATGGCTTCAGGCCTACCTGTGAGCCTGACTGCGGAAACATTTAAGCCAGTAAGAAAACCTGTCACCGTGACTATTTTTGATTGGTCAAAACCTGACTTTCAAGTATTAAATATACCCTATAAGTAGGCCTTCTAGCCCACAGGGTAGGGTGTTATGTATTTAAAAGTGGCAAATGGAAGAATTTAGTGTTGATATGTACCAACACTGATTGGCCCCAAAGGCAATTTTCATTTTAAATGGATGTAACTGACCCTATGAGAAAAACTAGAGTTCAGAATTAAATACTATTTATGGTAACTCAGATTTGGAATAAGCTACAGGAATGATCCAACCACTATTTTTAAATATGTACTAAAAATCCTATTCACTGGTGATATTGTATTTTTGATAAACATTTAGGGAAATTAACTTTTAAAGAGTTAGATTTTGTCTGCCTTAACCTCCAATATGCTGAATTACATTATCCTGCCACCAACTGGCCACTGACATCGCTTAAACAACAAGGTGATGGATGGAATGCTTGAATTAATCTAAGCCACTGGCAGTCGCTCTGGATTGCATCTCAAACCATCATGTTTTTGCCCACCATGCCACCCCAGTTTGGACCCAGCCATATGCAAATCAGTTTTGACCATGCTCCTGTGGGAACAGTCCAGCCCGAACTGCCAGGCCAGATCCTCCTTGAACCAGAAACAAGCATCCTGGAACCAGTTTGGAGGTATCACCCCTCATCAGCCAGGCTAGATTGAAGCCAGTGGCACAGTTAGCCCGTGACCTACGTCTGGGTATACCCAGTGCATTGTTTGACATTGTTCAGCATTCCATCAATCATCTGTTCTTTTTGTACTGACAGTGCTTCTCATGAAGGAGGTGTGAAAACTGCTTCCAGATCAAACACAATGGCTTAGGTCTTTTTGGTCGGGAAGACTTGGGTGTAAAGTATGCGACTCCTCTAAGCTCAGGAGGGGATGCTGGGATGGGTTCAATATATTTATCACCTTGAATGAGACCAAAAAGACCAGGGGGAGGCTTACCCATTCATAGTTCATTAGTCCATCCCAGTTTCACCATCAAATGTTTGGACTGATTCAACTGTCCTGGAGGTGGTGTGGCAATCATTCACAACAATCCACTGAACATTTCCACCTTCACTGTTGAGAGTATCCTCTCCTGTGAATACATGGGAATTGAACTCCTCTCAGCAGGTAGATCCATTGCAAATTCCACCTCCTCTACCATCCACCTGGAGATAACCAGTCCTTCACAGAGCAGCCGATGGACAGCATTACAATAAGCATTCTTCTCTACGTCTATGTAATTGTTCGAGGGATTTCAACGTCTACTGGAATAATGAAGAAGACACATAAATAACCACACTGAAATACTTCTTAACTAATAACAATCTCATACAATCATGTGCCGGACTGACTACCTTCAAAGGTTCAATGCTCAACCTCATTATATTGAAAGAAGTGGTACTGACCATATTCTGCCGACAAATTCGTCAGACCACCACCAAACCCTGTTCCACCTCATCACCATCAAACTAAGTTCCTAAGGACAAGACATGAAACCCTAACACTGGATTAGAAACTTCAAATATATTAGTAGGAATGCTCTATCTTCATTCCTCTAGATCAACCACACCCCTTCCAAGTAGATGAAGAACATACATGAGCTAACCACATACTACAACCACACAATGACAGAAGTCATAGATAAAGTTGTCTCACTATGCTTCAAACAAGAAGACAAAATGTAAAATCCCTAGTTCAACCAAAACTTTAATGAACAGGGAAGACAACACAGAATGAATGTAAGAAGTTCGAGACTAAGGGCCTGATTTACATCTTGGTGGATGGAATACTTTGTCTGCTATGTTACGATCCCCATTGGTTGTCATGGGATCGTAATCAATCAATCAATCAATCAATCAAACACTTATAGAGCGCTGCAAATCACCTGTGAGGTTCTCAAGACACTGGAGCTGTATGCTGCTGCGTGGAGCTATGATAATTCAAACATCCAGGTTTTTAGTTCTCTTCTGCATCACTGGACTGACTGTGCTGTCCTGAGGTGCAAGGGGAGATTGTTTCAAGCCCTGGCTGCCAGGTGTGGGAAGGAGTATCCTCCGATGTTGGCTCCACGGATCCGTGGGGTGTCTGCGATGGAGAAGGAAGCTGATCGGAGGTGTCTGGTTGGTTGGTGGAAGGTCAGGTGTTTTTTTGATATATGCTGGTCTTTTATTGTGCAGGGCTTTGTGGGCGTGGGTCAGCATCTAGACTTGCCGCCTCTTCAAAATCGGGAGCCAGTGTAGTTTCTTGAGATGGAGTATGACGTGGGTCCTTCTGGGAGATCTAGTACGAGTCTTGCTGCTGAGTTCTGTATTCTCTGGAGTCTCTTGAGAAGGTGTGCTGTGATTCCTACGTAGAGTGTGTTTCCGTAGTGTGTGTTTCCGTAGTCCAGTCTGCTGGTGATGAGGGCATGCGTGAAGGTTCTTCTAGTGTCTGCTGGGAGATCTTGTGGAGCATGCAAAGGGTGTGGAAGCAGGCGGATAAGACTGCGTTGACTTGTTTCTTCATGGCTAGCTTGCTATCCAGGATGATGCCAAGGTTGCAGGTGTGGTCTGTTGGGTTGGGGGGTTGCTGACATTTGCGGGCCACCATATGTCAGTCCATGGCGAGGTGCTGTTCCCAAAGACGAGGACTTCCATTTTTTTAGGATCAAATCTTTTTTTATTATTATTGTTTTATAGAAGAGCAAAACATACAAAACATCGCACAACACAGGGCCGAAATGGTATACATCAGCACAATGACACATCATAGTTTCATACAGATGATCCTCTCTTAAATCCCAAAATCATGCTAATATGGACCTCCGAAGGGCCCCCTCCTTACTGAGTCATATGCCGATGACAATAATAAAAAGACCTAAACAATTCAGCCCGCCATTAAGAACCACACAAACATAAATAAAACAACAAAAAAACATTACAACAGTACCTCCCAAAGAGACCGTGTCATCCATCTGTCCCTCCCCACTCTGGCCCCATAATATCAATCGCCGTACCCCACCGTCACCCCCTCTCTCGCCCCCTCTTATAACTCAGATCAACCTCAAAACTCTTAGATAGGTCGGGCATGTCAACTCGGTAAATTCTACTGAGAGAAGCCGAATAAAAGGCTTCCACAATGCACCCAAGTCTTCTGCCCGCTGCTGGGCGGCCAACGTAAGTTTCTCCATTGCGAAGAGAAACCAGAGCTTCTGAAGCCATGCTCTGTTCCCCAAAGCACTAGAATCAATTGCAGCGCTGCATTGAGCGCCAACGCTATCTGCCTCCCCTTTAGAGATCTTAACGGAAAAGTAAGGGGATTAGGCAGCCCCAGTAGGATATATGATGGGAATCTCGGAAGCGTGACCTGGAATGCCACATCTATCTCATCTATAATATTTCCCCAGTAACGATGTAACTTGGGGCAGTGCCAAAGCAAGTGTACCAGTGTGCCCGTAACTCCACAGCCTCTCCAGCAAAGGTCCGTCCTAGCCTGATCCCGCGCATGCACTTGCACTGGAGTATAGTACCAGTAAGAGGTGATCTTATATGATATCTCTGTCCCTGCCGCGCTGTAGGCTGTATGATGTGTTCTATAGAATATGCTGTCCCATTCCTCGTCCGAGAGAACCCTCCCCAGCTCCTTCTCCCACCTCAGCTGGCCCTTTGACTTCGGCGGACGGCTCGCTCCTTGTAGAAGGTGATATAGCTCCGAGATAATTCTCTTATCATCCTTCGTTAAGAACAACCATTTCTCAAATGACGTGAGAGGCCTATCTATCAACGCTCTGTTCGCCGGCAAGAGAGCCCAATGCCGAACCTGGTAATACATTAGCCTGTCCGCCTCAACTAAGCCATAGGCCTCTCTCATCTGACCAAAGGACAAGAACCCATGCTCATCAAAGAGACTTCCCACTCTCTTACAGCCCCCTTCATACCAACGTCTAAGGCCTTCCAGGCGGAGTCCAGGCTCAAAATCAGGATTTGCACCTATGGGGGTCATCGGGGAGGGAAAAGAAGTCAGCTCCAAATGACAAGCCACTGTATCCCACACCCGCAACGTTGTCCCAGTAACCGGGGAGATATAGAGACCTCTAGCCCTATGCCTACGCCGGAGCCAAGGCTCCTTCTAAATATGAGAGCCAGCCACCGCCTGGTCATAAAACACCAATGTTTCTCCGTAAGTGGGCGACTCCACTCTACAAGAAAGCAGAGTTGGGCTGCCTGGAAATTCCTCTGGAGGCACGGGACCACCAGCCCCCCACTGCTCTTGGGACGGTATAAAACCTGCCTTGCTAAGCGCGGCGGGCGGCCTTCCCATATGAATCACAAAACCGCGGACTGGAGTGTAGCAATCGTCCGGGGGGGCGGGGTCAACGGGAGTACCTAAAATATATATAATATTCGTGGTAGTACTGTCATCTTGACCGCGGCCACTCTTCCCAACCAAGATAGCTTATGTTTCCCCCATCCCTCCAGATCCCGCTGTATATCTCGTACCAATTTCTTATAATTTAGGTTCGCCGTTTTTGCCGCAGACGCAGCTAACTCAACCCCCAAATAGGAAAGATGCGAAGATGACCAAATAAAGGGGTACCTTGTACGCAAATCTTCCTCATGATCCGTGCTCAAGAAAAGACTGAGGACCTGAGACTTCTGCATGTTCACTTTAAATCCCGAAACCCGGCTAAACTCACCCAACAACTCCATAAGTGCAGGCAAAGAAGTGGCAGGCTCTGCAAGGGTAAGAATCACATCGTCTGCATATAAAGTAATAAGGTGATGATCTCCACCAAATTTCACGCCAGAAACCAGGGGGCTATCTCGCAAGCGCTGCGCGAAGGGCTCCATGTATAGCACAAATAATAAAGGGGAAAGTGGGCATCCCTGTCTAGTCCCACGTTCAACTGGAAACGACGCAGAGAGCACCCCATTGACTCGAACCGCCACCCTAGGAGAGCGATAAGCACATTGGATCCAAGATCAAAAACCTGGACCCAGGCCAAAACGCTTCAAGACCGAAAAAAGATATGGCCAATGAACCCTATTGAACGCCTTTTCAGCATCAATTGAAAGAAAAAGCGCCTCTCTACGGGATCTATCCATTTTGTCTATCAGATGTAAAAGCTGTTTCATATTATCACTGCATTGCTGATTTGGAACGAAACCTGACTGATCTGGATCAATGAGGCCCGGCATATAAGGATTAAGGCGAAAGGCAAGTATCCCCGTAAATAATTTGGCGTCTATGTTCAGAAGCGAGATCTGCCTATATGAGGCGCAATCGTCTGGGTCCTTGCCCGGCTTATGTATAACAGTAATAGTGGCATCCAGCATACTAGGCGCTAGGGTCCCCGTCGTCCGAAAGGAATTAAAAAGTTGAGTGAGGAGCGAGGCTAGCTCAGCACAGAAAGTCTTATAGAACAACGTTGTGAACCCATCTGGGCCAGGGGACTTCCCTTTCTTCAGGCGGGAAATCACTGATACTACTTCTTCTGGGCGTATGTCCTGATCCAGCGACATCGCCTCCCTTTCCCCAAGAGGGGCGACCGCCACTTCTTCTAAGTAAGAGTCTAGAGCCATCTCATCCCGCACATCCGCCGCATGCAGGCCCCGGTAAAACCCCACAAACACCTCCGCAATCTGATCACTCACACAGGCCACGTCACACGAGGTGGAACGGATCAGCTTAACCGTCGAAGCAGCGCGCTGTGCTCGCAACCGATGCGCCAACAACTTTCCACATCCATTACTCCCAATATAGTACTTGTGCTTAAGACGTGCTACTGCGTACTCTGCCCTATACCAATCTACTCGCTTCAGCTAGTGCCTCGCCTTCTCGAGCTCTCGCCAGATTCTGTGCGCACCAGATGATTTATGGGAACGCTCGAGGATGGCCACTCTCTGCTCTAGCCTTTCTCTCATTTCCCTCCTCGCTCTATTATCCCTCGCCGACAGTGCCATAACCTCTCCCTGCACCACTGCCTTCAACGCCTCCCAAACCGTTTCCATAGAGGTGCTGCCATTATCATTAAAGGCAATATAATCCACAATCGCGCGACGGAGCGACTCCACTGCTGACTCACTCTGAAGCAAGGAGTCCTTAAAGCGCCTGTGACCGGGCCGCCCCGGGCAACAGCGGGGAACCGGCAGAAACGGAACCGCTACGGCCGCGTTCCCAGGTTCCCCTGGAAACGCGCCCGCGACGAGGCCAGCGTCCTGAGGTTGCCTCGGCAACCTCCGGTGACGCGGAGGCTCCGGATTGGCCACCAGGCGGCCAAAAGACGGAAGCTCCGGTCGAGAGAGAAGGAGCCGGGAAGGAAGAGAGGAAGGAGAACGACGGCGGCGGCGGCGAACCGAAGGAGGAAGAGAGAGACGGCGACAAGGACATCGGAGGAGGACCCCAGTGGCCTGGAAGCGGCGGAACCCGAACCCAGAGGAACAGCGCCCGACCGGAAGCAGGGGAGACCAGCCCAGACCGACGAGAGGACCTCCACAGAGCCAGCCACGACCCTGGAGGGTCGTGGCTCTACAAGGTACGGTCCTTCTGGACAAACCGAGGGGCACAATAAAAGGGGAGAAACGCTGGGGAAGGGAGGAAGGCAGGGTGAGGGGAGGGAGTAGAGAAGGGCACTTTAGAGAGCACCGGGAGAGCACAAAAGGGTAAAGTACGGAATATACACAAGCCCTGAAGTCCTCACTGGCACCTATATCACACATAAAAACCCCCCCCCCTCCTTAAACCTTTTCCCAGTAAAACATATAAGTAGAAGACGTGGTATAAGGCGTCCGTTCCACTCACCAGCGGTATGTGTTCCCTTTTCTTATATGTCACATCCGGGACCTGACGAGGACGATCCGGTACGCCACCTAGAGAAAAGGAAGAAAAGGGACACAGATTAGAAGGAAGATATTCACCACTCCAGAGAAGAAACTGGCGCTAAACGTCGTACTGACTTTTCATCAGTTCTTATTTCAAATTACTAATAAATACTTACCTCAAAAACCCAAATTTACCTCTCCTGAGTGTCTATACTGTGGGGACTGTCTACAGTGGTGTCAGAAGTGGGATTTTGTTTCTAATCCCTCTCCATAAAACAGTCCAGACAGTATACACAATGAGTGAGAGTCCATCGTTAGAGACCGTGATTAAGCAACTAGCGGAAGGGCAAAGACACTTACAACTAGTATGGGAGGCCCAACAGAGAGAGGCCAAAGAAGACCGAGAAACCTTACAATCTGCGCTGAAGAGCCAGGCGACCATACTGGCGAACAACCAGTTAGTCCATGAAAGTGCGATGAAAAAACTAACGGAGACTATCGCCGCTAGTAAGGTACATCCGAATGTACCTAGTTCCGTATTACAGAAGTATCAGGAGGGAGAGGATCCGGAATCCTTTTTCACCAACTTTGAACGGGTAGCCTCCTCCGCCCTATGGCCAGAAGATAAATGGGGACAATATGTGGCCCCCCTGCTCACGGGGCTCTTACAATCAGCATATCAAGCCGCTAACCCAGGTGGTGTCAACCCCTATCAAGACATAAAAACAAGTATACTAGAAAGGGTGGGTCACGACACAGAATATTACAGGATGAGATTTCGTAAAGTCAAATGGGGCACCAACGAAGACCCTAGAACCTTTTATTTTCGTGTGAAGGATCTAGCATTAAAATGGTTAGGCCATATTGGAGATAGTCGGGAGGAAGTCATCAAAACCATTATACTGGAACAATATCTAGATGGTCTACCTCCATCCACAAAACACTGGATAAGACAACACCCAAAAGTGGATACTGAGACGGCCATCGATCTGGCCTGTGCTTTTCATCGATCCACCGATGTCAGAAACTGTCCCACGCGAAGTATCATTAAACCAGTTCTACCGTCCCCAAAGACATTTGTAAAAAGTCCACCCGACTATCTAGTACCACGTAGGATTCCTGAAGGCCCGCCTACCATGGGACCCCAATGTTATAGTTGTGGTGAATGGGGACACATCGCACGTATGTGTCCCCAGAAACAAGAAATGGGAGAACCCATGGAGATAGGGATGACAAGGCGAAGGGTGTTATGTACTGGGAAGGGCGCCCTAAAATTTAAAATGATGATACAAGTGGACGGGAAAAGTGTATATGCCCTGGTTGACTCCGGCTGCAGCCAATCAGTAATTAGGAAAGACTTGATAAATAATGATATAGAAGAGAAACAATGGGTATCTATATGTTGCATACACGGGGACAAGGCCCAGTATCCTATACAGGTACTCCAGATCAGGTGGGGACCCTATCAGGACTTCCTCCCAGTGGGGATAATGCCCCGGTTAATCGAGGAATGCATCATTGGGACAGACTACATCCACTTCCAAGAACTATTAGACTACGTCAGAGATAGCAAACAAACTAAGGATTGGTGGGGAGAGGCACCTTTTTCAGAGAGTGATATTGAGTGTCCGCTATATCGTAGAAAGTTGTCCCGAAGAGAGAAACGACAGGGAAAAGGGGACTATCGGAAGACGAAAGGTGACAACACCTATGGAGAGATAGTGGCAGAAATTCATGAGGTTCCTAGTACTTTTGTCCAACAACAGAGAGAGGACCCCTCCATTAACAATGCCTGGAGGTCGGCAGTAGCAGAGGAGACAGAAGAGGTGGGTCCCTACTTTATAGTGCAAAAAAACTTATTATATCGGGTTACTACCACACGACGGGGAGAACGTAAACGCCAACTTCTGGTACCTACCCACTATCGGGAACATGTTCTTACACTAGCTCATAATCACCCAGGGGGAGGACACTTTGGGAGAGAAAACACCGAGGAATATTTGCTCAGAAGGTTTTATTGGCCTGGAGTGTACGCCCACATACGTAGGTATTGCGCCCAATGTCCCCGTTGTCAGTTAACCGAACCTAGTCGGCCTAGGAAGGCGCCTCTCCTACCCCTTCCCATCATCGATATCCCGTTCAAAAGAATAGGGATGGATCTAGTGGGACCTTTGATTCCTTCGTCAAAAGGACACACCTACATCTTAGTCATTGTAGATTATGCTACACGATACCCAGAGGCCATTCCCCTGACTAGTATGACCACCAAGACAGTGGCCCAAGCTATGATTAACGTATTTTCTCGTCTTGGGTTTCCACATGAAATCCTCACGGACCAGGGGACCCCTTTTATGTCCACCTTAATGAAACAAGTGTGTAAAACATTGGGGATAGCTCAGATCAGAACCTCCGTTTACCATCCTCAAACGGACGGATTAGTCGAAAGATATAATCGAACCATTAAAACCCTGCTGAGAAAGACTATCAATGAGACAGGGAAGGATTGGGATCAAAAGTTACCCCTAGTGTTGTACGCCATACGGACACATGAGCAAGCATCCACGGGGCATAGCCCCTTTGAGTTGGTCTTCGGACGCCAACCTCGGTCCCTTTTAGACATGGCGGTAGAATCCTGGGAGGCCGAGGCTGAGGAAGCAGGGACTCCTTTGTTAGAATATGCGGAAAAATTGAGGAACCACCTACACCGCTTATGGACCGACGTACACGCAAACCTGGAACAGGCCCAACAAACACAAAAGTCCTATTATGACAAAGGAAGTAAACTACGGGTTTTCCAACCCGAGGACCAGGTCCTAATAATGAGACCCACCTCCGACCATAAACTCCTGGCCAAATGGCAGGGCCCATATCGAGTAATCAAAGCAGTTTCCCCTGTCACCTACCTTATCGAAATATCCTCCCGTCCAATAAAAACACAAATATATCATGTAAACCTGCTAAAAAAATGGGAGACCCCCGCACAACCTGAACGTTCCACAGAAATGGGTCAGTTTGTGTGTCCCGACAAGACCCTAGATATCGAGTTCTACCCTACCAACCCCGATACTGAAAGTACCCTACCCATAGTAGACGATATTTTACCTGAAGGGCAAAAGCAACAAGCCCTTAAGGTTTTAAAACAATGGCAACCCCTCTTTTCAGAGAAACCAGGAAAGACGTTTTTAATTCACCATAAAATACGCACAAGCTCCGGGCAGATCACCAGAGAACGCCCGTATCGTATTCCAGAAGCTAGAAAACACATAATCGAAGAAGAAATCAAAACAATGTTATCCCTAGGGGTCATCGAACCGTCCACTAGTCCCTGGTGTTCACCAGTTGTCCTAGTACCGAAGCCTGATGGTAGCGTCAGGTTTTGCATAGATTTCCGCAAACTGAACTCAAACTCCCTATTCGACACCTATCCCATCCCTAGGGTGGACGATGTTCTCGAAAAACTAGGGAAAGCAAAATACATGTCTACTATCGACCTGACTAAAGGGTATTGGCAGATTCCCTTAGCTCCTCCAGATAGAGAAAAAACAGCTTTTTCTACCCAGTCCGGGTTATATCAATTCACAGTACTGCCTTTTGGGCTTCATGGAGCCCCTGCAACCTTTCAGAGGTTGATGGATAGGATTCTAAAACCCTATCCTGCATTCTCCGCTGCGTATCTAGATGATGTAGTCGTATTTAGTGAAACATGGGAGGACCACTTAATACACCTACAGAGAATATTCCAAGCCCTTCAAACTGCTGGTTTGACGGCCAATCCCAAGAAATGTGTGATAGGTAAAACCGACATCTCCTATTTGGGATATCGGATTAATCAGGGTACACTACAACCTCAAAATGGGAAGGTGGATGCCATTTTACATGCCCCTCTTCCGCACACGAAAAAGGAATTACGCTCCTTTTTAGGATTAGTGGGCTATTATCGGCGCTTCATTCCACATTACTCCACCTTAGCAGCACCTCTTACGGACCTACTCACTAAACGATATCCCAATCGTCTTTTGCCTTTTTCGGAGACGCAAAACGCGAGTTTTGAACAGTTGAGAGTTTCCTTAACCTCCGATCCCATCCTGCACTGCCCAGATTTTACGAAGCCGTTTCACCTCTACACTGACGCATCGGATGTTGGGCTTGGAGGGGTTCTGACTCAGCCAGATAGCGAGGGGCTTGACCATCCGGTGGTCTACATCAGTAGAAAACTGTTTTCCCGGGAACGTAACTATCCAATTATAGAGAGAGAGTGCTTGGCTATCAAGTGGGCCATTGACTGTTTGCAGTACTATCTCCTAGGGCGGCCGTTTATACTATTCACGGATCACGCTCCTCTTACGTGGCTGGCTGCGCATAAAGATTCTAACTCCAGGATACTGCGATGGTTCCTTGAACTGCAACCATTCTCCTTTCAGGTTCGGCACGTCCCTGGATCTCACCAGGCCCCCGCTGATTATCTGTCCCGATTTCCTCTGTCTTCGCCTGTCCTGGAACAGGACAGTTCTTGGGGAAGGGTGTGTGACCGGGCCGCCCCGGGCAACAGCGGGGAACCGGCAGAAACGGAACCGCTACGGCCGCGTTCCCAGGTTCCCCTGGAAACGCGCCCGCGACGAGGCCAGCGTCCTGAGGTTGCCTCGGCAACCTCCGGTGACGCGGAGGCTCCGGATTGGCCACCAGGCGGCCAAAAGACGGAAGCTCCGGTCGAGAGAGAAGGAGCCGGGAAGGAAGAGAGGAAGGAGAACGACGGCGGCGGCGGCGAACCGAAGGAGGAAGAGAGAGACGGCGACAAGGACATCGGAGGAGGACCCCAGTGGCCTGGAAGCGGCGGAACCCGAACCCAGAGGAACAGCGCCCGACCGGAAGCAGGGGAGACCAGCCCAGACCGACGAGAGGACCTCCACAGAGCCAGCCACGACCCTGGAGGGTCGTGGCTCTACAAGGTACGGTCCTTCTGGACAAACCGAGGGGCACAATAAAAGGGGAGAAACGCTGGGGAAGGGAGGAAGGCAGGGTGAGGGGAGGGAGTAGAGAAGGGCACTTTAGAGAGCACCGGGAGAGCACAAAAGGGTAAAGTACGGAATATACACAAGCCCTGAAGTCCTCACTGGCACCTATATCACACATAAAACCCCCCCCCCCTCCTTAAACCTTTTCCCAGTAAAACATATAAGTAGAAGACGTGGTATAAGGCGTCCGTTCCACTCACCAGCGGTATGTGTTCCCTTTTCTTATATGTCACATCCGGGACCTGACGAGGACGATCCGGTACGCCACCTAGAGAAAAGGAAGAAAAGGGACACAGATTAGAAGGAAGATATTCACCACTCCAGAGAAGAAACTGGCGCTAAACGTCGTACTGACTTTTCATCAGTTCTTATTTCAAATTACTAATAAATACTTACCTCAAAAACCCAAATTTACCTCTCCTGAGTGTCTATACTGTGGGGACTGTCTACAGCGCCAATTCGGTGTGCCGCCGTGACCCACCTCCAAAGCCAGCTCAACAGTAATAGGGGCATGAACAGTCAAGGCCCTGGGCTCAATCGTAGCCTCTCTAACCCAGGACATGAACTCTTGCGAAGCCAAGAAAAGATCCAACCGGGCATAGGTCTTGGTCGCCGCAGAATAAAAAGAATAATCCCGCAGGGTTGGATCGGACTTCCTCCAGACATCCTCAAGCCCACACTCCGCCAACCATTGACGCCCCATCTCGCACACTGCCCCAGTCTGTCCAAAGCGTTGGCCCGATCGATCAAGCTCGTTATCCATAACTAAATTAAAATCCCCCCCTATTAGAATAGCGCTATCGGGCGAGCTAATGACAGGGGAGATTGACTGTCTCAAAAAGGCCTCTTGTTGGGCATTCGGGGCATAAAGGGAGGCAACAGTAAAGAAGAACGTCCCAAGTCGCATTCTAACAGCCAGGAGTCTACCAGGAATTTCGTGCACCTTTCCAACTATTTCCCCGGGGAACATCCTCGAAAGCAATATCGCCACCCCCGCATGTTTCGTAGTAGTTGAGGACCAGAACTGCTGAGGGAACCATCGTGAGCGCATACGGAACGTATCTATATGTAACAAGTGGGTCTCTTGTAATAGCCAACTGCTCTAAGCTCGACAGAATCGCTAACCGTTTGGTTGTGTTGTTCAACCCCGAACATTCAAACTTATACATTTAACTGTCATGTCGTCACCGAGGGTAGGTCACCCAATGGCAAGGGGGCACGGGGGCGCATCTCCATGATTACTCCCAAACCGGACTCCCAGGGAAGCACAACAATACACAACCATTTCGCACAACAGGTGCCCATAACCATATAGTCCTCTCCCCACCTTCTCCAAAGAGGAAAATGTCTCGACTGGGCCGTGGAACCCCCTCAAGTTCACCTGCCAAGCCCATCCTCCCCGCCACCCAGGCCCCTCCTTGACAGCCCATAGTTAAACAACTAGGCGACCCCCTGCTAAGCAATTGTCACCAGTCGCCCCAGACTCATAGATAGTCCCAGCTGCCACATTGTTCACTGCCGACTTCCGCTCCGATAACTGCTCCGACGTGGTAGGTCTCTGTCGCTTTCTCTTTATCTCCTTTCTCCTCCAACTCGGTCGGACCTCTCCACTCGGGCCCGGTTGCACGCTCAAGTCCTGGCCACCCTCCGCCAGGTCCAGGATCCGGTTCGCTTCCGATATGGATTTCACCTGATGGAGCTGACCCTTCCAGCGAAAGATAAGGTGAAACGGGTGGCCCCAAGAATATGACACATCCTGAGCACGCAAATGTTCCGTAATAGGTTTAAATTCCCGACGCCTCTGCAGAGTTCGTGCCGAGAGGTCCTGAAATAATTGAAGCTGGAGCCCTCTAACTTGAATCTGCGGCAGATTGAGAGCCCGTTGCAGTATACTTTCCTTAAGCCCATAATTGTGGACACAGGCCAGGATGTCCGGAGGGTGATCTCCCTCAACCCGAGCTCGACCCACCCGGTGCACTCTATCCAACATAATCTCTCGGGACTCCCCCAGGCCAAGAACTGAGCGAAATAATTCCACCACAAACTCTCCAATGTCGTCCTTCTCTGCTCCAGGCGGTGCTCCTCTAATGCGGATATTACGCCGGCGTGAGCGATTCTCTAGGTCCTCCACCGTAATCTGGAGGAGGTCCTGTTGCTCCCGCAAGCGGATGCATTCTTGTTGGAGATCCGTCACCTCCTCTCCCCGGGAGATTTCACCATCTTCCACCTGCGACACCCGCTCACCGAGGGAGGTGACTTCTGCTCTCAGTTCTTTCACCTCGTGGGAGATATCCCGACGAAGCTCCTGAAGATCTCTCCTGAGCGAGTCGAACAGGGAGGCAAGAAAACCCCTCGTAACTGGGGCCCCCTCGTCGTCCTCCACCTCGCCCCTCTCCTCCGGGGCCTCACAGCAGGTGGCTCCTCCGATGCTCCCCCGTGAGCATGTCTCTCACCGACCGCTCTCTCTTGCCCTTAGTAGACGCCATCACTCCAGTACCTTGGCGCATCGGGCGTCGAGATCGATCTAGGCCTTCTCAAAATACACCCGCGGGCCACCCCAGACACAACGAAGGGGCCAGCCACCACTAACCTCCTTTCAGCGTGGCGAGGCACTTCTCCTCTCAGCCGCTCCTTATTTCCTGGCGTCAGTAGAAACCTCCAAGGGCCACCCGCCCCGACAGTCCATGGGCTCCGGGTCCCATCTCACCAGCGGCTGCACATCACCTAGGAACCGGATACCTGGTCCAGCTGCGCCACCAATCCCCACTGCACGATGGTGACACACCGCTCTGCTCGGCCACTCCTCCAGTCACGGCGCCAGTAAAATCCCCCGCGGGCCGCCCGCACCGCTGATGTATCGGGCCCAGGGCCCACTCACCCAAGGGCCGCCCGTTGCCCCAAATCAGAGCGCTGGTTCAGCAGGAGCCGGCCCGTGCCTCCCGCCGCTGGCCCAGCCCCCACCGCCACAGGCACCAGTCCACTGGTACCTCAAATATGTAAATCGGCCACGCGGGGCACCAGCGGCACCGCGCCCCCCTGGGTCGCTGCTGCGCTGTTCACTGCTCCCGGGGCCGCGAGGCTCAAGACCGCCTCGCAGCCCAAGCCGCCTCAGGGCACGCCCGTCCTCTCCGGGCGTCAGCCCAGGCCCCGCGGCACCGCCGTCCCACTCTGGGAAGGCGCGGGCGTTTCAAGCCCCTCGGGGCTTCTCTCTGTCCGGGGCGACCGACATGCTCCGTCGGACCCCCTGCTAGACCCCCACTGGGGCCGCCACACTATTGTTGAGGCCCGGGCGGCGAAGCAAGGACGGAACACGTCTGCTCACGCCGCCATGCCGGCCACGCCCCCTTCGGACTTCCATTTTTTCAGTGTTGAGTTTAAGACAGTTGTCCTTCATCCAGTCCGCTACGTTCATCATGCATCGGTGGAAGTTGGCTTTTGTGGTGGAGGGATCTTCGGACAGTGAGAGGATGAGCTGTATGTCGTTGGCATAGGAGATTATGTTGAATCGGTGTGATCTGACGGTGATGGCCGGGGGGGTCATGTAGGTTTTGAAGAGGGTCAGGCTGAGCGAAAATCCTTGGGAGACTCCACAGATGGTCTTCTTGGGGTCTGAGGTGAATGGTGAGAGATGGATACTTTGGGTTCTGCTGGTGAGGTATGAGACAATCCATTTGAGGGCATTTTATTGAATCCTGACGTGGTGGAGTCTGTTGATCAGGATGTGGTGGGAGACAGTGTCAAGTGTGGCAGACAGGTCAAAGAAGGATGAGGGCTGCTTTTTCCTCACAGTCCAGGAGAACTTTGATGTCATCTGTGGCTGCAATCAGGCTGTCTCTGTGTTGTGGTTAGCACAAAATCCAGATTGGGAGGGGTCCAGAGGTTGTGGTCTTCTAGGTGTTGGGTGAGTTGCTGGTTGATCAATTTTTCAAGGACTTTTGCTGAATAAGGGAGGCCTCACTTAAGCTTGTTTCTCCAGACGTCCAGAAGGAGGCTGTGTTGTTGGAGGTATTCAGGAACCTTCCTGAGCTTGTCGTCGATTGTCTTGCTTCCGAGGTTGAAGACATGGTGGGGCAAGGGTCTGTGGGTGCTCCCGAGTGTACATAGTTCCTGATGGAGATAGTGTCTTGCATGCTGAGGAGTTCCCAGTGGGTGAAGGGCTCATGTTTGTGCATGTGAGCTGGTTGATGCTGTCTGCGGTGGAGGGTTGGCGTTCAAGGTTTTTGTAGATGGTTGAGATCTTTTTGTGTGAGAAGACTGCAAGGTTGGTGCACAGTTCCTGAGAGAAAGTGATACAGCAGATGGGATACCCATCACATTTGTGACGGAGTATTCCTTCCGCCAAGATTGAAATCAGGCCCAGAATCCCTTTCCCACACAACTACTTCACCTCTAAATGAGAAGCAATTACAAAAAATGAACGCAAAAACATCATTTTTTAGATTACAAAACAACAATGCAAAGAGACGTCTAGGCAAACTTATCAAGCTCATCAGACAGCAATCGAACCCCAACTTAAACACCAACCACATAAGCTCCTCCTACGAAACTTGCAAAGCGTTTGCATCTTTCTTTGAAGAAGAAAATAGAGAAAATCAAACTCTCCATCTCATCTGACACAGACTCATCTAAGTTGAAGCAGATGAACCTCACAGCACCAACAAACGAATAATGGAGCACAGCAGAGACCACTCTCACCATGCGCACTAAAATGACCAAAAATGGTGCATTATGGGATAAATTTGAAATTCTTAACAAATTATACATCAAGATGATCACAACATCCTTGAAAACCACTGTACCCTTCATGGACTCTATATTCTCATCACTTGCTAAAGACTTCAGTCGCCTAACTTCCCCCCCAGAGGATGAGGATCATCACTGCTTTGCCTACCTAGGATTGGACAAGTGGCTCTGCACCTGAAAAAGACAAACACTGATCCATAGGAACTATACAATTAAAGCCAAGTAACCAATACACCCCTCCTGGCATAAATCCTTGAAAAGTGCATCCAAAACCAACTCTGCAATCACACTGGACCACTTAACTTGCTTGACGACTACCAACCGGACTTCAGAACAGGTTGCGGTATGGAAATGGCTATATTATTTCACATCATGGATGAGGCTTTCAGAATCATGGACCCAAACATTCCCTCACTCTTTCTTCAGTGTTTGACACGGTTAACCATGATATTCTGCTGGAGAGGCTGGAGTACAGGATGGGCGGATGGGCTTCACAGGAAATGTACTCAAATGTTTTACATCTTATCTAAATAACAGCTCACAAACTCGAAGATTCTGAATCTAAACCATCATCGATCAGGTTCGAAGTATCCCAAGGCTCAACCACCCCCCCCCCCACATTCAAGCTATACATGCACCCACTGACGAAAAACCTTCATCAATCAAATATTGCATACAACATGTATGCTGATGACACATAATTATATCTAAAAGTATTCTCCGCTAATGACAATATCCAACTAAGTGACGCTGTCAAAGAAGTCCAAAATTGATTGGTTACCCAAAACCACCTCATACTAATCTCCATGAAGATTGAATTTCTCTTTCTTTCGCTGCCACATTGTTCCCCACCAGTACAAGATGGCTTAAACACCTCAACACTATCATCTGAAAACCCATAATCATTGGGTCCACAAAATCTCTGGGAATTACTTTAGACAAAAACCTGGACATGTAGAGACACATCAGTACCTCCAACAACTGTGCTCTTTATCAACTAAGCCTCCTCAAGAAGATCCAACCATTCATACCACCCCAAGATCTCAAGAATGCAGTGCAAGCCTTGGTAGTATCCAGGCTTAACTACGGAAGTGCCACCCTAACTGGTATACCAAAAACTCACCTTTCAGTACTTGGGGCAACCCTTAAAGCTGCAACAAGTCCTTGACCACATAAATCCATCTCTCATAGTACTTGAGTAGCTCCCCATTGAAGCCAGAAGCATTCTCAAAATAGCCTGTTTATCTCACAAAGCACTACATACTGGTACTCCTAAATGCATAGCACACAGTTTGACCATCTCAATCAGAAACCAATCTCAACTTCACATCAACTCACTAGGATTGGAACCACCAACATTCAAGAAAAAAAACACATACACTTGCACTTTTCCAGCACAGCACCCCAAATATGGAATTCACTTTCACTCAAGCTTCACACAAACCCATCAGCTGCTATTTTCAAGAAGGAAGTCACCTTTTTCCCTACTTTGCCTTATCCTCTATTGGGTCTTATTGTATTATGGCTTATTGCATTGTGTATCTTTTTGCCATGTACAGCACTCTGATACGCTTGGATCATGATCAAAAACTCTTTAAATAATTAGTTAAGTGCAAAGGAAGAGACCTGAGGAAGAGAAGTCTATGATCGGTAAACATCCTTTTTTACGACTTTTTTATTACGAAAGTCGTGGTTAACGAAAGCGTAACAACGCTTTTTTTAACCACGCCTTCGTATTTTTGTGCCTTAACTACGTATGTTCTGAACAACAAACATGCGTGATTAAGGTACAAAGAAGGGAGTTGGCGAAGGTAAGTGGTGGGTTTAGGTTTTGGGGTGGGGTTGGGGGGTGGGGCGTTTTTGGTTTTGGGGAGGGGGTGGGGGGTCAGGGGGTTTTAGGTTTTGGGGTGGGGTTGGGGCGTTTTTGGTTTTGGGGAGGGGGTGGGGGGCCAGGGGGTTTTAGGTTTTGGGGTGGGGTTGGGGGGGTGGGGCGTTTTTGGTTTTGGGTAGGGGGTGGGGGTTAGGGGGTTTTAGGTTTTGGGGTGGGGTTGGGGGGGTGGGGCGTTTTTGGTTTTGGGGAGGGGGTGGGGGGTCAGGGGGTTTTAGGTTTTGGGGTGGGGTTGGGGGGGTGGGGCGTTTTTGGTTTTGGGGAGTGGGTGGGGGGTCAGGGGGTTTTAGGTTTTGGGCTGGGGTTGGGGGGGTGGGGCGTTTTTGGTTTTGGGGAGTGGGTGGGGGTCAGGGGGTTTTAGGTTTTGGGGTGGGGTGGGGTGAGGGATGTAGGGTGAATGGTGCCTATTGCTAATGATTTTAGCAGGAATGCCTTTACAACGAAATATCGTTGTTAAGGCATTCGTGGTAAAAACATTAGTAGTAAGGACGAGGTCGGTGTTCCGACCTCGTTGTTAAGGTTAGTAGATGTTTTTAATTCGGTGTTCCGTCATATAATCCTATGGTCCCTTGGTCAACCTTAGCCAACTTGGCACCACCCCGATGGGAAAGGGAACTAGTTCCAGAGCCAGCTAAGTAAACTTGAAGAGGATAGTATTTCTCATTTCCTGAAACACATCCCTGACTGGGACACCAGACACCTCAAGGGTAGAAAGACACTGCCATGTTTTATTTTACTCAGAATGGTGCCCTGTGAGATAGTTTGCAGTAAGGCAAACTAGATGTGAAACAAAAGTTGGAATTGCTGTCCCTGGGAATTCTTTCTCCTTTGTTATGAAGTGTCCAGCATTGTCCCACCCACTGGCTTGTGAATCCTGTAACAGTGGCACCTCACACACAGCTCATGAGAATACTCTCTGGACCTGTGGAAGAACAACCAAGGATTTGACCTGCTCTATGTGATCAGTTTTTTGAAGTTACCAAATGACCAGGTACAACTAGATCTGTGCTGGATCATGCTGGAGTGAGTCTTGCCCCCTAAATGCTGCCCCTGGGAGTCTTAGAAAAGACAAAGAGGAGCTGCTCCAGAAAGTCTGAAAACCTGGGACTTAAACATTTGAATGACTTCCGAAACTTCCAGAGTTTCACGGGGACCTCACAGTAAAACTGTCCTATTGTAAGGCGACTTTGTTAGATACAGCTTCTTTTGTGCACCACTGGAGGAATACGAGATCCAGAAACAGAGGCTAAGTCCAAAGGTAGAAAAGGAGGAAAAAATTTCCACCAGAAAAGAGGAATTCAGTGACTGTGAAATTAGAATTTTCTCACTAGGAGCTTTTTCACCAAAACCAATGGATTCAGTGGAACTTCGTCCAATGGCTATCTGACTTCAAAAGGACTTGGTTGGATATGGTCTGCAACCCAAGCCTAAGTCAGAAGATAAAGGCCCTCATTACAACCCTGGCGGTTGATGATAAAGCGGCGGTAATACCGCCAACAGGCCGGCGGTAAAAAAATGACTTATGACCACGGCCGAAACGCCCAGACAGACAGCCACTTTAACACACTGACCGCCACGGCGGTAGCAACAAGCACCACGGCGGTAACCGCCAACAGCCAGGCAGAAGACAATGTTCCGCCCATTGTATTAAGACAGGCCTATCCGCCACCTTTTCCGGGGCGGTACCAATGACATCAAAAGCACGGCGAAAACAGAACACAGAAGTCAAAGGACTCACCTCTGGAGACTCAGGGAACAATCACGACGTCATGGAGCCCGAGTTGCACATCTTCCCCATGCTTGTATACCTCTTCATGCATTACGAACATCAACGCCGGCGAAAACGACCACGGTGAGTACTGCTGCCTAGCACACAAGGGAGGGAGGGAGGAAAAAGAGAGTGACACTCACATGCAACACCCTCACCCCCAACACCATACACACAAACAGATGCAGTGACATTACATATCCACCCCGTACCCCTCAGGGATAATGCAAGGACAAAAGGAATTGATTTAAGTGAGTGTAATAAGATAAAATAGTAGAAATATGTGATTCAAAATGAAAACAGTATATACATATATACAAATGGAGGGACACTGCCCAGTCCTCAATGTCCGTCGGCCACAGGGCCACTACACATAGGCCAAGGCCCCATCTCACTCCTGCAACAACACGGAGAGAACACTGCACGGGCATCAGGTTGAAAATACACAGGCACCTCAAGGGGATGGGGAATGGGGAGGCACCTCAGCCGGAAGATGGTACAACACCACTGGTCCTGGAGGGGGCTACATGCCCTGTGTAATGTCCTGGGGAGTGCAAGGCCACAGTCTCTTAAGTGTGTGGTTTGCCCACTGCTTGGTCCTGGGGAGTGCAAGGCCACAGTCTCTCAAGTGGGTGGTTTGCCCACTGCTTGGCCATGGGGAGTGCAAGGCCACAGTCTCTCAAGTGGGTGGTTTGCCCACTGCTTGGTCCTGGGGAGTGCAAAGCCACAGTCTCTCTAGTGGATGGCTTCTCCACTGGTTCTGGAGGGGGCCTTGTGCCCAGTGTGCTTCATCCTGGCAAGGATGCGGTGAGTGGATGGCTTCTTCCACTGGTTCTGGACGGGGCCTTGTGCCCAGTGTGCTTCATCCTGGCAAGGATGCGGTGAGTGGATGGCTTCTTCCACTGGTTCTGGAGGGGGCCCTGTGCCCAGTGTGCTTTATCCTGGCAAGGAGGGGGTGAGTGGATGGCTTCTTCCACTGGTTCTGGAGAGGGCCTTGTGCCCAGTGTGCTTCATCCTGGCAAGGATGCAGTGAGTGGATGGCTTCTTCCACTGGTTCTGAAGGGGGTCTTGTGCCCAGAGTGCTTCATCCTGGCAAGGATGCAATGAGTGGATGGCTTCTTCCACTGGTTCTGGAGGGGCCTTGTGCCCTGTGATGCAGCTCTTGGGGAGTGCAAGGTCACAGTCTCTCACCTGGTTGTCACACCTACGGGATTTGCAGGGTCCAGGACACACTACAGTCCATGGAGGCAGGGCTACACACTGCCCGCCGGTGGTGATGGTTGCTGAGTAGTGGTAGTGGCGGGACTTGTGTCTTGAATGCCAGTGGTGGGGGGAGGCTCCAGCCCATCTCCTGCAGCCTCGGACGCCCACCCACTGGGGCTGCTGTTGGCGGTGCTGGTGGCGGTGCAGGCAGTGGTGGGGGGAGGTTCCATCCCTTCCCCTGCAGCCTTGGATGGCTGCCCATTGGGGCTGCTGCTTCTAGTGGTGGTTGTGGTGGCGGTGCAGGCAGTGGTGGGGGAGGCTCCAGCCCTTCCCCTGCAGCCTCAGACGGCTGAACCACCAGGGTTGGTGGTGGGGGCTCAGAATCAGTCCCAGCCCCAGGCCTCCTGTCCTCCTGCCTGCTGGTGCAAGCCCCTTGCCCTTCTCTTTGGCAGCCGGTGGTGCCTCCTTGCCCTTTCCCTTAGCAGATAATAGTGCCTCCTTGCCCTTCCCTTTGGCAGCTGGTGGTGCCTCCTTGCCCTTCCCTTTGCCAGCTAGTGGTGCCTCCTTTCACTTTCCTTTGCCAGCTGGTGGTGCCTCCTTGCCCTTCCCTTTAGAAGCTGGTGGTGCCTCCTTGCCCTTCCCTTTGGCAGCTGGTGCAGGCACACATTCAGTGCTGATGGCTGGTTCCCTGGAGCCTCTCCCACCTGCAGTAGCTGTCAACACTACTGTGGCCGTGAACTGGGTGGCTGAGGTGCTCTTCTGGGTTCTGACCACCCCAGCCTGACGTGAAGGACGGGGGAGGGGTAGGGAAGAGGTCAACAGTGGAGTGTAAAAGCTTCTTAGGGACATTGGGGCGGGAAGAGGATGAAGGTTTGGGAGTGAAGGAAGAGGGGGTGGTTGTAGGAGGTGTCTGTCTGCTGATTTTGGGTACAGGTGCATGGGCTGGATGCTGGATGCTGGATGCTGGATGCTGGATGCTGTTCTGTGGTGGATGGCTGTCGGGTGTCTGAGTGCTTGCGTTGTGTACTTTGGGAGGAGGGGGCACAGACACAGTGGGAGAGGACACAGGGGATGTGTACATGGATTTGGGGGTGGTGACTGCCAGTGAGGGGTGTGTAGTGATAGGCGTGATGGTGATGGAGGTAGTGGATGAGATTGTAGTGTATGCAGGTGTGAGTGGAGACGCTACTGGAAGGGAGGTGGAGGACGAGGAGGAGGGGGACACAGTGGAGGCAGGGGATGTTGGTATGTCTGTATCTGGATGGTGTTTGTGTGGGTAAACATCCTTTTTTACGACTTTTTTATTACGAAAGTCGTGGTTAACGAAAGCGTAACAACGCTTTTTTTAACCACGACTTCGTATTTTTGTGCCTTAACTGCGTATGTTCTGAACAACGAACATGCGTGGTTAAGGTACAAAGAAGGGAGTTGGCGAAGGTAAGTGGTGGGTTTAGGTTTTGGGGTGGGGCGTTTTTGGTTTTGGGGAGGGGGTGGGGGGTTAGGGGGTTTTAGGTTTTGGGGTGGGGTTGGGGGGTGGGGCGTTTTTGGTTTTGGGGAGGGGGTGGTGGTTAGGGGGTTTTAGGTTTTGGGGTGGGGTTGGGGGGGTGGGGCGTTTTTGGTTTTGGGGAGGGGGTGGGGGGTCAGGGGGTTTTAGGTTTTGGGGTGGGGCGTTTTTGGTTTTGGGGAGTGGGTGGGGGGTCAGGGGGTTTTAGGTTTTGGGGTGGGGTTGGGGGTGGGGCGTTTTTGGTTTTGGGGAGTGGGTGGGGGTCAGGGTGTTTTATTTTTTAGGGTGGGGTTGGGGGGGTGGGGCGTTTTTGGTTTTGGGCAGTGGGTGGAGGGTCAGGGGGTTTTAGGTTTTGGGGTGGGGTTGGGGGGGTGGGGCGTTTTTGGTTTTGGGGAGTGGGTGGGGGGTCAGGGGGTTTTAGGTTTTGGGGTGGGGTTGGGGGGGTGGGGTGAGGGATGTAGGGTGAATGGTGCCTATTGCTAATGATTTTATCAGGAATGCCTTTACAACGAAATATCGTTGTTAAGGCATTCGTGGTAAAATCATTAGTAGTAAGGACGAGGTCGGTGTTCTGACCTCGTTGTTAAGGTTAGTAGTTATTTTTAATTCGGTGTTCCGTCATATAATCGTTTGTGTGAGTGCCTGTGGGATGATGTGTGGTGCTTGTGTTTGCCTGGGCCACTCCTGTGTGTTGTCTTGTGTGCATGCTGGTCTGCCTGTGTGCTTGGGATAGGTTGGGGTTGAGGGGAATGGGATTGGGTAGAGGAAGTTGCAAGGGGGAGGCTAGAAACAGGGAGAATGGCTGCAATCAGGGAGGAGGCCGGAGCCTGGATTGATCTCTGTGGGGCCGCCATGACAGAGTGAATGCCCTCCAGGAATGCATTTGTTTGTTGCAAATGGGCTGCCAGCCCCTGGGTGGCATTCACTATGGTTGACTGCCCAACAGATATAGATCGCAGGAGGTAAATAGCCTCCTCAGTCAGGGCAGCAGGGCTAACTGGAGCAGAGCCTGAGGTGCCTGGGGCGAATGAGATGCCCACCCTCCTGGGTGACCGGGCACAGGAAACACGCTGAGGGGCTGCAGAGGGGCACCACGGGTCCAACATGGGACCTACCCTGCAATGTCCAGCCTGGCCTAGGGGCACCCACAGGCCCACATCCCCCACCCGGACACCACCCCACCATGCGCAAGTAGTATATTGGGAACCTGTACTCACCCCCTTGTGGCTGCAGTTATGCCCTAAAGCGCCCATCCAGCTCCAGATAGACCACCGCCAGTATGCAGGCCATCAGGGGGATCAGGGTTCGATGAGCATCCCTTCCTCGTTGGGAGGCCATCCCCAGCTGGACCTCTGCCTTCTTCCTTGCCCAGCGTCTCAGGTCCTCCCACCGTTTGCAACAGTGGGTGCTCCGCCTGCCATAGAATAGACCCCTAGGGTCTGCAAATCCTTGGCGATGGCACGCCATATACCCTTTTTCTGAAGGGTGCTGACCTGCAGAAAAATACACATAGAAAAAGGTATCAGTCAGACCGTCCGGCCTGTTACACTCATGGCCCACTGTAGCCCTCACATCCCCTTACACACAGACATTGCCCACCATAAATGCATCACGCTGCCCAGACCGCTTCCACCAACCCCGCCTCTACATGAGGCCCTCACACACAGCACTCCATGCATTCATACCCCTTGCATTGTGCTCACAGTGTACTCACCTGTTGGTCTGGAGGCCCATACAGCATTCGGTACTGGGGTAGGACCACATCCACCACTCTCTCCAACTCCACAGCGGTGAAGGCAGGGGCCCTTTCCCCAGTGACACGAGTCATGGTCAGTTCCAGACACAGGACACAGCAGTACTTGCAGTCTGGGTCCTCTCCTGTTGAAGGTCAGGTAGCAAGTGAGTGAACAGATAGAAAATAGCTGTCACGTCTGCAGCGGTGCATACCGTCACTGCTGGCGTACATCACCATTGGCCACTGTAACCCATAGAGCCCAATGACAACCAATGAGGAGTTGCACAGTGGTACTCGACAGCCTCCTGCAACTGCGCACAACATCAGCAGCATTACCTAATTTCCACATGTCCATCCAGCCAATAAAGGCGGACGCCATTTCAGGGGGGGGGGGGCAAGCCATGGCACCTAACTGCATCACAGTACACATAGGCACCTTTTGGGACTATCCAACAAAATACTGTTACAGTCACAACATGCAATGCAGTGTAGTGTTTGGAAATGTGGAATACTGACCAGGTGCTCCCCGTTTTGCCACCTAGATTACAACCGCTGAGGATGAATAGGAGATGGAGACATCCCCCCCTGTACAGAACCCTGGTGGACTTGACAACAATGGAGGACAGGCATATTATCCTCACCTATAGACTGGACAGGGCCACACTCACAGAGCTGTGTGCCTAATTGGAGCCTGACCTGATATCTGCTATCTGTCACCCCACTGGGATCCCCCCTCTTGTGCAAGTCCTATCTGTGCTCCATTTCTTAGCAACTGGCTCCTTCCAAATGACAGTGGGCTTGGCAGCAGGAATGTCACAGCCAACGTTCTCAATAGTGCTGACCAGAGTGTTGTCTGCCCTGATTAAACACATGCGCAGCTACATTGTTTTCCCCCAGGTGGAGGATTTGGCCATAGTGAAAGCTGACTTCTATGCAATGGGACATATCCCCAACATCATTGGGGCAATCGATGGTACACATATTGCATTTGTCCCCCCTGGAGAAATGAACAGGTGTTCAGAAATCGAAAGAGCTTTCACTCCATGAATGTTCAGATAGTGTGCCTGGCGGACCAGTACATCTCCCACGTCAATAGAAAGTATCCTGGGTCTGTGCATGATGCCTTTATCCTGAGAATAGCAGCATCCCATATGTGATGGGTCAACTCCAGAGGCACCGGGTGTGGCTAATAGGTGAGCCCTGGTTCCCACCCAGTGTATGTTGGTGTATGGGTATGGTGTTAGCCATAAGGGTTAGTGTGTGGCTAACAGGTATCCCTCGATATTTGCAGGTGACTCTGGTTACCCCAACCTCTCATGGCTACTGACCCCTGTGAGGAATCCCAGGACAGGGGCAGAGTAACGTTACAATGAGGCACATGGACGAACAAGAAGAATATTAGAAAGGGTATTCAGCCTCCAGAAGGCCAGGTTTCGTTACCTCCATCTAACTGGTGGCCCTGTACTACTCACCCAAGAAAGTCTGCCAGATAATCGTGGCATGCTGCATGTTGCATGATCTTGCCTTGAGACGCCAGGTGCCTTTGCTGTAGGAGGATTATGCTGGAGATGGGCATGTGGCAGCAGTGGACCCTGTTGACAGTGAAGATGAGGAGGCAGAGGATGAGGGTAAGGACAACAGACCAGCAATTATACAACAGCACTTCCAGTGACACACAGGTAAGACAATGTAACTACACTTTACACTGACAGTTTTGTGTTTGACATTGTACATGGCAGGCAGATTCTCCCAGTTCTATGAACACTTACTGTACCCTTTGGCATCTCTATTTTCGGATATCTGTGCCCCACCCTGGCACCTGGTGTGTTGACTGCAGCCTACTACAGGTCATTCCTATGTATGTTTTCCTGTACGGTTGTATTACAGTGTTTAAAGCTTGCTAAACGAATACTTTGATCAATCATTTGACAGACTCCATACTTGTATTTCTTAAATGGTGTTTATTTAAGTGCTAAGAAGTAGACAGGGTAGTGGAATGGGCTGGTTTGATGGTGGAGGAAAGTCCAGGATAGAGTCCAGTATATTTGTATCACAGGGGGCATAGGAAGGGGAGCAATGGCAGTTCAAGGTGGACAGGGTGACAGAGTGGGACACAAGGATGACAATCAGGAGAGTCTTATTTCCTGGCGAGGATCTTGGAAATGTTCCCTGGCTTCTGGCTGGATTGCAGGGACTGATTGTGGGGTGGTTCTCCTTCTGCAGGGGGAGGGGTGCTGGTGGCCTGACGTTCCTGTGGTGGGGCCTCCTGTCCACTAGCAGCAGCAGAGGATTAGGGCTGATCATTGGTGTGGCTAGTGTCAGGGGCCCGGTGGTGTGGCACTGCCTCCCTCATGGTGTTGGCCATGTCTGCCAGCAACCCTGCGGTGGTGACCAGGGTGGTGTGAATGTCCTTCAGGTCCTCCCCGATCCCCAGGTACTGTCCCTCCTGCAGCCGCTGAGTCTCCTGCAACTTGTCCAGTATCTGGCCCATCGTCTCCTGGGAATGGTGGTATGCTCCCAGGATGTTGGTGAGTGCCTCCTGGAGAGTTGGTTCCCTGGGCATGTCCTCCCCCTGTCGCACAGCAGCCCTCCCAACTTCCCTGTTGCGCTGTGCCTCTGTCCCGTGAACCGTGTGCCCGCTACCACTGACCCCAGGTCCCTGGTCGTCCTGTGTTTTTGGTTTGCCCTGGGGTCCCTGTAGTGGTGGACACACTGCTGATTGACGTGTCCTGGGGACAGAGGTATGGGCCCACTGGGTGGGTGCTGTACTGGTATTTCCTGAGGGGGGAGGCTCTGTGGTGATATGGGACTGTACCTGGGTAACCAACTGTCCGGTGATCCCTGATGGGCCAGGTTTGTCATCCAGATCCAGGTGTCCAGAGCTGCTGCATCACTGTGGGCCTCTTCTGTGGGCCTCTTCTGTGGGGGGACTGGATGTTGCTGGCACCTCCTCTTTGGTGACATTGTGTGGGGGACCTGTGGGGATGTAAATGCAGTGTTATTGTTTCTGCATGTGACATCTTGTGCATGGGTGTGTTGCCCTCTATGTTTGTGATTGCCCTGTCAGCTTTGCCTTGTGTGAGAAGTGATTTTGTGGGCTAGGTGATTGTCTCTAATGTGCATGCTTTAGTGATGGGTGTCCATGCAGGGCTGTGAGTGATGTCCACGCATTGGTGGTGCATGCAGGACTTGGTATTGGGATGGGTGGGTTGTGATGGTGGGGTGTGTGTGAGGTGGTGGAGTGATGGGAGTGAGGGTAGGTGTGGGGGTATGTGATGGCATGCAGGTAGGGGGGTGAAAGTAGTAAAGAGTTGACTTACCAGAGTCCAGTCCTCCTGCTACACTGCCAGGCCCTCAGGATGCAGTATTGCCAAGATTTGCTCCTCCCATGTTGTTAGTTGTGGGGGAGGAGGTGGGGATCCACCGCCAGTCCTCTGTACTGCTATCTGGTGTCTTGCTACCACGGAACGCACCTTCCCCCGTAGGTCATTCCACCTCTTCCTGATGTCAACCCTTGTTCTGGGGTGCTGTCCCACGGTGTTGACCCTATCCACGATTCTCCGCCATAGCTCCATCTTCCTAGCAATGGATGTCTGCTGCACCTGTGATCCGAATAGCTGTGGCTCTACCCGGATGACTTCCTCCACCCTGACCCTTAGCTCCTCCTCAGAGAATCTGGGGTGTCTTTGTGGTGCCATGGGTGTAGTGTGTGTGGTGTGTGTGAGGGTGTGTGGGGTGATGTGTTGGGGTGTGTGCTGTAAGGTGCGTGGATGGTGTATGGGTGATGGTGTTCTGTGGCTCTGGTTCTGTGGCTGCTCTTGGTGTCTCCCTCTCTCTGTTGGCAACTCTTTCTAGTTGTAAAGAGTTGTGGGTACTGTGTGTGTGTGTGTTTTATATTGGTGTGAGTGGGTGGGTGTGGTGTGTGTATGTGTGTCAGGTGTGTGTAGTTTGAATTGCCCAATGTAGTGTTGTTTTGTTAGGTTTCGTGTATTTTGAGCATGGCGGTATGTACCGCCAATGGTTTACCGCGGTTGAATATCCGCCACAGTGATTTGTGGGTCATAATGCTGTGGACGTAGTTCTGTTGGTGTAACGGTGTGGGTTTTGATACCGCCAGATTATCACTGACCTTTGGGCTGGCGGACTTGTGTGTATGGCTGTATAGTGACGGATTGCTATGTGTGTTTCGTAATATCTGGAGCGGTAAACCGCCGTGCCAGCGGTATGTTGGCGGCACTCAGCATCGCAGTAAGTGGGATTTACCACCAACGTCATAATGAGGGACGAAATCTTTGACTAGGATGACCGGCTTGGTGTGTCTGATCTCCACTATATCTTAGTCGGCCTAAAATTGCACCTACTTCCTGGTCAGCCATGAACAATGACTGTGAATTGGCCCCAAATGTTTTAAATCTATATCTATGGTTACCCTTATTGCATTTTAGACATTTTGGAGTCATTTTTCTTACTCTTTCTCGATCTTTAGAAATTGGTTGATGGATTTGTATTGTGCTGTGTTTTGGATTTTTAAATGTTTTGGTATACTGAGTACACAGTGTTCCTTACGTTAAACCTATCCGATCAGCACCATAGCTACCAGGGGTTGAGCCCAAGTCTATTTATTGAATATTGGTGTGTTGTGCCTAACAGGATTTTGGACTTACGTATTGTTTCGGAATGAATCATATCCTCTCCATCTAATAACCCATTTTCTTAGAAGGCGCGTCTCCATATTTTCTTCCATTTGTTTGGCAAATTTTTCATATCTCAGCATGTGTCTTATTGAATGGTAAAGGCTGGGGTCGCTATATTGCAGGATAAAAGGCTTTTCCATGTTGATTAGGTTCGTTTCAACAAGTTTAGGTAAGTTGTGTATGTTACAAATCTCGTTGCGCTTTGAGACCCGTAGGTTTTTGCTGATGTTTTAATGATGCTGAAACTGCCAAGGAATAATAATGGGAGGTCACAGATGGGATGAAGTAAATGGATTGTTCCAAGAGGCCCTTCTGTAACATTGGACGGTACATGATGTGAAAGTAAATTGATTTAATTAGTGTTGGATTGCTTTTTACCAACGCTATTTGATAGCAAGAGAAGAATCCAATTATTGCTGGAGGTGTGCAAAGATAAAATTGATTAGTGGATATTTAGTACTAATTGTTTTTTGTCACTGAACAATTGGAGTGCTTTAAATGAGGTACGCTTCTGTTGTGCACTACGCATAATTTGTCATGCATCATAAACTGAAAAAAGAGGAGTGGCCAATGACAATCAGAGGCTGATCAGTGCTACAGAAGGGAACTCGTGTATTTTAGAATTGTAGTGTGTACAGGACTGTACCTCCAACTTGGTTGCTGATGATGTGAGGAAGATGTCTCTAAATAGCGATCCAGGGCACAGACACATAGCAGGCGTTGATAAAGTGTCAGAAGATCGATACTAAAGCAATTCTGAAGAACCAGTTACTGGTGTGTTTTTGTGAGCCACACCAGCATTTTAGTGATCTGGCGCTGCAATGGGATGCAACATGGGAGACAATACAGGATAAAGCAAAAAGAGGCTGAATCTCAAACAAGGATTGTGGGCAATGTTGTCACGGTCAGCGATCCAGTGCTGTGTTTATGATGACAAGCTTGGGTGGACGTTTGGAAAGTAAATTGGACCCTATAATTGTGGTTGGTATTTTATTCCCTTTGAAGACTCGATAAAGAAGTGCCTCAAGTTGTGCTGCAGTATGTGCTGCTTGCTTTCTTTTAAAACGAGGCAGGGTAGTGCCTGAAATAGAGAATTATTTCCAGCTACGAGGTGTATCGAAGTTCACTATTGCCTCTGAAGTAGTGATCTCACTGCAATACCATTAATGAAGTGATCAATATGATAAACATGAAGATACATGTAGAGGGCATAGTGGTCTTGATGGAAGTAGGCGGCAGCATATTGGAGGGAATACCAAATCAAAATGGAAGCCACATTTACTTTAGGTCCAGAAGAAGGATGCATACCTGTTCTCTGAGAACAGATCAGGTTTTCCAATTCAATATGGTTACCGCACTAAGTTCATTTTGCTACTATGCACTAGCAAGGGTGCTGGGAACATGGTCATCTTGAACAGGTGTAAGTCATGGGCAGTTAATGTCTGCCCCAAATTATGGACTTGGAGCAGTGAATGACTCTGGGCCCCCCTCCAATACTTTTACCTGGTTCCCATACCTAATACAGGCCACTATTTCAGAACAAAACCCAGGCTCTGCTCAGAACCATACCCCCACCTGCTTGGGCTTGGTTTACCACTCTGGACTGGACTGCTCTGCACCACACCTGTCTATGATCCAAATCAGAACACCCCCAGAACACCTATAATATCCCCCTGCACACCCTCTACACCCCCCAGATCTTTGACCTTTACTTCCTCTTTCTAGTAACATCTGCATGTGTCCCGTTCAGCGCCTTGCTCCTAACCTTGTCTCATTTTCTATCTATCTATATTTAGCTTAAAGTACTCTGCCACTCTCCGCTTGGTACCTCTTTCCTGCTGTCATGTGCTCGAGGAGACACCTAAGCAAGCCAACAAATACTATGACACCTCCACACACCATTACAGTACCATATCCACACTAACACACACAATCCCATCGCATACAACACAGATACCACACACACACACACTTACACCTTCACAAACCTACACATACACACATGATGGAGAACAGGCGAGTCTTGTAAATGGAAGAGAGCGAGGAGCGCGCAGGAACGTCCAGAAGTGCTGCTTCTCGGCCCTGGGAACCTTTTCAGAGGTGGACCGAGAGCGAGAATGGAGAAGCTCATACTGAGGAATGAAGGAACAAAGTAATGCCGCGCCAAGGTACGCTTTCACGTGCTCCACCGAGGGGGAAATGTTAAAAGCAGGAAAATCACAAGCCAGGTGAAGGCCAGCTCAACAAATCACTCATAATGAAACACCTCCCAGCAGTGCTTAATTTGTAAATAAAAACCTGTCGTTGCCCAAAGCCCACCCCCTAAACACGCGGCTGCTGCATTTAAATGTGCGAGCGTGGAATATTGAGGCAGCGTAATGCTGAAGCCACCTCGGGCCTCTGCATTCCATATAAAGCCACTCCCTCCCCTTTCAGCTCACTCTTGCAGCTTTCTGCTTTCTCCCATTGTGACGCTTTTTCGTTTTTCTCTTCCTCCGTCTTTCCCATATGCGTCTTTTGCTCGCAGCAAATGCTTGAGGCAGAAGACTAAGCGCCGGGGCTCAAAAATAAGTGCCGGTGGCCAGCACCGGAAACAACAAGCACAAATTAAGCACTGCCTCCCAACGATCCGTAAGGAAACCACCCTGAGATCTCTCCCTTGTTCTTGCCGGAACAAGCGGAAGGGGAGGCTACGACTGCAGGTGAGTGGGGCCTGTGGATGTGAGGAGATTGTGAGGAATCTGCAACCGGAGTTTGGGAGTACGGGAGCCGTGAAATGTATCTGGCCACGTAGCACGCAGGGCGACAAGGAGGGGACAGCATCCTAGTGTTGCACCCCTGCTAGGATGATAGCTAAGCGCAAGGGGCCACTGTAGGTGGAGAGGGTTGGCCACTCCTCTGTTTATTGCCCTGGGTGTCAGGAGGGGGGAAGTAGGGCCAAGTGGTCTCATAAGGGGTCATGTCCCAGGGCTAGGCATCGTTGGCAATCGACATTAACGACCCACCCTCCCAGCAATAAAAAAAAAAAAATATATATATATATATATATATATGCATATATATATATATATATATATATATATATGCATATAAATATATAGAGAGAGATATACACATACATATATGCAGTATAAAAATTAATATGTATATATATTTATGTATACAGATGTGTATTATATAACTTTCTTTTACAGAAGACCCAGTCGCAAGGCGGAGTTACAGGGTGATCCTAAAGCTTTAAAACAACCTCAAGGGCTTCAGCTAGTGGATCTTGGAGCCAAAAAGCAATTCCTCAGGTCACTGGGAGTCTTTACAGCAGGGCACAGGATGACGCAACAGCACTCTTTAATCCATTGAGGGACAGTTGAAATCCTGAGCAACTGTGGAGACTGGCCGGGGTCTTGCTCTGACTTGTGAGGAGCATGACACAGAAGTAAAGAGGAGGGGGGTAACCCACTGTAAATGAATAAGCTGTAAAAATCTAAGTGTGTTGGTGCTGAGAACACCAGCAGGACAGCTCTAGATTCCTCAGGAAAGGTGTCGGACGTTCAAGGAACTCACCATCGACACCTGGATCACCAGCAAGCTAACCCAACCTGTGTAATCAATACACTTGCAACATATTTTATCCACAAACAGTGTCACTGGCATTTATTATGTCGCATGCATTATACTGTTGTAATTTCAAGATCCTCACATCCTCAAAGGACTAGGGGTAGCAACTCTAAGCTCTGAACCTGAGCCGCGAGGCGGCAGCCTGTGTGCGGCAGCGAGATGGTCTGTGCAGTGAGGGATGCCTGGTAGCAAGAAAGCAGCAAAGAAAGAGGCATGGGCACAACCAGAGAATGCAGCTGGCTGGCTGAATCGGGCAGAGACACACTTAACTTACTTTCATACACTGCTCTGGCTTCCCTGTTTTCTTCCATGAGGCTGCCGCAACCACCCGCAGTGCTGGCACTTCCATGCCTAGGCTGCTTGCCTCGCCTCATCTGGGCTCCTTGCCCATGTCTTGTAAGGACAATCTTTAAGCCCCCCTGTTACCACATTAAGCTCATCAAGCTCCTCTGCACCTGGCTTCGGAGGCTTCATCAAATCAATTTTCCTCACTCAAGTCTCAACGAAGAGACAAAGGGGAAGGGGGCCAGTGAGGCTACATCCCACTGCAGACAGGCGTACTGAGACCCAAGGTGCGAAAGTGGCCCGGCTTGGCCAGGTGCGGCTTGCAGCTGGGCACAATCCCGCATCCTCAAAAATCCCCCCGCCAACCCTTGGCATCAACTCCCATGCCACTGCAGTAAATAGCCAAGTGGAGCTGGTGAGGAAATGGGACTGAGATTTGGTTGTATACCCAGCAGAACAGTCAGCCAGTACCAAACATCCCAACCACACCAGCATGCTCATGCCACCCTTCTGCTTCTAGCACAAGGAATAAGGAGATATGCAGAAGTGGGTGAGGTGGCATTGAGAGGCTGGAGCACAGAATTCACAGTATTGGCTTTATCTCTCCTTCAGTGAAGGATCTTGTCCACCAGATCACCCACTTAAATCGTCAGGCAGGGCTGTAGAGCGCAATTTGCTTTCTAGAGCTTGGCAAGCACTGCAGCTGCGAGCTCTACGAACCGCCCAGCTTCATGGAAGGCGAGGGGTGGCAGCAGCTTCCTGTAATTAAGGCATGCTCATGCCTCCCTCGCAGCCACAGCAGAGCATTTAGATGGACAGGGGTGAGGTGGCATCTTCATCAACTACATACCAGATAACTTCATGAGTTCTGGGAAGGTCAGGGGGACGGCCCCCCCATCACCTCCAAGGGGGAAACGAGTTAGAGATAACTGCTTCCCAGACCAAGCAACGAAACGAGTGAGACGCAAGTCCAAGCCTAAATTGCAACCCACAGAGGAGCCCTTAATAAAGATCATGGGCTCAAGCCAAGAGGAGAAGTCAGAGACGCTAGGGAACCGCTCAACCTCCTCCAACAAGCCAGTTACAGGTGCCATTCCAAACAAGCTTGTAGTCTGTACAAAACAGCCAAAAATCTACTTAAAGTTGAGTTTTCTGAAGGACGCAGGCTCAGTCTTATTTTTGAGCAACAAAGGGCTTACGGGGCTGCAGACTTCCCTACTACCCTTATCATCAGCAGAGACCATCAGTGCTACCGAAGTGGAGCTCCTGCTCTACACCCAAAGCCTTCTACTAACTCACCAATAACCTGTCTAGAAGGGAGCCCAAGACCGTCAGTGCACTTCCCTTATCCAGCAGTGAATGGGCTTTCATCTGACAACTCGTGACCCAAGTAGCAAGAATTATGGGAACACTCCCTGCACTCAACCGCCCAGGGGGTGCATGGTTTCCCTTGATCCACTGAGGTACAAAGTTTGGCTGGGAAGCCCCCCAAGACGGGGGTCGTCTTACTCCACCTTAACAACACAGGAAACTCTATAAATTATCACACCTCCTCCTGGAGGCTCCGGGGCCCAGGCTTCAGTAGCCCATGAAGCCACAGAAGAAAAGGATCACAGGGCGCTCTCATATTTAAAAACACCAGAGTGGGATGAAATATTGGTAACCTACTAACAGGATCTTCACCAATCACCCCAGGCCCCCCGGTTGTCCAGCCCACATGGCGGAGAGGAAGGTTCAAGTGCGATAAAACAATCATTTTTGCACAATGTCTGGGTATCCCTTCTTAATACAGTACAGCTATCTGTGGAGGCTTTACAGTACCAATCAAACAAGAAGGACATCCAGCTTTCCGTTCTCAAAACCCTGCTCATCTTTGAAGCTGGGACAGATGACAAACTGGGGGAATTAAACTCTCATTGAACGTGTACAGTCGGATACCTCACTGACACAAATAAACTGCCCCTGCACAAATATCATGAGCTATCAACTCTCCCCATGATGCTCAATGCCCCTATATCTGACTTAAAAAAAAAATCATCCTCACAAGGGGCCTTGGCCACAGGGCTGCAACCATCTTGCTCCAAGTTACCAACCTGTCAGTGCCACACACGCCCTCTCCAAACTAATGGAGAGTCCAGTGGAAACGCAAAGCCTATCTTTACACCAGAGGAGCATACTGCAAGGTCTGTGGACTCAGCTTAAACCCAAACCCACATAGCAGCAGCATCAGGGGTAAAGCATCGGGTCCTGTTCCATCTGAATAATCGGCAGGTGTAGATGATCTGCACCCTGGTGTGGATACAGCTGTGAATATAAGAAACAATGCCAAGTACAGATGGGCACAAAGGTGGAAGGGATTAAATAAAAAGCTTACCACCCAAAAGGGAATGTACCCTCTGTTCAGTATAGCAGCAGAACAAAACGGGACAGCCCTCCAAATTCACCAAGAGCAAGGACAAACCCCCCCCGCAACAACATCTTAGCGGTTGAAGATACACCCGTGGAAGAGGTCTGCACCAGGCCTAAAGATACCAATCCCTTGGCTACACAGCCCCAACAACCATCCTTGGCTGACGTCAATTCCAGAAGCACTATGGAACTGCTAACTGTCAGATACCACCACTGGCTCCACTGAGCATCATTCCCCCTCCCAAAGGAGCATACGTGGGAGCACAATGGAGGCGGCCCCTGCAAACAACATCATCACCAGAATCGAACAGCAAAAGCACATTGGAAATGAGCCCAATTCATCTACGAGCCACATTAAGCCCATAACAGAACCATGCACAGGGCTGGAACTTCCACTCCCACCTTGCAAAAGCCAAAAGAGTGCACCTAGGGCTGATCTTGAAACAGAAGCAACTAGACCTAACCAACAAGAGAATGTATCGACATCTCACCAACGTGTTGGGGACATGAAAACTCCTTCAATATTCTGCTGCACCATCAAGTCAACAACACAGTGCTAAACTTCATCTTAGAATATGTCTCTAGAGGAAATCATAATGTGCTGAACAGAGGCAATATCCTTCGACTATTATCATCAATCCCACCATTAGCTGAACTGAGATCAGTGTATCTTGTGGCAGTTGAATATGTGCGGACAGAGGAAGCACCGAGAGGGGAAGCAACAAAGGCTACTTGGACCACGACTGAAATTGCTCAGAGAGTGCTCTCGGAATGGTACACCTTTGAGAGGTGGGGTATAAAGATTTCTCCACACTATTAACCAGGATACCCCCTCCCTCTTCTCTCCCCCTGCCAATCAAGAGAGTGAGCCCTGGTACAACAGGCAACCATCTCCGTGCTCAAGGGGCCAAGGGGAGCTTCATCAAAAGAATTTGCAGCACTCAGTGACCAATGGGTTCTGGCAAGAGATGGAAATGAGGCATTGAATAAGGGTGTGAAGTGAGCCTCAAGAGCAATCAATCATCTGCTTGCCTATAAGAAGATGACAGAACTTGGCCCAAGGGCCATCTGATGGGGCTGGACAATGTTCTCTGCACTTGTACCACTGGAATATTAATGTCCTTGCTACAAAACTAAATGATCCAGGTTTCCATAAGTACAGGGGAACATTTGCCATCATCCTCTTACAAGAGACCTGGCTTACTAAACCTGCCACCTTCAAGATTTTATGAACTCTTTTGCTCCAGCTGAGAAACAGTCCAGGTACAGTCACCTCTAAGGGGGTTTGGCAAATACGTCTCTACAGGGGTCGCCAAATTCCCAGGAGTTAATGCAATTGAATGTGCCATCTCAGTTAACAATGCAGAACTCAACACGGTTCTTATCAATGCTTAAGTCTAGCCAAAGAGTAGGTCAAAGGTATCCAGGCAAATGGTGCAGGTACTCTTGAGGTTCACAGAGGAGGAGGGCTCTTCACACCTTGTCATCTATGGGGACTTAAACCTGCACATAGTGAGCTTCTTTTGAAGCAATATTGTAACAGTCCAATTGTCACAGTGGGAAATCCCTGTGCACAGTAGGAAATCTTTTGGGGCCCAAAACAAAATTGGAAGCCACTTGCTGGATGACCTTGAACACCTCAGTTTTAGGGCATTGAATGGCAGGTTTACAGGATACAATCCACTGGTTGCCACATATCACTCCAATTGAATTAGTTCAACACTGGTCTACACCTTCGTCACTCTCCCACTATTTCAATATGTTTGTGCATATCAAATTAGTGACAGAACTGGCAGTGATCACCTTCCCCAGGAGGTGACCTTGTCATCTGGCTTATTGCTCTGAGTTATATCAGGGAGGTACTGGACACCACTTATACTATCAACTACAAGCAAATTAAGACCTCATTGGTTACTATCAGGGATTTGCCCCAGACTGAAGCTGATATGCTACAAAAAACTAGGGCAGTGACTTGTGACAATGTGTCCATGTGGGAGCTCCTCACAGAAACACTCAAGGTTACGTTTGCAACATTGGTCAAGGCCAGGTTCGCTCACACAGTCCACAGTAGCAATAGATTTACACCACAAGCATCACAACTTGAGCTCCTTAAAAAGGCGGTAAACAAATCTCTCAGAACTCTTAGCACCAGTTTTCTCACATATCAGGAATTTGGGCGTACTGCCTGCCTTGTGGAGGGGCTCGATAATTTTGCCCATCTTCAAAAGTGGTGATAAATCTCTGCCAACAAACTATTGTTTAGTAGCCCTGATCAATAACAAGGCTAAATATTTTCCTGGGACCTTGCTCGAAGAACTATCACTCCTCAGCAGTTCTATTATCCAGTTCAATCAGACACGCTTTTAAAAAATATCAGGTACTACAACAAACATTTTGGCAATCTCTCTTGTAATGGATGCAGCCCAGGGTTCCAAAATGCCTGTGTACTTCTGTTTCATTGATTTTAAAGCAGCGTTTGACCACATCGACCGGGGAAAGCTTTGAAGGAAGCTTGTAAAATGGAATTTAACTCAAGCTCTGCTGAACATGCTTATCCTGCTCCACAAGGACACATGGGTGCGGGTGAAGCTGAGCACTGGAACACACTTTACTAGGGAAATTCCAACGACTCACAGTTTGAAGGAGGTGTGTGTCCTTCACCAGCTCCTTTCAATCTCTGTTTGGCAGACCTGACACAGAAGCTGCAATCTTGCAACTTCCACACAGATTGGTTACATAGTTACATATGAACCTTTGCAATAAACAACAGCTCAACACACAAGATACAGTTTCTTTGTTGACGGCTGCCAGTAGCCTCCATTAATTAAAAAAAAAACTTTGTTTAAAGGGCTCCATGCATAAGCAAACAGATCCTGTGCTTAAACAAACAATAAAAAAATGAATAAAAATACTACAGGTAATGAAAACCATTAGATTTACTATAGAGATATGTTCTACACCCTGCAGTTGTAGGTGGGTGGCCGGGTTAAAATGACCTATCTTTAGCGGAGCTGAACCCAACGGATCTGTGCCTCACAGGAGTGACCAATACTAATCGTTGCTTGTTCAGTGCAACAAGACGGCAAGAGACCGGTACGTTGGCTAAGTAAAGTATGAGTGCAAATGGCAGAAAGAGTGCACCCCGGAGGCCAGCAGAGTGCAACAGAGAAGCAGACCTCTTAGAGTTGCTCTCATTCAATGATCAGAGACAAGCGGGCCTCCCCTCTTAATTGCAGCAGAATTGTGCACAAGGTTAGCCTACCACTGGCCCCAACATGGCCGTCCTTTTAGGGGGTATTGTACTGCTCTGGTTTAAGTCACTGCCGGCACAGCAAGGTGACCAGGTGTGCTGTGGTACATCATTTTTCCCATCTTCTGCAAGAATTTTACAAAGCGATTGTCAAGCTGAGGGTCAAGTTCAAAGCTGGCCAGGACAGCCTGCCTCCGCATGTGTATACCTCTTTGGTTAAAGGGGACTTTTAACAGCTGTCTCCTTGCACCCAGCAGTGCTTTGCAGGAGCACACCAGGTGAAGCAAGTCTTCCTTCCTGGTACCACATAATTGGCAAGTGTCAGTAAGGCCCTTCCACAGGCAGGTGGAAATGAAATTTTGAAAGCCACAACCCCAGCCAGTACTTTAGGAAGTGCTCCTTAACAAAGGCTGGATATCCAGTGTTAAAATTATTTTGTGGGCCAAGAATTTTATACTTAATTAATATCACCCATCTGTGAGCTCTTTGCGTCAATGTAGCCTCAGCTTTGGTGACGGAGAGGATTTTTAGTGATTCCCAAACCAGGTTCTTAAAGACCTGATCACTCATTTGTGTATCCCAGTGCTGTGTGAGCCCTGTTTTTGATAGTAATTTCCGAAGATAGGCCCTTGCTGGCGACAAGCCTCAATCCTGCACCTCTTACCATAGGAGGTGAGGGAGCGTAGCTCTTATACTCAAAATTAACATGAAATGTTTATGAACTAATGCATAATAATGTCGCATAGAAAATGTATTAATGGGTTTTTGCTAAACGTGCTCTTGAAATGTGCCCACGGGGAGTGTCCGTCAATATATACAATGATTAATGAAATTGATTAATGATGAAATAATGATGCGCTAATGAATGATTTTACACTAATATTAAGAATTATATGTTAAGGTTTTGCTAATAAATTCACTAGGCTTTAGTTAGCATGAGTTGAGGCCTAGCTGCCCGGTTTCATATTAAATGTGTTTTTCTAACGTGCAGTGTGCTGACTTGCTGAAGGACATGAACTCGTACTTTTCCAGAAGCTAGAAGATGAGTGTAACCGTAGTAGATCCGTTCTCATGAAATTCGACTTGCTCAAGGAAACATTCTTGCTGAATGCAACAGTGTAGACTCCTTACAGGGACAAGGTCGCCTAGACCGGTATAGACAATGGAACCACTGACTGGGGATGCGAGAGGACCACGAGAGTATGAAATCATACCGGACATTCTACCCGCTGAAGACGTCAATCACAAGAACCAATAAACTACGAGAGAATTGTTGTGGGGTGACAATTTTAATGGTACCACTGGAGAATTATTGGATGGAGATAGTGGGGTGCCAACCCTGCCCAATTAGAAATTAGGGGACTGTACAACAGAAAAGGGATATAAACCTTTGACACGAGGAGCCATTAGGAGATGCCATTGTGAATCTTGATATTACCCAGAGACTTGGTCACTTTGCATAAAGACTTTGCTATTTGACTCTTTAAACTATCCTAACCTTTACTTTGCCCGATCTATACTTCTCCTCCTTATGAGGGAAGTCTCCCTACTTCCCCCGTCTTGCTGAACCTGGCTGATGGCGAATGCACTGATGTCCTGACGACGAAGATTGACTCTGTATGCTGACCCATTACGGAGGGTAACTATATGATGATGAAATTGTAATTGTCTGTTTGCCTTTCCTTTCTAGGTACCAACTGCTTCTCTTGACAGAGACCATAGTTAGATGTTTTACAAATTGGTGTTACTAAATTGTTTTGCATGAAGCCCAACATGCCAATGCTAATTCGAGGTTAGTTAATGGGTTCACTAAACGGACACAAATAGACAAATGACTGAATCAGTGCTTTGTTGTATGACGTGCTAATTATACTCTGCTAAGGTTAACCTGTGTTGACATTGTGTTATGTTCTAATGTTCGTGATCTTTGCTTTGATGAAATCTTATTCGAGTTGCCATATCATGACAATGCTGATGTGTTTCATGATTTTGAGACTAATAAACTTGCTAGTAGAATTGTAATCAATAGGGAATAAACTTCATAAAATCATACTAAACTGGTGTGGTTATTCATGACTGAAAGATCATGGTGATTCTCGAGTCTTATTGATGACGTTATTGACTTATTGATTGACATGTTGATTAGCTATCTCGTCTTAAAGTGTCTTCAATCAGGGTCAAAAGATTCATCGGCCTAAAATGAGTCCCAGGGTGGATAATTATCTAGATTGGGACGCGTTACCAGTTCTGGTAGCAGAGGTTGGTTTGGCCCTTTGGGGGCCCTAGGACAAGGGACCATTGTTTAAAAGTATTTTCAAAATAATGCAAATTGGAGGTATGATGTGTCTCTGAGTTCCCCATGACTTTCCCGGAATCTCGGAGCTTGCCTAAGTGAGTTGGGTATGTTCTCGGTGTTCTAGCATGTGTGGTGTAGAATTCGCGCTTGCTCAGCTTAGGCATATCGCAGGTGATTTGTAAAGTTTGTGTGAATTTAGGCCAGGTAATGTTCTAGTAGGAGTGGGCGTACACCACAGTATGAGAGTAGGGAAGTCGGCGAAATTCATGTGAATGTGGCGCTTTGTGCTAAAAAATTGGCCACGTGGTGGTTGGTGATGTACGGACCCGTCGTGGTCTAAGACTCCGGAGTATATTGAGAAGTGTATGAGACACTTGGTTTATGTTGTAATTTGTGTGGTTTAATAGGTCAATCGGGCGTGGTTGACAAGTCGGGTTCGAGTCAAATTGTGTGAATGAAACCTTCAATGGAGATTTGGCAAGTTCTAAAGTGCACTAGAACGAACCATTGACAAGTCGAGAGTAGGATTTACGGGTCGAATTCTGCTTGCGAGTGCGGGAGCTGAGAAGGAGAGAGTAGCAGCCGAGGCTTCAAGTGAAATTTCTGTAAAGTTCTGAAGCATTTGTGTTGCCCTTCCTGTAGTAAACCGGCAAATTTGGATTTTTGTTGTTAAAGGTGCTCGCAATATATTGCATTAGTTTCTGTGTGAGGAAGACAAGCCGCAAGACTTTGTCAGCCGCAGTGTGTGTGAGTGTGACGTAATTGGAGCCGCGCTGGGATAGGTCAGTTGCCGAGAGTGGTCGCGCACGGATTGGTAGCCGTCCGTGAGAGGCAGTTGGTTGAGAAGGTAGGCAAAGAGTGTTCTGGGAAATAAAGTCACTTCCTGATTAGATTCTAAACAAAATAAAAGACGCAAAAATGAAGTTTTTCAAGGCTCTAAAGAGTGTCTCGAGGGGAGATACATACATCACAGCGAGTGTGGGGGAGCCCACACTGCCAGAGGATACTCCGGCTTATACCGTAATGGAGGAGAAGGGAGTCGCGCCATGTCTTTGGATAAAGCAGTGGTGCAAATTGACAGAAAAGGAGGTATGTTTGGCGTTCCCAGAATACGGAATGTTTAATATAAGAATTTTGGAGAATTTGCGGAGGGTGTTAAGTGAGCAAAAACCGCCTCCGAGACCAGCTCAATATGAGGCGTTATCGGTCTGGGATTTATTGGCCATACAACATAGGCAACAGAAATTTGTGAGGAGAATGAGAAGAGCAGAACAGACTCTAGCGGAGGCTAAATGGGATAATGAGACCAAGATTTTGAGAAGGGGAATAGTAGACAGAGTTAGGATGTTTCCTGCAATAACTCAAGAAGACGAGGTACAGGGAAAAAAGGCCACTGGTAAGACAGACAAGAGATCTAATAAGCCAAAGGAGACTCAGAAGTCTTGGGCAGATGCAGATGATTCAGACGATGAGGAGTTTCTTAATCAGTTGTTACATGATCGTCCGCCACCATATGCCATGAATGATAATGGACCAAGTATTAGTGCAGGTCCTGAAGATCTGTCCCAAAATCAGGGTATCATAAATACAGCCCAGACAAGTAATACAGTTCCGATACAGAATGATGTTAGTGTACCCACTGCACCAGACACGCAGATACAGTTGCAGCCACCACCAATTCAGAGGCTCTATCCTGATGTCCCAGTATTAGAGACTACTACGAGTTTGATGGTGCCGCCTGATCCGGTATACAGAAAATCTAAGTTAGTACAGATTGAGCCAACTCCACAATTGCTGCCCCAGCCGCAGCAACAGGTGGTTCCGAGTTACACTTCGGTCTCAGGACCGCAGTCGGTAGCCACAGCACCCATGATGAATCAAGCTATGGGAGTTAATGCTCCACAGGGTTTGGGAGTTGGACAGACACCAGCTGCTATATCATTGCCAATCACTGTTGGTCCGCCAGTACCGCTGTATGCGCAAGCTAAGCCCAGCGTATGTGACCAGGGGGTAATGACCCAAGAGGCGATCAGAGGAGAGTTCACAGGAAACTTGCAGGGAACGACACAGGGAGGACAGACAGCTGAAGGTTCTAGATCCTTGTTGGAATTCAGTCCGATTGGGGCTCCTTTGGAGACAATGAGGCAGGCAGGGTTGGGTGCACTGACCCCACAGGTGATGAGTGCAAATACAACACAGACATCAATGATGCAGTCTGGAAATGTCTCGTTGCAAGGCTTGACAGCGCAACAGTTGAATGAGTGGTTAGACAAGCTCAATACTCCACAGACTACCTCAGAGACTGCAGAAAGATCAGAAAGAGAGGAATACCTGAATTTTTTAGGCTGGGTGTGGAAGCCACAGAATTAGTAGAAGGAACAATGGGGGTGAACAGATTAGAGTCATACACGGAAGCAGAATTGAGGTTTTTGTGCCCCAAAATAACCAAAGAATTGAGCAGGGTGCATCAGAGGTTGACAAACCTAGCAGACAAATACGGCATAGACTTAGACAATACTAAGCATTTGAAGAGGAGTTATAGGTTAGACTTCGAACCTAAAGAATTTGATCACATGAGATCCACAGGAATGTAGGTGCATCTTAAAGAGATATTGCAGAGTGCTCAAATTTGGGGAGCATTAGAGAAGTGGGAAGGCATCTGGGCAAAAAAGAGAGATAAGGAGAAGGGTGACTGCCCGGAACTGAAGCAGGCGAAAGCTGCACCAGACACGGGGACAATAAAAATTTTACCAATGAGAGAAACAGCTGGAGGGGTTCCAGTCCATGTACCGTGGTCTAGAGGTGACATCCTGTCATTCACGAATGATTATCCCAGGTTGAGGGAGAAGCCGATAGAGTGGTACCAGCAGATGGATAGGTTTGTGAAGCTTGCGAAATGTCTTTGGGAAGACTTAAATACCCTGTTTGAGATCATAGTTCCAGCAGATTTGTGACTTGAGTGCAAGAGTGGTGTGGATTGGCCGACAGAGGAACCGGCAAGGGATAGAATTACTGGAGCACCGTCCTCTGAAGTGATGAGGTATTATCATAAGGTGATTGAATTCTTGAAGCAGAAGGTGTCTCCGAAAGTTACTGATTGGCAGAAAATTGATCGAACGTCACAAGAGGGCAAAGAGTCGATACATGCTTACCATGAGAGGCTGTTGAAGGCATTCAAACATTATAGTGGTACTGAGGTCATAGAACTGAAAGACATGAATCATCTTGTGTTCAGATTTGTTGAAGGACTGAGACCAGAGATTAGCCAGATGATTAAGAATCATTTGATCTGTTGGCAGGCGAAGCCGATTGATGAGGTGTTGCAGTATGCAAAATACTATAGTGACGAGATTGAGCTGAAACAGAGAAAGTTGAAGGAGAAAGTGATGGTGATGCCAATTAAGGCAGCGCAAGCGGGGATGCAAGGAAATGGAGTACAGCAGATGGTACAGCAGCAACCGCAGGGACATGGAATGTTTCAGGCACAACCGAGAGGACGAGGTTGAGGAGGTTTCGTGAACCGTGGTCCAGATTTGAATACTGTTGTGGTCCAGAATGATGTGCAAGGTATGAAAAAGGTGTTACCATGTCACGCATGCGGGGGCGTGGGGCACTGGAAGCGGGAGTGCCCAGTGATGGTGCAGGATGGTATTGTTCAACAAGCAGTGATGTCGGTACATTTCAAAATGTGAGGGGTCCAAAAGTGAGGGGTCAAAATCCGAACTTCCAGAATAACATGGTGCAGATGCAGGGTCTCCAGCCCAGGCAACAAATGCAAATGCCACGTGTTCAGCCAACAGCAAATGCAGTTACCATTAGTTCCAATGGGACAGCAATTGGTGATGCTTCCGCAACAGGTCACAGGTCAAACAATGAGTCAAAATAATACAGTACAACAGTTCCCATTGCGTGGTGAGGATGGAATAAACGATGAATGGTCGGATGATTGTTCAGATAGTGAGGAGTGCAGGCTTGCAGCGTCCTTAGAAGTAGATCAGAGGGGACCTTATGTAGAGGGAAAGGTGATGAGTCATAAGGTTTCATTCCTAGGTGATACAGGGGCTACACGCTCTACAGTCAGAAGTGCAGAGGTTCCGAAATTGCCACTTTTGGGGCGTACCATAAGGGTGGTAGGAGTGGCAAATCAGTTTCTGACAAATCCGATTACAGATCCGGTCCAAGTTGAGATTGGTACCTTCCAGGGATTACATAGATTTGTATCTGTGACTCGAGTCCCGTGTCCCTACTGGGAAGAGACTTACTATGTAAGACAAGGCGTTCGATTACCTGTTCCAGCAAAGGGATTGAGGTGCAGACAAACAGTGATGATGAAGGGGACGATGGTCAAATCTCAGAACCAGAGACGGAGACCGCTAATGAGGAGTACCCTTTGATAACCTTATTCCCGATGTTCACAGTGACTGAATTACAGGGAACAGTGACAGAGAAAGTGTGGGACCTTACAGGAAAGGAAGTGGGATTAATAAAAGGAGTAGAACCAGTCAAAGTAGAGGTAAAGCCAAATGCAGTGTTTCCCCGGCTACCGCAGGACCACATGGCACAAGATGTCCTTATACAGGTGACGCAGATAATTGCAGACTTTATAAAGCAAGGAGTCTTAAGAGAAGTGATGAGCAGCCTGTGTAATTCACCAATAATGGGTCTGAAAAAGCCTTGTGGGAAAGTTCGAATTGTTCAGGACTTGAGAAAAATCAATGAGATTGTGGTAAAATGTTGTCCCATAGTGCCAAATCCAGCCGTGATTATGTTTCAAGTTTCATGTGATGCAGAGTGGGTCACAGTTGTGGACCTGTCTCAAGCATTCTTTTCGGTGCCTCTTCATGAGGACAACCAATTTCTCTTCAGTTTTAAATCCCTGGACAAGGTTTACAGTTTGGTGTCAAATTCCTCAAGGGTTTTCTGAATCACCTTCCATCTTCAATCAGATATTGAAGAAGGACTTGGAGTCATTAGAATTGCCTTTTAGTTCGACTGTAGTACAGTACATTGATGATTTGTTGATTGTGTCCAGAACGAAAGATGACTGCAGGCACGATACTATTGCCTTACTGAATCATTTGGGAAAGAACGGACATAAAGTGTCCCCAAAGAAACTACAGTACTGTCAGAAAGAGGTGAAGTACTTAGGTCACCTGATTGAAAAAGGGTCGAGGAAAATATCCAAAGAAAGGGTGACAGCCATACTGCAGATGAATCCCCCGACAACTAAGAGAGACGTTAGGATGTTTTTGGGAATGGTGGGCTACTGTCGTCAGTGGATTCCCAACTTCTTGATTATCTCCAAACCTTTGGCGGGATTGACTGTCAAGGAGATTCAGGATGGCCCGGGTGCCATAACCATGTCCGAGAAAGAGATGAAGGCATTCATGGAACTGAGGGAAAGCATGTGCAGGGCACCAGCTTTAGGTATGCCTGATTACACAAAGCCTTTTGTACTGTTTTGTCATGAATGTGATGCTTGTTCTCTGTCTGTCCTGACACAGGTCCATGGAGGTACAAACCGCCCAGTAGCATATTTTTCAGCTACTTTGGACCCAATCGCAGCAGCCTTACTGGGTTGTTTGCGTGCAGTTGCAGCAGTTGGTCAAAGCCTCACTCAGTGTGAAGGTATAGTGATGGGACATCCCTTAACAGTAATGGTGCCACATTCAGTTGAAATTCAGTTGACCCGAACAAAGACGCAGCATATGACGAATGCTCGCCTAACTAAGTATGAAACAATCATACTAGGGTCACCAAACGTATCTCGGAAGAGATGTACTGTGTTGAACCCGGCAACTTTGCTTCCTAATGATAATGCAGATATTGACGATGCTGAGGAGGTAGAACATGATTGTCTTGAGGTAACGGATCTGTGCACCAAACCGAGACCCGACATTTAAGATACCCAATTGGAAGAAAACGATTACATTATCTTTGTTGATGGTTCATGCCTGAAGGACAGTAGGAGCACTGAGAGCTGGATATGCTGTGTGTACAATCTCCGGTATTCTAGAAGCATTCTGGCTCGAAAGAGTATACTCTGCTCAAGTGGCTGAATTAATTGCTCTTACTAGGGCATGCCACGCTGCTGAGAACCTAAAAGTCACTATTTATACTGACAGCAGATACGGATTTGGAATTGTCCATGGATTTGGCCAGTTGTGGTCACAGAGGGGTTTCCTGACCTCTTCTGGTTCCCCAGTGAAAAATGGTGAAAGAATTAAGGAATTGTTGCACGCGATTCAGTTACCTCTTGAAATTGCTGAGGTGAAATACAATGCTCATGTTAAATCACAAGACTTTGTCTCAATGGGGAATGGATATGCAGATCAAGTCGCAAGGTTTTGTGCATTGAACTGTATATCGTTTCAAGACCAGTGGGAATTGTTACCTGAAACTGAAAATGAAACATGCTCAAGTTATGCATTGAGGGTGGTTGACACACTAGATGAGTTAAAATCATTGCAGGGACGTGCCAGCAAGGAAGAGAAACGCTCTTGGCTCAAAATGCAATGCGTACAGAGATCTGATGATTTATGGGTTTCAGAGGAGGGGAAAATGGTTTTGCCAAACAGCCTTTTGTCACAGTTTGCGAAGTTTTACCATGGTCAAGCACATGTTGGGAGAGACGCAATGATCAGGTTGTTCAAAGTCGATTGGTTCAATCCAAAATTCAGACAAGCTGCAGAAGTTATATGTCACAGGTACATTATCTGTCAGCAGATGAATGCGGGAAAAGGCACTGTGGTGAATTTGAGCCACATTGGGAGAGCAGGAGGTCCATTTAGCAGAATGCAGATGGATTTTATTGAGATGCTGTATGTGGAGGTCTGAGGTACGTGTTGGTGATTGTGTGCATTTTCAGTCACTTGATTGAAGCTTACCCTACACGTAGGAACGACAGTCTCACAGTAGCAAAGCTGCTGCTCAGGGAGTTGATACCACGTTTCGGGTTTCCGATCTCTTTAGAATCAGATAGGGGAAGTCACTTCAACAATGAGGTGATTAAGCTCTTGTGTGCTGCATTGAACATTGAACAGAAGTTGCACTGTAGCTACCTCCCTGAAGCATCAGGACTAGTGGAGCAGATGAATGGTACCTTGAAGGTTAGAATGGCAAAGATGTGCGTAGCTACGAATTTGAAATGGCCAGATGCATTACCCTTAGTGCTGATGTCAATGAGGAGCACACCCGACAAGAAAACAGGACTGTCTCCTCATGAGATTCTTATGGGCCGAGCTGTGAGATTGCGCGCAGTGCCTGCAAATGTTCTTGTGAATATCACGGATGATATGGTGTTGGATTACTGCAAGGGTCTGGCTGACGTGGTCCGCTCTTTCTCTCACCAGGTGGAAGCTACCACATTGCCACCGATAAGTGATCCAGGTCATACCCTGAAAGCCGGTGATTGGGTTGTTGTCAAGAAACACGTGAGGAAGTCGTGTTTGGAGCCACGTTGGAAGGGGCCATATCAAGTAAAACTGACAACAACTACTGCTGTGAAATGTGCAGGTCTTCCAAATTGGATTCATGCCAGTCACACAAAGAAGGTGACGTGTCCAACTGATGAGGAACTTTAATTGTCCAAAACAACAGCTGCAGAAAAGGAAGTCTCAGGGCCGTAGAGTAATCAAAGGGGAACTGAGACTGAAGGAGAGCCCGTTGAGGACGGCTTAGTCACTCAAGCAGCAAACGAGAGCCAGAGGGGTGACAGTGAGCCTATCTCAACTGAGGCACCAGGAGAACCGACCCAGAAAGAGGGTCTCCCAGAAGCAGACGGATACAGGTTTGCGGTTGAAACCCTAACAGACCCTGAAGGTGAAGGAGGTGAGGCAGAAGGAAGTCAACGTGTTCTGACTCCTCCTGAGCCGCTTGCAGATCCATCAAGAGAAAACACCATAGCACAAGAGGAGGGCACTGTTCAACATCCTGAAAAGCCGAGCAGTAAGAAATCCCTTAAAGGAGACAACTGGCCGGAGCCACAAGCTGCAAAGGAGAGAGTGATCCCTAATGAAACAATAGAGGAAGAAGTTGACACAACCAGGAAAGAAGATCTCAGTGAAGGAGAGTTGCAGGGTGATCGCAAACTGAAAAGAAAGAGAGTTGCAAACAGGAGGTATGCAGGTCCTGAATGGGCATATGCAACATCAGCTGATTGGCAACAAGAATTCTTGGCATTCTGTTTTGATCGAGAAATTCCAGGTCAATACTACGGCACCTGAATTCAACCATAGAAAGAGACTGTGTTAAGTGGAAATCAAATAGAGAAAGAAACCTGAGATAAGAGACTGATAAATTACCAGATGTGACACTGTTAACCTGAATTGACTCTGAAAAACCGATTATGACAAGCTGCTAACCTGATTTGACAAAGGGTCCTAGGAGTGAGTGAAACGCTGTAAATACTTGCCAAGAGAGAGACTTTGCACGAGAAAAAAAAAAAAAGAGCTTTAAAATATTCCTCAAGTTGATTGCTTGCTTTATATTATTCTGCTCTCTGATTCTTTACAGATCATGAGTAACTTTAGAAATAATGATAATAGAGGTAGGATTCGTGTTTGGTTGAGTGTTAGTTTGGGTATTGCGTGTGCAATAATAATTATAGGTGTGATTGTGGGAATGCCATTGGTGGATAAGAGTGCGATTAACAATGCTTCAACTCCTGAGACTGCTACACTAACACCATGGGAGAGGTTTGAGCAGGATACAAAATATTTGCATGAGGGAACTAATTTGAAAAGGGAACTATCTACTAATGTCTTCTATCGCTTGTTGAATGAGTATTTTGAAACAATGGATGCGAAGAATTGCTATGTGTGCACGAAGGTTCCTTCATCAGTACAAGAAGGGGTTACTTATCATAGTTTGCCGCTTACCTGTGGAATAAGCTGTAGTTTGCTATTAACAAGATTCTATGATCAGGAACACGTTCAATACTTCTATTCTAATCTAGATGTAGTGTTTTTTTGTGCCTGTAATTGAGTTTCTAAATAAAATTGCTAAGGAACATAACATAAAAAAAGTTAGAGTTTTCTTTGAGCCGACACTGACATTTGGAACAGCTTATGCACACCGCAATAATCTAACATGCTTAGTAACTCCTATAGAGAAGTGCTTCTTAGATCACACTGATGATAGAAGAAAAGCGTTAAAGGAAAAGCTAGAAAAGGGAATAGAAAAACAAACGTTTGCAAATGATTATGCTTATAGTGCAATAAAGACACTGGGCAAATTAGCTATAGATGCATTACACGTAGGAAAGCTTTGTATATATAGGCCAAAATCTGATTCTGACACTTTATTTGTGGGAACGAGTGAATGCAGACGTGTTTTTGTTTCAGAGTAAATGGACATTCATGTTAAATGGACAGGATCCAGCGATCCCTGGGTCTATTACATATGTGGACTTAATGCTTATTACCGTCTTCCAAAGGGATGGTATGGGACATGTTATTTGGGAATAGTTTCCCCAAAGATCTACCAATTTGATGACTTAAAGAAATTTCCTAAAATGTCTGAATTACATCATACTAGACAAAAGAGAGAGACAGCGGCTGCTGTCGTAGGTGATATATTTGGAGCCATAATTCTTTCAGTGGGGGTTATCTTAAACTCCATAAAGATTCAAAGGTTGTCTACTATTGTGGATAACATGCTGACAAACTTCACAGGGGCTATACTCCTGATGGATACTGAACTTGCTGCAGAGAAGGCTATGACTCTTCAAAACCGGCTTGCTTTAGACATTCTTTTAGCGAAGAGTGGCGGAGTCTGTAGGATGCTTGGATAGAGGTTTAGTGATAATAAAGAACCCTACAAAAGAGTTTCTATATTATATGCTTATTGTGAATGATGAGTCCCAAGCAGGCACATCAAATGAGAGGTTAATAGAAGGTTCCCATTCTGACTCAGGGGATCTCCTTGAGGGAGGTGGGGAGGGTTCTGTACCAGATCTGCCCCCTAGAAAGACACCTAGTAATGTTGGTAGTAATGGAGGTTCCCATCACAGTAGGGGAGTCTTTATTCCTGGAGGCCAAGTTGCTAGGGTTCAGTCAGTTAGGGACAGATCCCCCTCTGTTGTATCCAATTACTGTTCTGTGTCCAAGCATTCCCAACCCACCCACCCCGAAGACAACATGTTAGAAAAGGAACTCAAAAAGTTGAGGGTTGAAGAGACCAGACTGAAGCTTAAACAGCAACAGCTGGCCTTAGATAGGGAATCCCTAGACCTGGAGAAAGAAAGACAGAGATTGGGGTTTGGACCCTACGGTGGCAGCAGCAGTATTCCTGATAGTAATCCTGTTAGAGAGCATGATTCCAGGAATCTGCACAAGATAGTCCACCCTTACAAGGAGGGGGATGACATCAACAAGTGGTTTGCTGCACTTGAGAGGGCCTGTATGGTACAGGGGGTCCCTCAAAGACAGTGGGCTGCTATATTAAGGCTATCCTTCACTGGAAAGGGTAGGGACAGGCTCCTTACTGTTAGAGAAAGTGATGCTAACAATTTTTCAGTTTTGAAGGATGCACTCTTGGATGGATTTGGCTTAACCATTGAACAATACAGGATTAAGTTCAGAGACACCAGAAAAGAGTCCTCACAAGACTAGACAGACTTTGTAGACTGTTCAGTGAAGGCCTTGGAGGGGTGGTTACATGGCAGTAAAGTATCTGACTATGAAAGCCTGTATAATCTTATTCTGAGAGAGCATATTCTGAATAACTGTCTGTCTGACTTGTTACACCAATATCTAGTGGACCCAGATCTGACCTCTCCCCAAGAATTGGGAAAGAAGGCAGACAAATGGGTCAGAACAAGATTGAACAGAAAAGCTCATACAGGGGGTGACAAGGATGGCAAGAAGAAAGATAGTGAAAAATCTCAGGATAAGCATGGGGATAAGGGTAAAACCAAAGATCCTTCTTCACATCCTAAACACTCTTCAGGGGGTGGGGATAAATCAAATTCTTCCTCTTCTTCACAACATACACACATTCAAAAGCCTTGGTGCTATGTGTGTAAAAATAAAGGCCATTGGCAAGGGGATAAGTCCTGTCCAGGAAAACCCCCTGAGCCAACCACCACTAATACATCAAATTCTAGTGCCCCTAGCAGTAGTGGTAATAGTGGTGGGACTGCTGGCAACAGTCAAAGTAAGGGTGTAGTTGGGTTCACTTATGGGTCCATCATAGAAACTGGGGTAGTCAGTCCCAAGACAATTTCTGTCAGACCTAGTGGCATTGGCCTTGCCACACTGGCTGCTTGACCCCTTACAATGGATAAGTACAGGCAGACAGTTTCAATAAATGGTGTTGAGGCCCAGGACTACAGGGACACAGGTGCCAGTATCACTTTGGTGACTGAAAACCCAGTGCCTCCTGAACAACACATCATTGGACAACAGTACAAGATTATTGATGTCCATAACTCCACTAAGTTTCTTCCCTTAGCTATAGTTCAGCTTAGTTGGGGTAGACTTACTGGCCCTAAGCAGGTGGTAGTGTCACCTAGCTTTCCTGTAGACTGTCTCTTAGGTAATGACCTAGAGACCTCAGGTTGGGCTGAGGTAGAGTTTCATACCCATGCAGCCATGCTGGGCATCCCCGAGGAATTGCTTCCTCTCATTTCTACTGAAATGAAAAAGCAAAGGAGAGAAATAGGCCTGAAAACTCAGGTTCCCTCTCCAACAACAGTAAAAAGGGTATCAAAGTATCCCCTACCCACCCTGCCATTCAGGATAGCATTCCTGTGGTGGGAGAAACCTCTCCTGGGTGGCACCTGTACCAAGGGAACCATCAGCTGGCACAGCTGAACTCCCTGGGGTAAAAGTACCTCTCTGTGGGATAACTAATATTGGTGAGGAAAAGGGCAACATTTTAGTTAACATGGAGCATCCCTCCAACCCTCCCAGAGAAACTTTAGTGCAGAAACCCTGCACTACCTCACAACACTTAGGACAGCAGCCCTGCCCTAGTGTGGAGCTCATAGGAAAGCATCCCTGCCCTGCTCCAACTCAAGAGAAACAGCATCCCTGTTCTCTCTTACAGCCATATGGACAACGTTTTTGCCCAGCTATGGCTTTACTGAGACAGCATCCCTGTCTGGCATTCTCATCACTAGCAATAGGTCCAGTGGACAATTCCCACTGTTCTAAACTAAAACTTACTGATAGGAACTCTGAGAATATATCTTCACATTGTTGGTTAGCTAAAAAACTTCAAACAGGGTGGTTTACATCCCCACAGGGAAGTAACCCTATAGCAGATGATAAAGGGAGTAACCAGTCTATTGCAGAGCTACTCTCCACTTATCACCACTTAGACAATAAAGACTCAACTGGCCAAGGTTAGCCTTATTGTCCTTCGTTTAGGGGGGGGGGGTGTTTGTGTGAGAAAGTAGCCTCTTTCTAGCTTTGTTACCCCCACTTTTGGCCTGTTTGTGAGTATATGTCAGGGTGTTTTCACTGTCTCACTGGGATCCTGCTAGCCAGGGCCCAGTGCTCATAGTGAAAACCATATGTTGTCAGTATGTTTGTTATGTGTCACTGGGACCCTGCTAGCCAGGACCCCAGTGCTCATAAGTTTGTGGCCTATATGTGTTCCCTGTGTGGTGCCTAACTGTCTCACTGAGGCTCTGCTAACCAGAACCTCAGTGGTTATGCTCTCTCTGCTTTCTACATTTGTCACTAACAGGCTAGTGACTAAATTTACCAATTCACATTGGCATACTGGTACACCCATATAATTCCCTGGTATATGGTACTGAGGTACCCAGGGTATTGGGGTTCCAGGAGATCCCTATGGGCTGCAGCATTTCTTTTGCCACCCATAGGGAGCTCTGACAATTCTTACACAGGCCTGCTAGTGCAGCCTGAGTGAAATAACGTCCATGTTATTTCACAGCCATTTACCACTGCACTTAAGTAACTTATAAGTCACCTATATGTCTAACCTTCACCTGGTGAAGGTTGGGTGCAAAGTTACTTAGTTTGTGGGCACCCTGGCACTAGCCAAGGTGCCCCCACATCGTTCAGGGCGAATTCCCCGGACTTTGTGAGTGCAGGGACACCATTACACGCGTGCACTATACATAGGTCACTACCTATGTATAGCGTCACAATGGTAACTCCGAACATGGCCATGTAACATGTCTAAGATCATGGAATTGCCCCCCCAGTGCCAGAATGGCATTGGGGGGACAATTCCATGATCCCCTGGGTCTCTAGCACAGCACCCGGGTACTGCCAAACTGCCTTTCCGGGGTCTCCACTGCAGCTGCTGCGGCTGCCAACCCCTCAGACAGGTTTCTGCCCTCCTGGGGTCCAGGCAGCCCTGGCCCAGGAAGGCAGAACAAAGGACTTCCTATGAGAGAGGGTGTAACACCCTCTCCCTTTGGAAATAGGTGTGAGGGGAAATGCTTTGATGGGCACAGATGGTGCCCATCTCTGCCTAAGCCAGTATACACCGGTTCAGGGATCCCCCAGCCCTGCTCTGGTGGGAAACTGGACAAAGGAAAGGGGAGTGACACACTGGACTGCTCTGAGTGGCCAGTGCCAGCAGGTGATGTCAGAGACTCCTTCTGATTGGCTCTTACCTCTCTTGGTAGCCAATCCTCCTTCCTTGGTAGCCAAACCTCCTTTTCTGGCTATTTAGGGTCTCTGCTTTGGGGAATTCTTTAGATAATGAATGCAAGAGCTCACCAGAGTTCCTCTGCATCTCCCTCTTCACCTTCTACCAAAGGATCGACCGCTGACTGCTCAGGACGCCTGCAAAACCGCAACAAAGTAGCAAGACGACTACTAGCAACCTTGTATCGCTTCATCCTGCCGGCTTTCCCGACTGTTTCCAGGTGGTGCATGCTCTGGGGGTATCCTGCCTCCTCCCTGCACCAGGAGCTCTGAAGAAATCTCCTGTGGGTCGATGGAATCTTCCCCCTGCAACCGCAGGCACCAAAAGACTGGTCCTCTGGGTCTCCTCTCAGCACGACGAGCGTGGTCCCTGGAACTCAGCAACTCTGTCCAAGTGACTCCCACAGTCCAGTGGCTCTTCAGTCCAAGTTTGGTGGAGGTAAGTCCTTGCCTCCCCACGCTAGAATGCATTGCTGGGTTCCGCGTGATTTGCAGCTGCTCCGGCTCCTGTGCACTCTTCCAGGATTTCCTTCATGCACAGCCAAACCTGGGTCCCCCACACTCCTTCCTGCAGTGCACAAACTTCTGAGTTGTCCGCCGGCATAGTGGGAATCCCTTTTGTGACTTCAGGTGGACTCCGGTTCACTTTCTTTCCAAGTGCCTGTTCAGGTACTTCTACGGGTGCTGCCTGCTTCTGTGAGGGCTCCCTGACTTGCTGGGTGCCCCCTCTGTCTCCTCCTCCAAGTGGCGACATCCTGGTCCCTCCTGGGCCACAGCAGCACCCAAACACCTCTCCCACGACCCTTGCAGCTAGCAAGGCTTGTTTGCGGTCTTTCTGCGTGGGAACACCTCTGCAAGCTTTATCGCAACATGGGACATCCATCCTCCAAAGGAGAAGTTCCTAGCTCTCTTCTTTCTTGCAGAACTCTAAGATTCTTCCAACAGGTGGCAGCTTCCTTGCACCCTCAGCTGGCATTTCCTGGGCTCCTGCCCACTCTCGACACTGTTGCGACTATTGGACTTGGTCCCCTTGTCTTACAGGTACTCAGGTCCAGAAATCCACTGCTGTTGCATTGCTGGTGTTTGTTCTTCCTGCAGAATCCCCATATCATGACTTTTGTGCTCTCTGGGGGCAGTAGGTGGACTTTACATCTACCTTTCAGGGTCTTGGGGTGGGCTATTTTCTCTAACCCTCACTGTTTTCTTACAGTCCCAGCTACCCTCTACAAGCTCACATGGGGTTGGGGTCCATTCGTGGTTCGCATTCCACTTTTGGAGTATATGGTTTGTGTTGCCCCTATACCTATGTGCACCTATTGCAATCTACTGTAATTTTACACTGCTTGCATTACTTTTCTTGCTATTACCTGCATAATTCTGGTTTGTGTACATATATCTTGTGTATATATCTTATCCTCATACTGAGGGTACTCACTGAGAAACTTTTGGCATATTGTCATAAAAATAAAGTACCTTTATTTTTAGTACTTCTGTGTATTGTGTTTTCTTATGATATTGTGCATATGACACCAGTGGTATAGTAGGAGCTTTACATGTCTCCTAGTTCAGCCTAAGCTGCTTTGCCATAGCTACCTTTTATCAGCCTAAGCTGCTAGAAACACCTCTTCTACACTAGTAAGGGATAACTGGACCTGGCACAAGGTGTAAGTACCTCTGGTACCCACTACAAGCCAGGCCAGCCTCCTACAGCCTCACCTTTGAAAACGTAGTCACCTCCTATACTCATACCCATTGGCAAAAGTGCAAATCAATGGATCCCTCTCCTCCCCATTCTCTAAGCAAACAGGCACTCACCAGGGCTGCCCCGTATCCCTACTCCTCTTTGCCCTGGTGATTGAACCCCTAGAGAGACTCAAACGCTGCAATGAATAGATTGATGGGTGGGTCTGGGATGACAGACCTGAAAAAAATATCTCTCTATATGCAGATGATGTCCTACTCTTCCTCACTGCCTCAAAAGCATCAGGAGCTCCCTGTCTAGTGCTCCCCCACCATTTTCTGTAGGCCTCTGGGCTAAAGGTGAATTAAACCAAATCCCAGCTGGTCCCAATCAGGAGAGGTGACAGTGTCTGCTCATGGCAAACCATCATCCCAATATGTTGGTTATCCTTCATGTACATGGAGATCCACATCCCCATGCTCCCCGAGCTCACCTGCAGCCTCAACCTAACATCCCTAACAACTGCCTCCAAAAAAGATCTCCAAAAATGACATGCCTACTGCTTCATTTTCTGAGGTGTGTAGCCCTATTTAAAACGGTGATAATGCTGAGGTTCCTCTATGTTTTCCAAAATTTCCCTCTCCAAATCCCCAATCAATGGTTCTGGCACCAAAAATTCTATAACTTAATCAGGCATCTTTCTTTATTGTTGTCAGCCTAAACGGCCATAAACAAATCATAATTACAAGTTAAAAACATCACTTCATAATACAATAAAAGTCACATAATAAGATACGGTCAATAAAAGCTATAGTTAACAATCAGTTCATTCTCATGCACCAACTCACAGAGCTAAGAACACCTAAAATAGTCATGTATATACTTGGCAAATTATGGCTAATACTAATCACACCATGACTTTATCACAAAGTGCTAATCAGCTCAATACTTCAATTGGATGTAATTGTCCTAAAATTGATCTGGTAAGACCATGTGATTAAACACCAAAAGTTTTAGTGTCCTAAAATACTTTCCCTATCATATCTACTTCAACCTTGTCTACAGAAATTACTTAATAAAAGAAAAAAGAAAAAAATCAACTGTTAGGTCAAGTTCAGGATAGTATTGCTAAAAATATGCCTCACCCTGCACCATTTGCCCAAAACGATAAGCACCTATGAGGCACAGCTATTCAAAAAATATATTAGTACAATAATATTAACAATGTGTTAATATTACAGTTATGCAGATGCTGAGAGCTGTAGATGAATTAATGATCATAATTTCCAATGCCTCAAAAATATATGCTGAAACAGTCATCACAATGTTTTTATCATCAGGGCGCATGCACAAGGTTTCGACTTCCTTGCAATTCCTAACACCATGCTTTTTAAAAAGTGGCCGTAAGTAAAGTTTATGAAGTTGAATCATAAAGTGAAATAATAAAAGAAAATGAACTAGTGTTTCTTGGCCAAACTGATCCACTCTCGTCTAGACCAGTGGCTAGAAGAAGGGGCTTTACTATCATCATACCAAGCTGGTTTTAGGAGGGGCCAAAGCACAATAGATCAACTCTTCTAGATGAACTTGATCTGTTCCAAATAAGTCTCATTAAAAAATTTCTCGCTGTATCTGGTATTTGTTGATCTTCAAACAGCATTCGACAGCATGGATCGCCCAATACTATGGCAACTTTTGACGGAAATGGGGGTCTCAGGAACGATCCTAAGGCTGCTAATTTTATTACACATAGGAAACACCACAAGGGTCAGATACAGTACCAGAAATTATTGCATAGCAGAAATTCCAATCCAGTGAGGTATTAAACAAGGGTGTGTTCTTGCTCCAATTCTATTCAACTACTACATAAATGAAGTGGGTCAAAAACTGATGAATTTAAACCTCGACGTGCTGAAACTAGCTAATGAAAGTAAACCTATATTGCTTTTCGCAGATGATGCTGTGTTATTTGCAAGAACAAAGATATCCATGCGTGGTCTGTTAAAGGATTTCAAGTCCTTTTGTGCATCAAGGAACTTGACGATAAATGTAAGCAAAACAAAATTCATGGTTCTTAACCAAAAACAGAAGCTGCGAGCAACCTTCAAGGCTAGTACAGGCCACTGGACCGAGTACAACTTATGATTACTTGGGGTGTCAGGTGGATGACAAATTGGCCTGGAACCTGCAGGTATACAAATGCAATATCTCATTGGCCCAACAAGCAGGTGCTGTTTAAGATTTGCAAAATCCACGGGGAACCATTCTGTGAGATCTGCACTGCTGGTGTATAAAATGAAAGCAATGGCTGCTGCTCTGTATGGTGTGAAGATCTGGGGATTTAAAAAGATACCAGCAATGCAAATACCTGAAAATAAATGTATACAGCACTTGCTCTGTCTGGGCCGTGGTACACCTATGGATACAATAAGAACAGACTTGCAAATGGGAAAAATCGAAGATTATACAGCATTGGCTCCAATAGGCTACTGGTTTCGCACGTGGTCCAAGGAGGAATTAAAACCATACAAAGCTGCAATGACCGACATCATGAACTTACAAAATCATCAAAAGCGGCCTTCATTTAATCATGTTTCAACTACTTTAGTCGCCATCGTCTTAGAAGAACTTTGGTCCCACCCAAAAACAATTATGAAACTCAGTTTTGCTGCAGTCATAAAGACATATTTGAATCACAAGACTTTGAGGACTTATAACTCATCTGGCCCATTGCTCAAGTGCTACATTTTATTTAACCAACAACTTTAACCAGCTATTTTTATTGACAGTATTTACTCTGAGGAAAAAAGATCTCTTTACTTAAAATTGCGCATGGGCACGTTAACGGTAATCTCAGTAATCAGGCATCTGTTTCTTTGGTCCAAAGGTAGTTCATACAGTTCATACATTGCTGCAGTCAATGGTCACTTGCCTCCATATGATGGAGGATTAGGAATGGCAGACCTCCAATGCTACCATAGAGACTAGCAGCTGACCATCATCAATGGATGGTTGAGTGGAGGATGGGGGGACTCCACCTACCAGGAAGAACTGTCACAGATAGACTTGGACAACCTCATGGGAATGTTGTGCAGGGCGCCAAGCCCCAATTCCCTCCCGGAGATCACCCATGTGATCTTTTTGTGCTGGAGAGCGGGTCTCCACCTCACAGGTTGAGACTGTAGACTGTCATTACTGATGCCATTATGGTTAAGAACATGACTGTGCCACCTGGTGGGATTGGAGGGATTCCAGAAATGGGACAGGATAGGCACTACTGGGCTTGGGGACGTGTGGGAGGGGAGATAATTACGGATGTTTCAAGACCTGCAAAACCACTACCAGCTAACCTGCACCCAATTCCATAAATACTTACAAATGCATCATGCCCTCGAAGCCAACATATCACCAAATATGGACCTCCCAGACTTCAGCTCCTAAGAGCCTAAGCTACTGACTGGAAAGCTGGCCTCAGGTACCATGTCTTAAATATTGATTATCAATGCCCCAAACCAGTTTGCTGTGCTGAGACAGAAATGTGAGATGTGGCTCAGAGAGCAAGAGGATGCTGAATAGTAGGAGGCTACAATCGCATCTTGGAAGCTGGCTATTTCCACTCGCCTCTGGCTTATTTAGCTCAACTACTTACACCAAACTTACTTAACCCCCAAGTGGCTTCAGCAAGCAAGCGAAGGCTTGCAAACCACCTTCTTTAGATGCCCTATGCCAAATGCAGATGTTTACCACATAGTCTGGGACTGTCCCGGGATAACCGGTTACTGACGGAATGTGGCAGAAGCACTCTCATGCGTACTCACTAAGCACCTTGATCTTACCCCCAGAGTGGCCCTGTTGGACCTGCTCGAAGACCTTGGTGGCCCATGTGCAGAGTGTAGTTGCCACTCTGGTGACCTAATGAGACATTGCCTGGAGATGGAAACCCCAGCAGGCCCCTTCATTTGCGGACAGGTGGGCAGGAGTTGACTGGTGCTCCCAACAAGGAAAACCTATTAATACTTCACAGGGCTGCTCAAAAAAACATGGGAAGATATGGGGAGGTGGTGGGAATACTAGATTCTGGGCCTGCTGGTATGAATATTGTATCCTACTGAGCAATGATGTTACTAGTTATCATGCCCATTTGTGTGCAATGTTTTGTGTTTGAAAAACCATAACATTTGTTTATTAAAAAAAAGAAAGAGATTGAAATGTATTTGAGACCTGTCTACATTGTTTTTCAGTAATTAATAATACAAGCAGAGGCGTAATTGATACACAATGTAGAGACTTTACTCAAATTCCTCACCACCTTCCTGTTAGTGCCACTTCTAGATTACCTAAACATAAAGAAATGGCCGGTATGTTTTTTTTAAAAAGAAAGCTTACATCCCTAGTGAGCAACGCTGAGGACAAATGTTGCATTTGTGAACATATTAGCTCAATAACACTAGTCAAAACATAGTAGGCTTTTAAAGGCTGGTGGCGTAATAAAGCAATTGCATTCAGTCTGTGGCAAATCCTCACACTGTTGCCTTTCTGAGCCCAGGCCCAAAGCTCCTAAGCCTGGAGTATGAAGGGTGCTGACAGGAACAACGCAAGGATGGGTCCACTCCTGCCACAGGTTCTCCCAGAGAGAGTTATTTAGTGCTTTCTGCCATGATCCAAGGCCCCTCTAGGCTGTCCTACACGCAGCTCATCTGTAATATCCCCATTCTTAACTTTTTGCTGGAGAAGAAAGGGCTCTATGTAAACTTTCAGACTGTACACAAAAACTTTCAACAGCCATTCTTGCAAATAATTAACTCTCTCAGTAATCACCCTTATCGAGAATACGGCAAACACCTCATTACAGGCTCTTTCATTTACTTTGATACAGTCAAGGTGAATTCCCTGCCTGTCTACAAATTGGTCAAGTCATTGAAATGAACACAATTAAAAGGAGCCCTCAGTGACCTAAACAACTAATGATCCATCACTGAATTGACTTTTCAAGCAAAACCTATGCAAGATGTTGTTGACTTCCAAGTAAAACAGTTCATTGTTGAGCATCAACATGTTGAGGACTTTAGATATAAGTTCAGGCCAGACTGCAGAATAGAGCTGGCCATTCTCCAAATGAGTGATGGTGCTCTACATGTTTTTTCAGTGCCTTCTCTTGCCACCTGATTCTTCTTGAACTGTCGCTGGCATTTGTTACAGTCCATCGCAAAATCCTAAATATTTTAGAGAATCTTAAGGGTATTGAGGAGACTGTTATATCTTCTCACTTCAGAAATGAATCACAGCAGATTATACTTGGTAAACCTCTCCCTAGCCCCATATTTTGCACTGAATGAGTTAAGTAAGGGTCAATTTTTTACGCATATCTCAAACCTCTCATCTTTCTTTTAAACATTTCCGGGGTAAACCATCAAGAAAAGGCCAATGCTTAACGCTATATCTGTACTTGAATGTATCTCTCTGAACAAAATTTCTTGCCTCATCTCTATTCCTGAAAACTGCAAAATCTGGATATATTTCGACCACCTTAAATGTAACCTTATCAAAATTTACACTCTCCGCACTCCTGTGTAATACAGCTCTGAAGGCTGGAGCAACAATCCGACAAAAAAATGATGCTGATATTATTGCTATTGTATCTCACTATTGTGAGTCCTGAATCTGAACTAGTTGTGGGAGTGGAATGAGCTGGCTTTAATCACCGGAGGGGCCTAGGCAAGCCCATAACACATAGTGGAGTAAACTGGGCCGCACATTGCCGGGCTGTGACACAGCAGCCCTGTGCTTCAGAGCAACAACCCCTACTGTCGCGTGGGCTCTCATTATCCTAAATGAGACTACTGGATTTCTAGGTAACAGGGTCGTTCCTGGTGTGGGGGACTGAGTCTGACCCACTTAGAAGGACCTCTGTCACCTTCAATCCGATTTTGCTCCGGCTAACTAGCAGTGCCTCATCTCTCCCAAGGGGAAGGGATGATTGGGCAGCCGAGCGCATGACATCTTTACAACTTCTCAGGGAAGTCGTGGTCACTCAGGTCCCAACCAGCTCTCTCATTTACAGTATGATCCCATATACAAATGACAAAGGCAGTTTAAGTTTTATAGATTGTTTTTAATAAAACAACTGCATTTTAGATAATAGGGCGTGAGCCGCAATTACCAGAACCATACAACACAGTAGGATTTAAATAGTTACGATGAGAGTGAAACATAAGAACAACGCTATCATAGTGTTAATAGATTCCATACTCTCTAAGTAAGTTCTATTTCGAGCACAGCATGTTAAGCTCTAAACTTGCCTTTCAGATTCCCTGGGAAGACATCAACCCTCATACCTGAGCAAAGGCCTGTGATCTGGTTCAGCATCTGCAACAGGGCAGTCAGCGTCTAGTTGTGCTTCCCTGGTCGGAATCTCCCTCTTGCGCGTATTAGGACAAGGAAGTGTATTTATAACTAACATGTCAGTGTGATCACAAAACGTCCCTACGCAAGAATGTATCCAGAGACTAAACTCCTACCACGTCTATCGGCAATGTACCAGACAGTATCCTTGACTGGAGCACAGAGTGAGCAAGAATGTGTTATGGAGAACTCCAGTGCTGAAGTAGGCTAAACAGTGTGATATAAAAAATAAAACAAGACCGTAGAACTGGCTATTTGAAAAATAACAGTACGAAGCTGAATAAAATACATTTAGAGCAAAGTGCACAGAGGCTCTGTGCTGCAAGCAAAGGAATAAAATACATCCAGGGCAAAGTGCACAAAGGCCTAACGCCTGAAGCAAACGCGCAAAGGATACATAAAAATGACCAACTACACTACTAAGGGAAGTCTGGCGACAAGCAGCAATCACATGGCCAGTGTAGCGTCCTCCCCAGCCTGGTACTCACCAATTACTTTGACACACATTGAGCTGTAATCACACATCATTATTCCTCTACGTGTACCTGTGAACTGCAACATTCTAAACCAAGCTTTCATCACATTCTATTCTAGCAATGACGTCACACTGATAGGGAGTCTGTTTGGAGCCAAAAAGGTTCCTTCCTAAAACATGCAGGACACTACATCTTCCCATCAGTTAAATGAAAAAATAAAATTTGTATACAATCAGTAGGCATACATTTACATAAAACATGTACAACTATATCTCTTAAATCATTCTTCTTGGTGCTTTGATCATATGACCTGAACTAGTTACTGGAAGCTGGAAGCTGTCACCTTCAGTATCAGAGATTGCCAAGGATGGTCCAGAGGTATCAATAGCCACTGAGTGCTCAGGGTCAGTGTTTCTGTCACCATTTCAAGTTGAAGACTGATGAATCACAGGCCTAAAGTGAGAAGAGTCTCTGGTAGGAGACTTCAAGGGTGCTGGGAAGTCACCATGTATCCCTTGGTATACACCACTTGAAAAGGTTCAGCATCATAGGGAGCGTCAGATTTTCTCGTACTCATCTGTCTGGCCTCCACTAGATCTCCTTTGCTAAGCGAAATCGTCTTTGCATGTCGCCTCTTGTCTGCATATGCTTTCATTTTTTGCTTGTTTACCAAGTACCTTGTTAAAATATTTTTTTCACTGTTATCTCTCTTGGTGGTCCATTGAGGTAACTTGGTTGTCATTGCTTTCCCGAACATCAAAGTAGCAGGACAATCACCTGTGGTTGAGTGGGGTGCTGAACGATAAGCTCTTAAAGTAGACTTTGGTACTGTCCTCAAAGTGAGCTTCTCATGTGTTGCACGCTGAACTGCTTTCTTTAGCATACTCATAAAATGCTCAACAAGTCCATTGTATTGTGGCCATAAAGGTGTGCTCTTTGGATGCTTTATGTGCAGATGCTCTAGGAACTCTTTGAGTTCTTTATTGTTAAAGGGTGGGCCATTATCAGACTTCACAAAGGCTGAAATGCCCCATCTCACACAGATGCCATCAAGCTTGTCAATGACTCGTTCGTGAGTCATAGATGATTGCTCTTCAACCAATGGTAAACGCAAGTATTCGTCTACAATCACCTGTAGGTGATATCCATTGTCAAGTGGACCAAACAAGTTGATAGCTGTTCTCTCCCATGCCTGTTTAGGGAGTTCTAACATGTTCAGAGTATGTTGAGTAGCACTCGTAGAAAGGAAGTTGCATATATGACAGGCCATCAGTTCCTCTTCAACTCTTTCATCTAAGTATGGTAACCAAACTTAGTATCGGAGAGCCCTGTTTGTGGCAACAGTACCATGATGTCCTTCGTGAGTCACTTTAATCACTCTCTGTTGCAGGCTCTCTGGAATCAGGATTCTTGACCCTCGTAGTAGAACTCCTTCCTGAGTTATGGGCAACTCATTTTTGACATTTTTGTATTTTTGATATTCACCATCATTTGTGAGAGGTCAAGTTCTGCTGGTCTCCTGTTTTGAGCCACAGGGACATAACAGGCTCCCACCATCTTAAAGCTCCACCTGGACCCAGCCTGAGGGAGTCTTGCACCACTATGAGTTCTCCCTCCACTCCTGGACCCTTGGTTGTGGTGCTAAGGGTGCCCAGAAGGCCATTTTCTAGAACTGGGGACTTGCGATTTTGAACCTTAAACTTTAAAAATTCAGAACTCTGGTTCTACCAATTGGATTTTCATTGTTTTGGTGTCACATAATTTACTACAATTGTCTAAATTTTTCAAAATTGGTTTTGGATCTTTTTGTGTTGCGTTTTCACTGTGTTGCTCTCCTTCCTGAGTTATGGACAACTCTTCCTTGACATTTTTGCATTTTTGATATTCACCACCATTTGTGAGAGACCGAGTGTGTTTGTTTAATGGCTGATGTGTAATTATGTCTTTTAACTTCAGCATGCCACTGTCATGGCTCGTGGAAGTGATGATTTTGGCTAGCGAGATAGCAGCTGGTGTACTTGACAATAATATAATATAGGCTTTAGTCGTCTTGGATGGAGTACCGTGAGCTTGTATAGGCACTCTTGAAAAATAGTCAGCTGGATTCTGATCCTTTCCTTGATGATGCAAAATTGTATAGTTGTGCTCCTGCAATTGTAGTTCCCATCGTTCAATGTGAGGAGGCATCTTGGCTTTTGGATTGCCAAAGATGATCAGTAAAGTTTGATGATTAGTTACCAGCATAAACGGCTTTCCGTATAGAAGTTCATGGAAATGTTCACAAGCCCATACGACAGCCAAAATTTATTTTTCAGGCTGTGAGTAAGCACGTTTTGTTTGGGACAAACTTCTAATAGCGTAGGTGTGCAAGGATAGTGCCTAACCTGACTGGGCTAGCATCATCTACAGTCTCTGTATGAAGATTTGGTTTGAAGTATACTAATTCAGTAGCATTTACAATGATGTGTTTGATTCTTTTGAAACGTTTCTCAGAATCTTGTGACCATTAAAAGAGGACATTTCTCTGTGTCAACTCTCGTAATGGAGGACTTACAGTGGCAAAGACTTCTATGTCTCTTCAACAGTAACAGGCCATGCCAAAAAAATAACGCACCTGTGAGAAATTGGGTTGCTGGTTGACTGGGGTCTGAGCCCTGGTCATGCAACAGCCACAATCCCTTGCAGGGTGAACCATAGAAAGTCACTAATTTAACCTGTGCTTAACTCTGGGTAGCTTGGCACAAAAAGCAGTCAGGCTAAACTTAGAGGCAGTGTGTTACATATTTATGCAGTACACAAACAGCATCACAGTGAAAAAACAACACAATAAAGATCCCAAACCAATTTAGAAAAATAGAGAAAATTGTTATGAATTATTTGATACCAAAACCATGAAAAGTTCTGCAACCGAAGACACACCAAAAACAAAGTCTTTTGTATTGAAACAAACCAACACGTGTAGAAAAGGTTGTAATGTACCTGCAACTTTCTTCAAGTTCCAACTGATGATATCCTTTTTTAAATCAAGGGGGAAAAAATGCCTTTGCACCATTCAATTGCATTATCATATCAGCAATGTGTGGGCCTGAATGTTGTTCTCGTTCAATTGCCTTGTTTTCCAGATGCATGTCAATGCAGATGTGTACAGCTCCTTCACTGTCTTTTTTGGGCACCACTTCTATGGGAGAAACCCATGGTGTTGGACCAGTGGAATGCTCAATAATATCATGCTTAAGTAACAATTCAAGTTCTTTTTTAAAAGTTTCTTGTAAATGAAAAGCAAATGGTCTATGTCTATGAGCAACAGGATGGACATTCTCATTAATATGCAATGTTACTTTCATAGCCTTAAGCTTTCCTAAACCAGGAAACAACAAAGGAAATTTACTTACTATTTCGTGAAGAGCATTCATGTTGTCATCTACAGAAATCAAATCGATATCAGCAGCTGTGTTGAAACTGAGTAAACAGGCTCTTGACGCTCTAGGGGCCATATTTATACTTTTTTGCGTCAAAAGTTTTAATGCTGGCTAACGCCATTTCTTAGCGCCACTCAGCCGTCAAGTTTATACTTTGACCCACGGTGGCGCAAACCACTGGTGTGTCTTTTTTTTTTTTACTAAAACCAACGCGTCACGTTATAAAGAAAAGTGACGTTAACGTGGCGAAAATGACTTTGATCCGGTTTATGACGTCACAACCCGGATATGCGCCTTTTTTTGACACAATTGTGTCAAAAAGCAGTGCAAACACAGCAAAATGTGCAATGGCGAGCCAAAATGGATCCCAGAAGCTTTGAGAGACCCCAGGAAGATGAAAACCGACCAGGAACCAGCCAGGAGGACCCACACAAGATCCAGGAGAGGGAGAAGAAGAAAATGAAGTGTTGGTTCAGTGCAGAGGAGCAGGAAATACTGGTTAAAGAGGTGACGGAACACCACCACCAACTTTTTGTCACCTCTAAATTGCCAATTAGTAGGAGAGAGGCAATTTGGCAACAAATTGTTGACAAGATAAACAGTGTGGCAGAAGTACGGAGAACAGTCATCGAGTGCAAGAAACGCTCGCATGACTGCAAGTGCAGGACCAAGGAATAGATAGCCAGGAACTGGAAGGCAGCACTGCAGACTGAAGGTGGGAGTCCAGCACTGCAGGAGGCCCCTGGACCACATGGAGGAGATGGTGGCAGCCGTCATTCCTGAGGAGATCGTCACAGGGATTCAAGGACAGGACAGCGCAGACTACCAGGAGACAACACAGATGCACGGTAAGTGGCATGGGGAACTAAAATGCCTATTTGTTAACTGTAAGCAGGGGGGACATACCTACTACACAATGCATGGAAGTCATGATACTCAGGGAGTGGAATGGGCAAAGGGTTACGGCACAGGGGCATGTGCTGTGCAGGGCAAACCTGGGGCACAGTACTACACTACACCAACAACCTTTGCATTGGGGTATGCTGTCATGCCAAGGATGATGGAAAGGTAAAGCCAGTCCAGGAGGGTAGGGTACAACGTAAAACTGGCAGCTGGTATTCTCCCTACATGAACTAGGGCTCAATTAACAGTCTCCGGCCATATCCGCAAGTGGAATTTAACATTGACAACAGTTGCCACTACCACCTATGCTGTGTGTGCAGGTCAAGTAGCTAATGGCAGTTACGTGCCCATGGATCAAAAACACACCCAAATTAGAGGGTTCAGGACGACAACGTTATCAATCCCCTGTAATCAAAAAAAATGTGCTAATCCTGTCAAATGTGAATGCCCATAGTCGCTACAAACATCAGCCATTGTCATAAACATTATGAGGTACACAGCAGTAATGTCATACCCATGCTGCATATGTCAGTGTCCACCCTGTGCCTGGGTCACAATAGCTGCAATGACACCATGCAACATCCCAATTGTTATACTGCTCAGACAACAGCATTGAGGGGGACGACACATGTTACCGGCTAGTGAAATACACCTGCACTGTCAGAAGAGGAAATGGAACACTGCTAGGACCAACAGTGCAATCCAATGTAGCACACATTCCCCAAAATCAACATTATACACTACAAATGCTGACATCTGTAGTGTGCCATGCCAATACTATACATATTATATGCTAGGTCTCAGCAACATATAGCTGGATGTGAAATATCAGAGTCTGGGGAAGTTCCACATTGTTAAGTGTGGTGCAAGTGATATCAGAACACCCACAGCCAGTGCAAGGCCACAACATGAGAATGGAAGTAGACGGAGGGTTGAGTAGGACAAGAAGGTAGCAACATACAATTTGGGCAGAACCTACACCTAGAGGATGTGACGCAGACAATTCCCCAAATTGCCCACACTACATGTGACATGCAGGTGAGGCATAGGCCTGGGAGAATGCTAATATTAAAGACAGGAACAATGAACAGGAACCAATATCACAATGTGCAACTACTAGGAAGTCTGGCACGTCACATTACAAATGCCACAACACAGACACACTAATTGCACTATATCTCATTGCAGAGGATGATGGCTCTCCTGAGGATATGCCTGTCCTGGACTTCCCTGATGACACGGATGACGAGCTGACAAACATCAGCCAGCAGACCCTCCAAGATGTCATTGGAACCCTCCAGACCCCACCTTGAGTTGCAAGGAGGAGCCCAGATACAGCAGCCATCACAGAGGACCCACCCACCACCCCAATTGTACAACCTGCCAGCTCCAACCCAGCTGAGGATTCTGACGACACTGGCACCAGCTTTGAGAGGTCTGTAGTTGGAGTACAGCGGGAGCTGGCCAATGAGGTGCGGGTGGCGATGCAAAATATGGCAGCAAGCCAAGAGGGGGTGCGTTTGTTCATGATGTCAACTGCAGAACAGGCAGCAGCCATGCAAGGGTGAACATCAATCTTGCAAAAACTTCAACAAAGTGTGAAGGAAATCAGCACAGCAGTAAGGGAGCTGGCACAACACCTCCAACAACAAACCTTTCAATGCGTGTACGAATGCAATATTGACCCACTCAGGGCCGACCTGGCTGCCTACCACAGTGATGTAGTTGGTATCCTTAAGAACCAGCACCTCCTCCTTGCTGCAGTACTGCCCTTAATAGCCCCACAGTTGGCAGCTACCGGGATTTCTGACTCCACGTCTTCAAACACTGAAGTGTATGTTGCCCCTTCAAACCCACCACCAGCAAGGGGAGAGGAGACGACACACACATCAGAAGATGAAGACGTGGAACAGATCACCTTCACCCGTAAGAGTACCCGGTAGCACTAGTCCCTGCCACATGGGCACTTATAACCAAGGTCCTGTGCTTTGTAACATGCCAGTCTTGCAACAGCTGCTCACAAGCACTGTTCTCCAGCCCACTGTTTACCTTGTCACTATGCCCTGTGATTGTCTCTCACTACCTCATTGGCAATTCATGTCCCTCTGCACTGTATGACACTTCACCCCAGCATGTCCAATGACATGTCCTTTTGCACTTGGGTAGGATCACAATGGAAGGTGTCATACTAATGGACTCAAAATCCTGGACTATGCAAATTTAGCACTATAGCACTTAAAACTAAATAGCACTTACACAACCACTTTGTCTCTGTGTAATGTGACACATCAACCGTGAGGGAGATTAGTGATGTTTGCCTCATGTCAATGCCCACAGAATGTCAATACAACTGCCTGAAAGATTGTGGGCTGATAACTATGCATTGGGGTCTGGATTGTACCATCATCTTCCCTTCCTGATGGTTAATTTTGAAGTAAATAGAAACATTACAGTATAATGCTGTGTTGGACAGAATAAGTCTTCTTCAAGGTATGTTTAAGCAGAAAATCATTGTCTTCAAATTGTTCTTCCAGACAATCTTTACGTATGTGGCATTTGACTCAAATTTTTCATCACACACACCATACAGCAGGAATGGATGTGTATGAGTGTACGTACAAATAAGTAACCTGGCTGTACAATGTAAGAAATGATAGGTGTGAGTTATGTATACTATACTACATGAGATTATACCATCACTCACCTTATCAGGGTTCACATGGACATCAGGCTGCAGGCAAATGTAACACAGTGTCCTCAATACCAAATCTGGTCTCAAAGTATGACAGATTGAAAACATACATCCAAACTTAACAACACATTGGGAACCATAGTAACCTTGAGTGGGGTGTGCAATGGATGGCAGATTCCTAGCGAAGTAGCTTTGGTGTAGCTGCCAATGTGACAGCTCGATTGGGATTTGGATGCAGGATGGAACACAAATGCAAATACTAACTGTTCACCCCTGCCAAGGCCCTGATCCCCAAGTATATGGCACATACTGTAAAGGAGTACCTACGTGTTTATTAAACTGTAAAAATAGGATGCTAAAACTAGGGGAAACACCTTAACTAACCTAACCTATCCTAACTACACATTACCCACAACTGGCCCTAACTACCCTAAGCTAACCCTACTTATCACATTTAACTAAACACTCTAAACATCAACCCCCCTTATATGACGGGACACATGGAGGACAACATATACTAACCTAAACACATACTATCTTATACTAAACAAAGATATATATATATATATATATATATTATATATATATATATATATATATAATATAAATATATATATATATTTTTTTATTTATTTAATACACAAAATCACCAACCTCATCCCCCACCCACAAAAAAACACATGTAAAAATATCATACTCTCCACCCCCCAACCCACTAATTCTAACTAAACTAACAGTCTATTCTAACCTAACACTAAGCCCCCTAAACCCATTAATAAAAAGAACCAGGAAAGAGGAGGGAGGGGAGGGAATCACGGGTGAGGGTATCAAAGTCACAAGTTCGCCCTCCCCAGGGTCTTCTTAATCGCACGCACTCTCGTAGTTATCTGCGCCACCTCCTGCTGCAGCCTGTCCAGTCTGTGCAACACCTGTTGCATGTCACGTTGCATTGCATGAAATTCACCATTGTCAAGGACTGCAGCAGGGGTGGTCTGTGTGCCAGTAGTGGAGGGTTGTCCAGCTGGTGGTGCCATGCTTGGAGGGGGAGGTGCAGGGGGTGCTGTCAGTGGTCCAGGAGCTGAGGATGTTGATGATCCTGCAGTGGAGGCCGTCATCCTTACTGCCACCTGGGTCGTAGTGGTGGTGCTGGTGGTGGTGGCTGTTGTGGACACAGAAGGGCCCCCATGGGCAAATGCCCTCCACACCCCTGAGGCTCTTTCATGGCGATAACACTGTGCCATGTGGAGGAACCCAGACTCTACATCCAGAATGTGGCGGTAACACATCGCCCTCCGCTGAAATTCACAGATCTGGTTGGCATCCATATTGGCTGCTGTTAAAAAAGATAAAGCCAAACATTAGTTACATCATTGTGTGATACAGCTACTGATGAGAATCAGACAATACATCTAATGTAGCTGAAACAGGCCATATCACCGTACAGATCACAGATTGTCCCTGAGGAAGTACATGCCAACGCAGCCTACACATGTCCTATCTAACAGCACAGCAATGCCTCCACATGTGACAGGCCAACTAATGACTATCTTCTGGATGACAATCAAGGGCCACAAGATCTGTGATTTGTAAATGGAATTGCCAGGATGGTATGCAGTTGCTAATCAAGAGTGGGTATCCTAAGTTGGGACAAATGATTTACAGATTTACATATCTGTGTACTACACTTGGATCCTCACACCTAGGTACACATATTTCATAACCCTAAGCCTGTGCCTCAGGGGGGATGGACAAGCAACACATACTTTCAAACATCAAGGACAGCCAGGAAGCTTTGGACAGCTGTATATGGGTTTAGTCAGTCCACCACAGGTAAGGAAGGTGTCCAACTAGGATAGACACAAACATTGGACAATCCCATCCACATTTATGTTTGTAATTGCAGACAATTGTCAACATCATTTGATAACAACAATACCTGTCCTACAAGAAGCAGATAAATGCAGGCACCCATCTGGGCCTGAGCTGCATGCACACCTATGACATTGTACTCAAGTGACACATACACGTAGCACAACATGTGGAGCTAGATGCTGCTAGGAAGTCAAACATACAGTCTAACAAGTTCATTAGTGAACAGGGAGGCTCAAGTCTGTGGGTAATACTTTGGCATCCCTATTCTGTGAGATTCAGGGTATGATTTGCTGACTTAATCATGAAAATGGCCCTCTGCAAATTTTTCTTTACAAGAAATGTAACAACAAATGTCACCCAATTCACATGGCCGCACTACAATCCCAAAATATGATTCTACGCCACTGATTGTCCAACTCAAATATGGAAACAAAAAAGTCAAACTCCAGTCAAGTTGCATATCAGATAATGGGCCAGCACATCATACCTTGTTATGTGTCCAACACACAGGAGTCAATCACACAACAGCTGCAAACGCAACACAGAACTAAAATATCAACACTTACTGGATATGTCTGGGTCTGCAAATCAAGCTACTTCTCCGATTGTGTAAGGGGCAGGCCCACTTGTAAAGCATGGAAGGGTGAAATGTGCTCAATGTCTGTGCACTGTTCAACACTTTCAAGTAAAATCACTGTGTGTGACATTACACCTGAAAGTCCAGCCCTTCAGGCATGATGATACTCCAAAATACATACCACTGCAAACATGTATAGACCCTGTCACTCCAGTGAGTGATACACACACATATGCAAACATGCAGTGGCCCTAACTATCATCTGGTGACAAACATGATCCCTCACTTGGTTGCAGACTCATTTATGGAGTGTACTCCATTTCATCATTTGTTGTAATGAGAGACATGCAGAGCCACATTCCTGGTGCACTGCAATTCCAGTCACTCAAGTATTGTGACTTGTGCATCAAGGGACAATCAGTTACTGTGTGATTATCATGTGGGTTGAGTTAAGCTCATGGTTTATTATGCTTTCTATGGTCCCTTACATGTGGGCCTGTGTTGTCTGTAGGTTACATATGCTACATTTACAGTGTCCCCAGAGCCAAATATGCTCCCTATGACCCCACAATGGCAGGGATTCTGTGCGTTACTTGATGAAAATCTGACGCTAAACATGGATTGGCCATTTATCTAAATTATTACAACAAAGAAATATATGCTGACAGTGTATATTTTGTTCATCCATGACAGAATGCATGTCACAGGTGTAGTCATTGCACCTGAAATGTGTCACTCATTGCCCTGCGTACCCATATTGGGTTTTGGAATTCACAGTTAGCCACATTCATCATCTTATATTTGGCAAGTTGGGAGATCAGCGGGTATACAGCAAACTGGCACTGTCCCATTATTGAAACATGGTTTAGCAGATGTCTTACTGTGTCAATCAGAATGATGTAGGTTTGAATTTGTATGTTCCTTCAGAATGACAGCAGTCACAGGAATGCTGGTCTTCTTATCTTAGCATACACCCATGTCTGTGATAGCCTCCATACTGGGACGTTAGCTATTATACATATGCTGCACTAGATCAGTAGGGGTGTACCAAACATAAACTTGCAAAGTATTTTGGAACTTTATATGTATGATGGAATTGTTCAGGGATCCCTTGCACAACATCATGCAAGTAATACATTGTGACCATGCATTCCCCAACTTTAGGTATCCCATGATGACCCAATAACTTATGAGAAGTGCATGGCTATAAAGTTACACAGATGGCAAATGCAAGCTCAGTTCCAGCTACTGTGCCCAAAACCAATTTAAAACACACAGATACAATGAACAGAGGGCCAGGGATATTTGTTATCCCTCAATTTGTATCATTTGCTTCATGTTTTACGCCACAGCAATGGAAAGTAGCACCAAACATTTAGATATGAACCCGTGTGCATTACTTTGGCATCCATTACTAATTTAATTGCGGCACAACCAAGTCAAACTATCAGCCGAAGATATTACCTGAGCTTAGGAAGAAATTTGTATGTATGGGCCAGAATACAGTTCAGACATGTATTCAAAATATTTGGGGAACACATTAATTCCTTGCTTTAGATCGTGAAAAACATCTCTTTCCTGGTACACTCACAGACAATGGATAAAACATTTGTATGAGCCGCATTACCATCATCTATTGATGTGAAAGCAGCACTAATTTGCATGATCAAGTTGTGTTTTGTAAGTTTGTGCAGCTGTTGCGTCAACAAATGACGGTAATGTGTAGCAATTATTGTATAACTCAGGGCCACTGTATGTTTAACTTGCATTCCACATGTCCAAAGACATTGCCTGCAGCACATCTGCAAATCTGCTACTGTCATTACATAGCATTTAAATGTGCACATTACTCTTAATTGTACTCACCAACAGGGCCACCAATCACAACACCCAGTTGGTCCAGCAGGTCTTGCTCTCTGGCAACAAGGTCAGCCCAGCGGTGCTTCAGTTGGTGGTCGTTGCGCGGTGTGTTGAAAATGCAATGCAGATGGTACAGCACCTTGGACCACCTTAGCCTCCCCGCCTCCGTGTGATACCCCAGTATCACCCTGTCACCTGCTTCAATCATCAGGGGGAGGAAGTGGCACACAAGCCAAATGAATGCACCCAGCTCCTCCTCACCCATTCTCCCCAGACGTGGCCTACCCAACATGACAGGAATAATAGTAAAAATAAAAGGTACAGAGAAAAATAAAGGGAAAGGGGGAGGAAAATGAAAGTAAAGTAACCCACAAACAGCCCAACTATCCCCAAACTAACAATACGCACTACAGACTCCCAATAGTACAAAGGCCAAAAATAGGCACCAATTATAAGAAATAAACACTTACAATGAACAACTGAGACAATTACAAATAAAACAGATGACAAATAGGATGGCACGCAGGAGACAAAAGCACAATTGGGACAGATAAAACTCTAAGCACAGCCACACAGTCTAGAAAAATCACAGACTGCAAAGTGAAAGTGAAAGTACACCCACTGTACCATTTCTGTAAACAGGATATCCTATTACATCACTTCCTTCCTCAAATGCGGTGCGTTTTTATTATGATGCGTCAACATTTTATGATCTTACAGTCTGTGCGTAAAATGTTTGTGACGCAAATGCTTAAAAATTACCCCGCATCCATGGTTCAAAATATTTAGCATTGGTAACCAATTTCATGGGGTACACTGTAGGAATTACCGCTCGGGCCAATGGATGTATAATGGCTGTGAGCGTCATTTTTCAACGCATAAGCGGTGGTTTTTTACGCATATGAGTTTTTTTTGACACGTTTGTGTCAAAATCTATGTCTTTTACTGTGTTTGTGTCATTTCTCATATTTTTAAAACGAATGACAGCTGTAACTGTACAGAGATAGGCAGTTTGCACCTGCATTGTGTATTCCAGTGTTTGGGCACATGTGGCAGATCACACTACTGCGGACCATGATACTCCAGTTGCTGTACCGGATGAGCACTCTTCACTGACGCAATAGATACCCAAACATTTTTAATACAAATTAGTATTACCCAGTTTGAGCAGGTTGTGCGTCAACAGAGGATAGCAAGGCTACGCAACTTAATACATTAACTCATTGCCTGTGTGTCAATGTCTGTGAATTGGCTATTTCAATTTTAGTTGGGCCTCTGTGTGAACGTCACAAGACGTGCTTTCATTTATGTGCTTGTATGCATGTGTTGTAAATGTGGATAACCTTCACAAACTATTCAGTGTAGATATGAGTCAGGATATGTGTTTGTCATACACGTAGCATCTAATGCTGTGTGAACCGTACTGACTTTTGGGACAATACATCTCCCATGACAAACTATGCACAGGATAGATAGAGGACAGTTGATAATGGCAATGAGTAAGCCATCACATGTACAGGAATGTTGGATACCACATCTTGGTAACTTGTTTGTATACTAGCCATGAGTCAGTCATTTGAAAATGCTTTGTAGGTACAGTGTTTGTGGCACTAAGTCGCAAAACAATCCAAAAATGTAATGTCACTCCACTGTTTGAGTCCTGTATATGAACTATGTTTCTCGTGTGGCAGTGGAGGACCAGCAGACCAAGCTGCATGTGTTCACATATTTTCAGTGGTTAATTGCACAAAGGTGTCCAGTTCAAGTGTGCGGCCATGTGTACCCGGTGTCATTATTGTCCTCCGTGTTGTCACTGTTGAGTGCACGTCTACTCATGAGTCTGTGGATCCATTCCCTGCATTAACAGAGTATCCTTCAAAGCAGAATTGGCCGAAGCCAAAGGGGAATTGACAACACACATGGGGATATTTGAGCTATGGCACTACAGAAGTTTTATGAGGCTGACAACAGGATAACCTTGGTGTGTTCAGAAACGTAATGGCTGATTAATCTCACAGCTAGGCACCACGCAAGCACCATCACTGGGTTGTAGCCAATGTGAATCTGTGTGTGGACCATCAGGGCACCAAAATGTTTTGTCCATTCATGAACATTAGCAAACGTTGTTTTTTGTGCTGGAGGCACCATTCTTAATCCATGCATATAGCCTTATTACACTGTCACTGTTTGTCACTCATGCATACATGAAACACAGGCAAGGGATAGTGCCAGGATTAGGCTATTTGAATACATGTCCCAGACCTTGATACCATATGTAAAATTATTAAACTATAAATATTTTTGTGGATTCATCATAGATCTACCAGACACAATACCCCAGGAGGAAAGTGAGGGCATGGAAAGCAACTATGAGAGAAATGTAGCCACAGAGAACCTCTATGGTAACACAAAAACAGGTAACAATCAGGCTAACAGGATGTACGCTCTGTTAGGAACTAACATGAACAAGGCAAATGCACAGTAAGCAGACTCAGACTGGGAAAAGCCTGAACAACACTTTGGATGATTAAAACTATATTTGTGCTGTGGGCTGCAACGTTACACAATAACCCAAGGGCTGTGTTACACAAGTGGTTTATGCGGCAATGCGCAACAAGGATATACATATAAAGGCAGCTTCTAAGTAGTTCCAGGAAGCAGTAATGGCAGTGCAGATTCAAATGGGTGGTCTGCATGGAAGTGGTCGCAGGTGTGTGCAGCTTCAGTCTCTCACAAGTCCTGTAGGTGAGAATCAAGTTCAAAGGGCCAACGGACATGGGAAGCAATGGACAGGTGATGACAGGTCCTACAGACTACCAGGCAGTGCATTTTGGTTCCTGCAGTCCATGCAGTCAGATGAACTAGGACTATGGCATGCCATACTAAAGAGGGAGGCACACTGGAGTCAGAATGTGAGTCTGGGTGTGTGTAGATGATGGATTATCAGGGTACATATTGTCCTGTTACAGGGCCACCTAGAGAAGGGTGGGGAGAGACTGAATAAATGCCTGTGACAGAACTTATAACCTGGTATGGCATGCACAGGGCATGTCTTGTGAGCAATGCTTGTCATACTTGGGGCACTTGGGCTATCCATTTGCAGCTTACATGGACTTCTTGTCACACATGCTCCTTGCAGAGATAGCTGATGTCATACTTACTGCTGTCAAGGGTGTGGTCATACATTCCTGTTACTAATGCAATTGCAAATCCACTGGCTCATGTATGAAGCAGGTTTTTTTACTTGTGATTGATGGTGTCTTAGTTGTGTGCCATATGCTGCAATGAACCATGTTGCCAACATGGATGTGTCCCATAGTTGTGCTACTCTGACAGTGCCCTCCAAGTGTGAAATGAACACCATATATGTCATTTACACTCTATGTGAAGTTGGGTGTACATTCATACCCAACAAGTGTGATATGGGTTTTTCAGTATCCTAATCTGTATTACTGCACTTCTCCACAAGGCTAAACTCAGATTGTGATTACTAGGGATCATGTGATGCATAAATAATTATCCAGACCATGATTTAGTGATTAGATTAGGTGTTTAATGAGATATAGTAAGAAAGTGGTGATAGCGACTAGAGTTAAAAGAAGTTTTGTACAATGTGTTGTCTCCGACGCAATGCTGCAGCAGTGTTTGGATGGTCCCTCTCATGTTGATGGACAGCATCCTCCTCTTCCTCCTCTTCAGGCATTTGTGGGTCTGGTTCATAGAGGGGAATGTTCCTCCTTACACAAATGTTGTGCAAGATGGCACAAGTCAAAATTATCTTGCAGACCATTTCAGGTGAATATAAGAGGCTGCCTCCGGTGATGTCGAGGCACCTGAATCTTGACTTCAGGATGCCAAAGGTCCTCTCTACTATGGTGCGTGTCCTCCGATGTGCCTCATTATAGGCACGCTCTGCTGCAGTGCTTGGGTTTTCAAATGGGGTCATGAACCATGGCTGGATCCCATACCACTGATCAGCTGAAAGAGAAAATGAGAGAACATTTTTGATGGAGTTCGCACCATGATTATCACTTTGCATGGCAGTTGTTATCTTATGTTGTCTGTGACTCATCTGTGTTTGTGTTATTGTGTGGACTCCTACGCTTCTAGGATGTTCCATCAGCACTGGGATGCTTCATTATTTGAACTGGTGTTTGCCTGACTGAGCGGATGTCAGCGGTATTTTTTGCAGACTTGCAGTACATTGTGTACTCCCATGCATTACGTCATGTGAAAGAGGTGTCCATTTGTCTTAACTGGGGGGGGACGATACTTCCATACACAGAATCAATTCCACAGTGGTGGTAACACGGTTGCATCTATATGGCCTGAACATCCCATCCAATTTATCATATGCAATAGAATTTGTTCAACATCAGTGAGGCCCTTTGATTTGGCTAGGTGACAATGTAAAACACATCTCCATAGGTTGGCAGCACTGAGGTGTTGACAATTGACAATGCACAAATATCCCATGTGTGACAAGTTCTATGCAAACCTATTTATCTGCCCTCACCGAGTTGGCTCATGTTCAAACGTGTACCTACACTACTGAACCTGGTCCAGGAAAGCTGGCTAACTTGGTTGTGGTAGTGAAGGTTTAAGTGTCAGAAGGTACATATGCCTGTACATCTGTTGTGTATATGTGTAATTGTCTCAATCCGTATGTGTAGCAATGTGCACTTTGCAATATTGTCACATCAATATGTGTTCTTAGCACAGTCCACTTGCTTATTGGTAGTGGGCAATGTCAGCCCAGGAGTGATGTGAGATGTTGGTACAGCCTCAATGATTCCATGTCCCATTAATCGGAGTCATCATCATCATGCTATGTGTGTCATGGTGTTTGACCTGCAGCAAAATACATTGCATACCCCTTACACAGTACATTGGTGGTCATTACAACCCTGGCGGACGGTGTTAAAGCTGCGGCCAAACCGCAAACAGGCTGGCGGTAAAAAAAATTGAATTCGACCCTGGCGGGAACCGCCAACAAAGACCGCCACATCAACACACCGCCCGCCACGGCGGGACAAACAAACAGCGCGGCGGTCACCGCCAACAGACAGGCGGGAGTCAATGTACCACCCACCCTATCACAACCTACCAATCCGCCACCTTTTCCGGGGCAGTAGCCCCGCTGATAAAAACACGGTGGAAACAGCCATTTCGAACGGAAAACGCTCACCTCCATACACCCCACGAGGAATCAGGACAGCATGGAACCCGAACTCCACATCCTCCCAGCGATAGTCTTCCTGCTCCTCTACCAGGAGCACGAACGCCAGCGCAGAAGACAACGGTGAGTACTGCACCTACGACACAGGGGAGGGGGGAGGGAAAAAAATACGGCGACACACATACGCCACACACCCACCCCCACCCTCACCCACTACAACACACACATCAATGCATAGCAATACATCACAGTTACCCCCCCCAAACCCCCCTGGAAGAATGCAAAGACAAAAGGAAATGATTCTAAACATTTGAAAATATTGTATTACTGGCTTAAAAATATATAACACATCAAATACTTTTATATACATAAATGTACAAGTCCGATCATTGCAGCAGGCATTGTCCGTGGACCACTGGGCCCAAATAACATGGGCAAAGCCCACACAGGATACCTGACTCCAACGGAGAGAACACTGCAGGGGCATCAGATAGCAAAACTACAGGCACCTCAGGGGGAAGGGAAGGGGGTGCACCTCAGCCAGATGAGTCCACGATGCCAGATCCACGAGGGGCCTCCATAGCCACTGTTCCGTCCTGGGGAGTGCAAAGCCACAGTCTCACAAGTCTCTACAGTGGGTGGGTTGCCCACTGTTCCATCCTGGGGAGTGCAAAGCCACAGTCTCACAAGTCTCTACAGTGGGAGGCTTGCCCACTGTTACATCCTGGGGAGTGCAAAGCCACAGTCTCACAAGACTCTAAAGTGGGTGGCTTGCCCACTGTTCCATCCTGGGGAGTGCAAAGCCACAGTCTCACAAGTCTCTACAGTGGGTGGCTTGCCCACTGTTACATCCTGGGGAGTGCAAAGCCACAGTCTCACGAGTCTCTACAGTGGGTGGGTTGCCCACTGTTCCATCCTGGGGAGTGCAAAGCCACAGTCTCACAAGTCTCTACAGTGGGTGGCTTGCCCACTGTTACATCCTGGGGAGTGCAAAGCCACAGTCTCACAAGTCTCTACAGTGGGTGGCTTGCCCACTGTTACATCCTGGGGAGTGCAAAGCCACAGTCTCTCAAGTGGATAACAGTCTCCACTGGTTCTGGTTGGACTGGTGCCCAGAGTGCTTCGTGCAGCCCTGCCCGACACAGATGCGGGCCTGCCCCTGCCGCTAATGGGCCAGCGGTACTTGAGATGAAGGGCCCAGTTCAGCGGTGCTTGAGACGGCCGTGCCCAGTTCAGCGGTACTTGAGATGAAGGGCCCAGTTCAGCGGTGCTTGAGACGGCGGTGCTCAGTTCAGCGGTACTTGAGATAAAGGGCCCAGTTCAGCGGTGCTTGAGACGGCGGTGCCCAGTTCAGCGGTACTTGAGATGAAGGGCCCAGTTCAACGGTGCTTGAGACGGCGGTGCCCAGTTCAGCGGTACTTGAGATGAAGGGCCCAGTTCAGCGGTACTTGAGATGAAGGGCCCAGTTCAGCGGTGCTTGAGACGGCGGTGCCCAGTTCAGCGGTGCTTGAGATGAAGGGCCCAGTTCCGCGGTGCTTGAGACGGCGTAGCCCAGTTCAGCTGTGCTTGAGACGGCGGTACCCAGTTCAGCGGTACTTGAGATGAAGGGCCCAGTTCAGCGGTGCTTGAGACGGCGGTGCCCAGTTCAGCGGTACTTGAGATGAAGGGCCCAGTTCAGCGGTGCTTGAGACGGCGGTGCCCAGTTCAGCGGTACTTGAGATGAAGGGCCCAGTTCAGCGGTACTTGGGCGGCGGTGCCCAGTTCAGCGGTACTTGAGATGAAGGGCCCAGTTCAGCGGTACTTGAGATGAAGGGCCCAGTTCAGCGGTGCTTGAGATGAAGGGCCCAGTTCAGCGGTGCTTGAGACGGTGGTGCCCAGTTCAGCGGTACTTGAGATGAAGGGCCCAGTTCAGCGGTGCTTGAGACGGCGGTGCCCAGTTCAGCGGTGCTTGAGACGGCGGTGCCCAGTTCAGCGATACTTGAGATGAAGGGCCCAGTTCAGCGGTACTTGAGCTGAAGGGCCCAGTTCAACGGTGCTTGAGACGGTGGTGCCCAGTTCAGCGGTGCTTCAGATGAAGGGCCCAGTTCAGCGGTGCTTGAGACGGCGGTGCCCAGTTCAGCGGTGCTTGAGATGAAGGGCCCAGTTCAGCGGTGGTTGAGACGGCGGTGCCCAGTTCAGCGGTACTTGAGATGAAGGGCCCAGTTCAGCGGTGCTTGAGACGGCAGTGCCCAGTTCAGCGGTACTTGAGATGAAGGGCCCAGTTCAGCGGTGCTTGAGATGAAGGGCCCAGTTCAGCGGCTCCGGCCATGGCGTGGATGTCATTTGCCACCTGAGCTGTGGCTGGCGGGGCCTTCCTGCCCATCTGTTGTGTGGCTGGCGGGGCCCTCCTGGGCTGCAGTACCGGGCCTGTAGGTGTCCTCCTGCCCACCTGGGATGGGGCTGGCGGGGCCCTCCTGGGCTGCAGTACCGGGCCTGTTGGTGTCCTCCTGCCCACCTGGGATGGGGCTGGCGGGGCCCTCCTGGCCAGCTGGGCTGATGGCGGTTTTGTCGGGCGTGCTGCCCTTCCCAGCCTTCCCTGATCGCCTGTGGCCCTTCACCACTTTGGGCGGTGTGCCAGCTGGCTCAACACTTCCTGCCGGAGCCATGGTAGGGGTTTTAGTCCCTGGTGTTTTAACCCTCTCGCGCCGGCCACTGCCTATCTTCGGATGTTTCTCCGGGGGTGGGCTGGCCGTGCTTTGGCTCCGTACTGAACTGGCTGCCCTTGAGGGTGGGGGACTCCACAGTCCATGGCAGACTGTCATGACAGGTCCCGGTTTTGTGGTGGCTGAGGTGCTGACTGGAGTCCTATGACATGGACGGGGTGGGGGAGTTGTTGGAAATAGGTTAAGTTTGGACAGGAAAAGCATTTTAGGAACAGTGGGACGGGTAGGTGTAGTGGGTATGGGAGTGGAGGAAGAGGTTGTGGTTGTAGGAGTTTTAAGTCTGGTGTCTTTGGGTGCAGGTGCTTGGGCTGGAGGCTGTCGTGAGGTGGATGGCTGTTGGGTGGGTGTCTGCCTGCGTTTGTGTATCTTGGGAGAGGGGGTGACAGACACACTGGGAGAGGACACAGGGGACGTGTAAATGGTAGTGGGGGTGGTGACTGCACGTGTGCGGGGGGTTCTGGTGTGTGTGCTGGTGATGGAGGTAGTGGCTGAAGATGTTGTGCATGCAGGTGTGAGTGGAGACGTGACAGGGAGGGAGGAGGGAGACGAGGAGGAAGGGGACACAGTGGAGGCAGTGGGTGTTGTTATGTCTGTATGTGGATGTTGCTTGTGTGAATGCCTGTGTGATGTGTGGTGCTTATGTCTGGCTGAGCTTCCCTTGGGTGATGAGGTGATGCAGGCTGGTCTGATGGTGTGTCTGGGATAGGCAGAGGTACAGGTGATAGGGTATGGGTGGAGGAAGTTGGAGGGGGGAGGCTAGAGACAGGGACAATGGCTGCCATCAGTGCTGAGGCCAGAGTGTTGAACGATCGCTGAAGGGCAGCCTGACCAGAATGAATGCCCTCCAGGTACCCATTACTCTGGTGCACCTCTCTTTCGACACCCTGGATGGCATTCAAAATGGTAGACTGCCCAACAGTGAGCGTCCTCAGGAGGTCAATGACCTCCTCACTGAGGGCAGCAGGGGTGACTGTGGCAGGGCCTGAGGTGCCTGGGGCGAAGGAGATGCCCACCTTCCTGGCTGAGCGGGCACAGGGCAAACTCTGAGGGGCTTCTGGGAGGGCGGTGCTGGTGCGCAGGGTGGCGGCTGTACCTGTTGTTGCGGGGGCACAGATGTTGCCGCCACCACAAGGGAGCTCCCTTCAGAGGACGAGTCGCTGTCACTGATATCTGCACGAGTCCCCGCTGTGGAGCTCCCCTCGCCCTCCGTCCCACTGGTGAATTCCGAGTCCGTTGCATGGCCCTCCATGGCCATGTGGGATGCAGCTCCCTCGCGCTCCGATGCCACTTCTCCTCCGCCTGATGATGCTAATGCACACATGAACAGGAAGACCACAAAAAAGGGGGGGGAAATAAAGACATGTTGAGTGCATGCATTGGCGACACAGTTGGCGGACAGGACAGACACAGAAGCCCCCTGCACTACGCCGCGCACTTGGGGTCGACTACTCAATCCGTGGGACATGGCCTACAAGCCTATGGGCGACATCTGCACACATTGATGACACAGGGCCATGAATAGCTGTACTTGGCACCCTACAGAGGTGGGGGGCGGGGGCACAGGGCCATGCCTTACGGAGGGGCCTAGCCTACAGAAATCGCCCTGGCCTAGGGATACCCACAGCCCTCCTCCCCCACCCAGACACCTCCACTGCGCGCAAAGTCACCAGGATTAGAGTGTACTCACCCCCTTGTGTCTGCTGTGATGTCCTCACGCGCCCATCCAAATCGGGGTAGGCCACCGCCAGGATCCGGGACATCAGGGTGGTCAAAGTCCGACTGGCACCCCTCCCACGTTGGGAGGCCATCCCCAGCTGAGCCTCCGCCGTCTTCCTGCTCCAGCGGCAGATGTCCTCCCATCTCTTCCGGCAGTGGGTGCCCCGTCTGTGGTGGACCCCCAGGGTCCGGACGTCCTTGGCGATGGCACGCCAAATATCGATCTTCTGGTGGGCGCTGACCTATGTGAAATGTACAGGGGGAGAAAAATATTCATCACCATCTGCATGCTCGATGTGAGTGGCCCACCATCCCCACCCTTGCCATGTGGCACATGCTCTCATCCGTTGTTTGATGCATGCCTCAATCGCTCCCCTCCCCACCATCTTTCATCCACCCCACTCAACACAGGCATTGCCCACAAACCATGGTCCCAGTGTACTTACCTGTTGGTCTGGAGGACCGTAGAGTAGGGCATACTGGGGGAGGACCCCATCCACAAGTTTCTCCAATTCCTGAGCAGTGAAGGCAGGGGCCCTTTCCCCAGTCGCATGAGCCATTGTCTCTTCCAGACCGAGGTCACAGCAGAACTTGCAGTGTAGGTCCTATCCTGTCGAAGATCAGGTACCGAGTGATTAAGCAGATAGAAAATGGCGGTCACGCCCGCGGCGGTGCGTACCGCAACGGTGCGTACCGCGACCGCCGGCGCACATCGTCATTGGCTCCTGAGACCCATAGGGTTCAATGTTAACCAATGCTGCTTTGCGCCGCGGTCTTCGACCGCCTACCGCCACGGTGTGCCACGCCAGCGCATTTACCTCACATCCCATTGTCGCACTTCACAGGTCAGGCAGCCGCCATTTCAAGGGCCCACATAGCTTACTTTCTACTGCGTCACACATACCTAGGCCTTGCATCAACACTCATACAAGCCATTCAATGCATTGGGAATCGTGTTCTGTGCAAGCTGTGGTTACGTACCTGTGTGTTGATTGACTCTGTGCTCGCTGTTGTCCTTCATAGGCACCGTCCGCTGGGACATGCGAGGAGATGGAGGCATCCTCCGGTGTACAGACCACTGGTGGACCTGTCTACAATGGAGGAAAGACATGTCATACTGACATACAGGCTTGACCGAGCAACTATTCAGGAACTGTGTGCCCAGCTGGAGGCAGACCCGATGTCACCAATTCGCCAACCCACAGGAATCCCCCCTCAAGTGCAGGTTCTGTCAGTACTCCATTTCTTGGCAAGTGGGTCATTTCAAACAACTCTGGCCATAGCATCAGGGATGTCCCAGCCTATGTTTTCCAAGGTGTTGGGCAGAGTGTTGTCTGCCCTGCTGAAACACATGCGGAGCTACATCGTTTTCCCTGAGGTGGGGGATTTGCCTACAGTGAAGGGTGATTTCTATGTCCTTGGACATATCCCCAACATCATAGGTGCCATTGATGGGACACATGTTGCTTTGGTCCCCCCCAGCAGGAGTGAACAGGTGTACAGGAACAGGAAGAGTTATCATTCGATGAATATACAGATGGTGTGTTTGGCTGACCAGTACATCTCCCATGTTAATGCCAAGTTCCCTGGGTCAGTGCATGACGCGTACATCATGCGGAATAGCAGCATCCCTTACGTGATGTGTCAACTCCAGAGGCACCGTGTGTGGCTAATTGGTGACTCTGGTTACCCCAACCTGTCATGGCTACTGACCCCAGTGAGGAATCCCAGGACAAGGGCAGAGGAACGGTACAATGAGGCACATGGGCGGACTAGGAGGGTGAGCGAGCGAACCTTTGGCCTCCCTGAAGGCCAGGTTCAGGTGCCTCCATATGACAGGTGGATACCTACTCTACTCACCAAAGAAGTTGTGCCAGATCATCGTGGCCTGCTGTATGCTTCACAACCTGGCTTTGCGACGCCAGGTGCCTTTTCTGCAGGAGGATGGTCCAGATGGTGGTGGTGTGGCAGCTGTGGAACCTGTGGAGAGTGAAGACGAGGAAGCCGAAGAGGACGACATAGAGACCAGGAACACAGTGATACAGCAGTATTTTCAATGACACACTGGTAAGAATCCACACCGGCATATTACATTTACTTAAAGACTACTACCTCTCTACTATCTGACCTTTTCCCCCAGTGTATGGTAACTGAGTTGTGACTTTCCCTTCCGATTTCAGAGCTGTGGGCCCCACTGCGTGACATCTGCTTTGTTTCCCCATGGACTACAGCTGTGTGACAGTGGTATTTTGTCATCACAATGTAAATGAGCATTTTGGCACGGTCATGTCTAATACATTTGTTCAAAATCACAGCCAGACTCCTGATTGTTTTGTGCAATAACTGTGTTTATTACAGTGCTCTATATTGGTGGGTGTTTGCAAATCGGTGAGGGGTGATGGTGGAGGAATGTCCATGGCAGAGTCCAGACTACTTATATCACAGGTGCATTGTCCAGATGCCTGTGGAAAGTGGAGCAGGGGCAGTTTAAGGATGGACAGGGTGACAATGTGGGACAGTGGGATGACAATCAGGGAGGTATCCTTTCCTGGCGGGGGTCTTGGCATCTTACTCTGTCTTCTTCCTGGATCTCAGGGCCCGCTTGCGGGGTGGTTCTCCTTCTGCATGGGGTGTGGTGCTGGTGGCCTGTTGGTCCTGTGGCGGGGCCTCCTGTCCACTAGCGCCGGCAGAGGTGGTAGGCAGTTCTTGGTCCATGCTAGTGTGAGGGGCCCTTTGTGGTGCCACAGTGTCCCGCAATGTGGTGACTACCTGATTCAGTGCCCCTACGATGGTGCCCAGGGCGGAACTGATGGTTCGTAGTTCCTCCCTGAAACCCAAATACTGTTCCTCCTGCAGGAGCTGGATCTCCTGAAACCTGGCCAGTACCGTCGCCATCGTCTCCTGGGAATGATGGTAGGCTCCCATGAGGGAGGAGAGGGCCTCGTGGAGAGTGGGTTCCCTTGTCCTGTACCCCCCTGTCCCACAGCAGCCCTCCCAGTTCCCCTGTTTCCCTGGGCCTCTGTCCCCTGGACCGTGTGCCCACTACCACTGCCCCCAGGTCCCTGTTGTTGTCGGGGTGGTGGGTTAGCCTGTGTGCCCTGTAGTGGTGGACACACCGCTGATTGACGTGTCCTGGGGACAGAGGTATGGGCCCGCTGGGTGGGTGCTGTGCTGGTGTTTCCAGAGGGGGGAAGGTCTGTGGAGGCCTGTGACTGGGTGAGGGGAACCGACTGTCCCGAGGTCCCCGATGGGCCGGGCTGGTCATCTAGATCCAGGTCGACAGAGGTGATGTCATCACTGTGGGCCTCTTCTGGGGGTGGAGTGGACATTTGTGGACCCTCCTGCGCGGTGACGTGGCATTCGGGTCCTGCAGGGGTATAAAAGTATGGTTATTGCATCTGTGTGTGCCATAGCGTGCAATGGGTGGGTGCCCGTGTACCCCAGTGCTGGCATTCCCGTGTGGGGGCTTTAGTGACGGTGGTTTGGGGGTGGGATGGGTATGTGCAGTGGGCATGCTTTGGTGATGGGTGTCCATGCTTTGCGGTCGCATGCTGGGTTTGGGGTTGGGATGGGTGGGTTGTGATGGTGAGACATTTGCAAGGAGTAGGTGTGATGGGGGTGAGGGTGAGGGTGAGGGTGGGGGTATGAGTTGGCATGCTGGTGGGGTGGGGGGGATGAAGTAGTGAAGATGAGACTTACCAGAGTCCATTCCTCCAGATACTCCTGCGAGGCCCTCAGGATGCAGGATCGCCAAGACCTGCTCCTCCCATGTTGTAAATTCTGGTGGAGGAGGTGGGGGTCCGCCGCCAGTCCGCTGCACCGCGATGTTGTGCCTGGATACCATTGAACGCACCTTCCCCCGTAGGTCGTTCTACCTCTTCCTGATGTCGTCCCTATTTCTTGGGTGCTGTCCCACAGCGTTGACCCTATCGTCTATTCTGCTCCATAGCTCCATCTTCCTGGCAATGGTGGTGTGCTGCACCTGTGTCCCGAAGAGCTGTGGCTCTACCCGTACAATTTCCTCCACCATGACCCTGAGTTCATCCTCAGAAAACCTGGGGTGTCTTTGCGGTGCCATTGGGTGGTGTGGGTGATGTGTGGGGTGGATTGTGTGGTGCTAAGTGTGGTGATGTGTATTGTTGTGTGAAGTGCGTGGTAATATTGCTGGGTGACAGTAAAATGGGCGTCTGGGTGCTCGGATCTCTTTTCTCTGTGCATGTTCACGATTCTGTTGGAGTGGAGGTTTGTGGGTGATGTGGGTGTGTGTTTTATATTGTAATGGGTGTGTTGGAGTGGTGTGTGTATGTGTATCAGGTGTGTGTGTTTTGAATTGTCCAATGTGGCGTTGTTTTGTAGAAGTGTGTGTATTTTGAGCGCGGCGGTGTGTACCGCCAATAGAATACCGTGGTTGAAAGACCGCTGCGTGGATTCGTGGGTTGTGATGGCATGGGCGTATTTCTGTTGCCGTGACGGTGGAGGTTTGGTCATCGCCAGTTTCTCGCTGCCCTTTGGTGTGGCGGACTTTTGTGGATGTCTGTATTTTGGCGGTTTGCCTGTTGTGGGACAGAATGACCGTGGCGGTTTACCGCGGCCGCGGCGGTGTTCTGGCGGTCTTCTGCACGGAGGTAAGCGCCTTTTACCGCCAAGGTTGGAATGACCCCCATAGTGGTTGGAAGGGTGTGTGATTGAGTGTTATTGATGTGATGTTGGAAGATTCATCTTCCAAGTTGTACTGCCAGTTAAGGCCATGTCATAGTCACTGTGTGGTTTTAAATTGTTCCCTTGTGTCTCTGGAGTGGCATCTGTTGTTATTTGCATCTGTCATTTATCCATAGGTGTGTATCCCATTGGTTCAGGATATCAAACATGACTAGCAGTGTCACGACCTCAGTGTCTTACTGGGCACATGTCAATGTAGTGGTGTATGTGTTGTGTGTCCTACAGGGTTGCTGTGCTTTGTGTATACAACTGGGTTCCTGTTCTTACCAGCAAGTAGGCCATTTCCATATCGTCCATCCTGGAAGAGTTGATTGATGGTGCTGTGGCGGAAGATGACTGAATCATGTACACTCCCAGGATACTTTGCCACAATGTTGGTGATCAAACCCCGGTGATCCACAATGGCCTGCACACTGATGGAGTGTGTGTGCTTCCTGTTGCGGTATAGATGCTCAGTTGCAGCAGGTGGCACAATCCGTACATGTGTGCAGTCAATGGCACCAAGCAAGTGTGGGATTTGGTATAAGCCTTGTTTGGTCTACTGCTGCTTCAGCTGTGTGTTGGGGAAGCTGATGTGGCAGGTGTGAGGGAGATGATGGCATCCAGTACCTTGGGTAGGAAGGCAGAGAATGAGGGCTGTGAGATCCTGGCAATTACAGCACCAGTGGTTTGAAAAGAGCCACTTGCCAACATGTGGAGGACAGCTAGCAGCTTGGTCTCTGGTGGAATGATGTGGGGTGTCTGCAAGCTGGGTGCCAACTGTGGCTCAATGTGGTGCAGCAGCTGCTGAATGGCTTGCCAGTTTAGTCTGTACCTCTGGATGATGTCATGTTCCCTGAGGTCCAGAAGGGTTGTCCTCATCCAGTATATCCTCTCCTGCCTTCTGCGTTGCCTTTGGGGTCCCTGCTGGTGTGGTGGAAGCTGCTGCTGTTGGTCCTGTGCTCTGCGTCTTTGTGCATGCTGGATGAATAGCACCTCCATATCTTCCTTTTGGATCTCTGCTGTTGCTTCTGTGTGTTTTCCTTAAGTATTGGTGTGTTTGCCCCATTTTAATGCCTGCCCTGACACAGGCGTTATTTGTTGATGCAAATTGGGCTGTGCGCCATTTTCCGCCTCCGCCTCCCAGCTGGGCGGCATTTTTGCTTGGTAGGATAAATATGGTGCACGGGTGTTTAATTCATTTTTTGGACGGGACTGGCTACCTTGCATGTCATTAACGCAATGCAGTTTCACGCATCCAGAAAATGACGCACACAGCGGAATTTTGGCGTTCGCGGGCTCGGGTGTCCAAGTATAAATATGGTGTTAGGTTTGCCCCAAATTTGTGTAAATAATTTTGACGGAAATTCGAGGCAGACAGAGTATAAATATGCCCCTAGGTGCTTGTACATTAGTTTTCTTATATTTCACTGTTGCTACAAATGAACCTTGACTTTTTATGGGTGTTGATTCAGACCAAGTATACATTTTGGTCTTCAATGGCGTGAGCTGTGGCAATGAAGATAGTTCATTGTATTTCTCCTCAGGCATTATGTTTATCGATACAACACAGTCGATAGTGAAAGGTACTGAACAACCATTTATTTTGAAGGTAATCTTTGGAGAGTGTTTTGTATAATTTTGTGGCTTTGGCATATTGACTTTTCTTTGACTGACATTTTTCTTCACATGTGAGCAGTCCAATGGGCGTATGCTTCTCTGAGGTAAACATGGCACAATCACTTTCTTCATTTTCACTTGATATTGAATCAAACAAACTGACGATGATTTAGATGATGATCAACTTGCATAGCTTCAATTTGCCTCAAATGATGTCATCTCTTGGCCTTGTCGGCGTGCACCAAACGTTGCTTCTGAAAGGTTCTGGGGTCCATTTTCTCTTCGCACTGTGATGCACTTATTTTTTCCTTTGCTCTACATATCATCACAAAATGGTTCTCTTTCCCGCAGCCTTTACATATCTGTCCAATGGTGGGACACTTTCCTTCGTATAGGAATAAAATTCCACATCTAAAACACAACTTCTTTTTACATGTAGACATCACTTAGCGTACTTCAGTCTTTTGCTTTGGATTATTTTTCACACTCATAACTGACTCGCTGTGGGCACCTCCGGTCTCCATGTCAGCAGCTTGTCTCTCAGCACATTCTTCAACTCTAGCAGCCATCAACACTCGCTCCAGACTGAGAGTTTCTCTCAGCATTTTTGTCTGAATGAACCTGACAAGCATCCATCAACAACACTGTCACATAGGGCCTGATTCTAACTTTGGAGGACGGTGTTAAACCGTCCCAAAAGTGGCGGATATACCACCGACCGTATTACGAGTCCATTATATCCTATGGAACTCGTAATACCTTAGGTGGTATATCCGCCACTTTTGGGACGGTTTAACACCGTCCTCCAAAGTTAGAATCAGGCCCATAGCCTCTTTATTGTTAAATTCATTGAACTTACAGTGTTTGATGAGTGCATCGAGACTTTCCACAAATTCATCTATAGTTTCACCAAATCTTTGACATTCTTGACCGAAAACATAGGCCCTCATTACAACCCTGGCAGTTGGTGGAATAGTGGAGGTATTACCGCCAACAGGCTGGCGGTACCTACCTCCACTATTATGACATTGGTGGTTTGGCCAAAGCCAAACCGCCAATGTACCAAACCGACCGCCATGGCGGTAATCACCGCTGGGCTGGAGACTGCAGTCTCCAGCCTGGAGGCCATCACTAGGCCACCCATGATATTATGACCCCGCCCACTGCCATGGTTTCAGTGGTTTATGTCCCGCCAGTGAAACCATGGCGGTAGGCACTATCAGTGCCAGGGAATTCCTTTCCTGTCACTGATAGGGCCCCCCCCTCTTCCTCCCCCGGACCCCTCCCCCACCCTCACCCTCCCTCTCCCGCACATTTACATACATACACATACATACACACCCATACACACACGCATACACACATTCACCAATGCATTCATACATTCATACACACTCACCGCAACACTCACGAACATACATCCAGGCACACATGCAATTTCATGACACAACATGCACGTAAACTCACACCCACTCATGCACACACGCATTACACATGCATGAACAAATTCACACACACTCACACACACTCCCACACACAACACTCCCCACCCCCCTCTCCTGTCAGAGAACCTGACTTACCTGCTTGCAGGGAGTCCTCCGGCAGGAGAAGGGACGCGGCGCTGCTGCCAGCAGCAGCGTCCGCCAGCAAAACACTGCCAGGCTGTATAGTAGTGTAGCCATTTTTAATATAGCTTTATGCGCGTTTGCTTAATGTATTAGGCCTCTGTGCACTTTGCCCTAGATGCATTTTATTTAACCTCTCACTGTTGTTTTACAATAACCAGTTTCACAGTCTTGTTTTATTTTCATTCTATCACACTGTTTAGCTTACTTTAGCACTGTGTTCTCAAACAATATATTCTTGCTCGCTCTGTGCTTCAGTCAAGGATACAGTCTGGTACATTTTCGATAGACGTGGTAAAAGTTTAGTCTCTAGGGTTCGTAGAAAGTACACATTCTTACGTAGGGACGTTTCTTAGAACATCAGCGTGTTAGTTATAAAAACACTTTCTAGTCCTGGTACACGTAAGAGGGAGATTCCGACCAGGAACCCACAACTAGATGCTGACTGCCCTGTTGCAGATGCTGATGCAGATTACAGGCCTTTGCTCAGGTATGAGGGTTGATGTCCTCCCGGGGGAACCTGAAAGGCAGGCTTAGAGCTTCATAGGCTGTGCTCAAAATATAACTTAGAGAGAACATAATTTAGTTGCACTATGATAGCCTTATTCTTGTGTTTCACTCTCCTCGCTACTATTTCAATCCTACTGTGTTGTATAGTTCTGGTTATAGCAGCTCACGCTTTGTTATCTAAAATTCAGTCGTTTTATTAAACCAATCTTTAAAACTCAAACTGCCTCTGTCATTTATATATGAGACCGCACTGTGTATGAGAGAAACGGTTGTGACCTGAGTGACCACGACTTCCCTGGGAAGCACTAAGATGTCATGCGCTCGACTGCCCAATCGTCTCTTCCCTTCGGGAGAGATGAGGCACTGCTAGTTAGCCGGAGCAACAACTGGGTTTGGGGTGACAAGGGTCCTTCACTGTGGGTCAGACTTAGTCCCCCACACTGCGAACAATCTTGCCGCCCTAAAATCCAGTAGTCTCATTAGGATAATGAGAGCCTATGCGACATGGCGCCCAACGTTTGGTCTGGCTCTAATTTTCGGGTCCACCGGATTATCTCGGTCTCATATAATATAATGATTCCTCAGTTCCTTTAAGCGGAGACGTCCGTGGCACTGAGGATTTCCATCACCGCCGTATAGGTAACCCTATTTACAGCGGGTGGTTGTTCAAGCTTGAACCTTAAAAGGATAAAAACTCTCATCTTGGTGTGCCTTCTCTGAACTCAGGTCCGTTTTTATAATGGCAAATCCCCAGGTTGTACAAATAGCTCTTAACATGAGACAACCGCTCACAGCACATTTGCTAGCAAACGGCCTCACGGCCCAGGGTGGTCCAGTCACGTTTGTGGTGGACGCCCATGCAGCCTATAGAACAGAACTTTTTTACTCTTGGGTCATACTTCCAGCAGTTGATGGGAACACAAATACATTCCATACATACACAGTAGCGAACGCGCCTGGACAATACAGGGCATACGCATACTTAGAGATACCTCTATCTTATCAAGAACATAATAATTGGCTTGATGGCGCCCTACCCCATACAATATTACCTGCCTTATATAGAAATCACGTAGGGTGGAATAGGGATTCTCCATATCATGTAATTCCTATTAAAGGTGATCCTCAGCCACAACTGCGGTATCCAATAAAACATGAAGCAAGGGCACCGGTGAGGGAAATACTCACACAATTGGAATCCCAGGGGGTAATTGAACCCTGTGTCTCACCAATGAATAATCCCTTATTTCCTGTAGCTAAACCGGACCATTTGTATAGAATAGTCTTAGACTACAGACATTTGAACGGACATACCCATACATATGCTACACAGAACTCGCATAGCGCTGCACTAATGAATAACATTGTGCGGAAAAAATATAAAACAACTTTGGATATCTCGAATGGATTCTTCTGCCAGAATATAGCTCTTGAAAGCCGAGATTTAACAAGCTTTAGTGCACTAGGCTCCCAGAAAAAATTCTGTTGTTTGCCTCAAGGGTATAAGAACAGCCCAGGACTGTTTGCGGCTTGTGTGATGGATATTCTACACGAGTTAGACCCTGAAGCATTGTCATATGTGGATGATATATATCTCACGGATGACGAGTTGCTAAAACATTTAAGACGGGTAGCCCGCATTGTTGTGGGGTTTGCCGAAATCGGCTACAAATTTAACTTCAAACAATCAAAAATAGCCTTCCTCAGTGTCATTTACCTGGGATATGAGCTGTCGAATGAAGGTAAGAACCTAGCGCCACAATTCTTAGAAAAGTGTGCACAATTGCAACCACCAAATACGATTAAGAAACTCCAATCGTTGTTGGGCTTTCTAAATTTTGGCAGAACATACATTCCTGATTATGCTACACGCATAAAACCTTTATATGAATTGATACGTCCCGATTTTTCAAGCAAATTCTGGACAATTGAACATACACATACTTTTCGGGAGTTACAAGCAGATCTGTTAGCAGCTAAACATTTACACACACGGGACAATAAGACGCATTTTGTGATCAGGGTAATAGCTGGGGCCATTGGGTTTACTTATGTCACATTTAATGAGGGTGAGACAGTCCTGATAGCATACAAGTCGCACTTGTATTCTGCTGCTGAACAACGATTTGCACCCACTGAGAACATTCTCACTGCTGTACAGATGGCTGTTATTAAAGAAAGACCTCTTGCCCAGGGGAAAAGCATTATTGTGGTCTCTCCTATTCCGGGCCCTCGAGGCTGTTACAAAAGCTAGCCTTCCGAACGCAAAAGCACTTCATCCGCGATGGATACAATAGGCTACGTCTTTAACAGCCACTGATGTAGACTACATCTTTGACCCAAAGTTACAAACTCAGGAATTTCTGCAATATGAAGTTGAATATCCAGTTCCCGCTTACACGTTGCCTATTGATCAATATCAAGTAGTCATGTACACCGATGGCTCTGTGCAACCGGCGATTGGAACAAAACACCAATATTCTGCTGCATGTGCGGTAGTGAGCGGCTATATGGAGGGGGAGAAATTCTGCCCCAACATACCTATACGCAAACCTTAGAGGATTGTACAGCACAATTGGCTGAGCTAAAAGCTCTGCTGATGGCACTGGAACATACGGATCCGATGCAGTTCACACTGATTATTTGTGATTCGGATTATTGCGTCCAGACTTTTAATGAATACCTACATTACTGGCGCTTGAATGGGTTCAGAGATTCGAAAGGCAACACCATAAAACACAGACTACTATGGGGGAAGGTAGCAGATCTGAAAGAGACGCTACCCAAAGTCCATGTTGTGCATACACTTGGACACCAGCGCGTTGGAATACACGTTGCTGGAAATACTTTGGCTGATGAAGCCGCAAAGTCAGCAGTGGCAGTTGCCACTGTAGCTGCAGTGACTCGTTCGAGTTCCAAACCAGACACAGATATTATGGGTGCCATAAAAGCTACGGTTGAAGGCACGCCTTATCCTAAGGGATTTCCTAATGAATACCAATACTTTATGGGAGGTATGCTGAATGCTGAAGTTAAGATTCCAGGCGTAGACATACGTGACATCCCCAATAAAGATTTAAGACCACAATTCATTAAAGCAGCACATGAGGGAGTGGCATCTGCACATGCTGGCGTGGCAGCTACAATTTCGCTATTACAGGCCCGCTATTGGTGGCCTGGTCTCTATAAAGAGTCCAAGCAGTATGTCCTTTGTTGTGACATCTGCAAACAAATTAAAGTTTCAACAGCTAAGCGCCCGCCGCAGACACCCCTCTTAATATCTAATAGACCATTACAATGTGTGTACTTGGATCATTGTGGTCCACTAACAACGGATAGTGCATATAAATATATCCTAGTCACTGTTGATTCTTGCTCCAAATTTGTGTGGGTGTGGCCACAACGCTCGGATGACGCTCGGACTGTTATTAAAGATGTGCGAGTCTTTGTCGGTACATTTGCAGTTGCGGCGTTCCATTTGGACCAGGGCCCTGCTATTGCCTCAAGGGCATTCAGGGACACCATGGCTTCGTTGGGGGTCCAGATCCAATACTCGTCTCCATTTCATCCCGAGGGAAATTCTGTCGTGGAGCGATTAAACCGCGATTTAAAGCAATCCTTAACAGCCAGAGTCTTGGGTACGGGTCGTAGTTGGCTAACCCACCTGTATGGAGTTCAGAGAGCACTAAATAACCTGCCTAGAAGGTCCCTGGGGGGTCGTACTTCATATGAGTGCCTGTTCGGAACACAAATGTTTGTTCCGGATCTTGATGGTCCTGGTGTGGAGGCGGCGGAAACACCTTTTGACATAAATGATTGTGTCACGGTTTTACAGGAATTACAGCAGTTCCGTGAAGATAACTCTTCTAAAAGTGCCGCCTCCACAGGAATTAAGGATACGCCAGTAACACCTACCGGCTGGATTCCCAGGGTTGGGGATCTTGTGCGTGAAAAGGTTGCAATGAAAAAAGAATTTGGCCCTTCTTATCGTGCACCAGTCCTTGTGTTGGGGATACACGGAACGAGAACTGTTATTCTACCACCATTGCCAGGTGCCAAAGAAAATCGCTTTGTTTCTATTGACAATGTCAAGTTACAACATGTGGGCGATTTTACACAGCAGACCAAGAGGAACGTCCAGTAGTTCTCGAATCCCTCTCACTACTGGGGAAGACGTTCCGCTTCAAGTTATCTATACCAAAACTGTTGCCTCTCCGAGCTTGGAGAGGGTGGATGATGATCTTGCATTAGTTCCACTGACAACGACCAACTTAGAAAGATTTGATCAAGTCACCATGACTACTGACGTGACGGATGGTGCTATCTACAGTGTACCACCGTGAGAAACACCAACTCCTCCATTGAATACAGTGATGCCTTTTGCACGAACTGCCTCTGGTTACTTTGCTGACAACAACGATGGTCTATCGGACTCGTTTGCTTCTTTGACTCCTGACCTGTCAGGTCCATGTAAGCTGATATGTTGGCTTAAAGATACGTATTTTGTTTTTCCATGGAACTATCTGTGGCTTTTATTGAATATGGTAGCATTTTTTCTTTGGGTTGGGTTTGTCACTACCTTTTTTCTGCTGATACATGGTCATTTTCTTCCTGAGAGATCAGCGGTTGTACAGGTGGAGGAGGTGTTGAAACCACATTTTTCATCACATAGGGCTCGAAGAGACTTGTCCTTTGTGAACATTTCTGCAGTGCCGATTCCGGATGGGATTGTGTGGGATAAAGTAATGTTTGATATATTCGGTCCCACTGAAATAATTTAAAAACATATGTACTAAAGTTATCTATGAATGATATAGTAATACCAGGCATTGTATCTGATGATTGGGATGTGAAGAATGTTGATTCAATGATGACAGAATTACAATATTATACTGTCTATGAAAATGAAGACATTTACCAGTTTAAAGAGAATTATGGTGACATGTTTTGCTATAATTATTATGTGCACCACTTCATCCACAAAGCAAGTAGTCCAAAAACGATATTTGACTATACGCAATGGGAACATTGCCTGACTCCTCCGCAAGGGAGTTTTTAAAACGTATTTTGATAAATTTACGTATTTTTCTGGGCATCATCAAAAGAATGCTAAGTCATATTATTTTAGGTTAACCCCGACTAAAGATAAACAAATGTTGTTGACCAACACGAAATTCATATATTCGGATTCCTTTGTTTCCCGATTGTCAATTGAAGGTTATGAATATTGGTAAAAAATGTTGATTTGAAAAGTGTTTGGGGAACAAAAAATTGGCAAACCAAGGGTAAAGAAACATTGCTTAGAGCATGTCTCATTCCCGTTCAAATGATCTTTTTAAATGAAACAGTACAACAGACTAGCTGTTTAGGCTTAACCACAATCAGAGAATTGAATATGCCTAGGATACCTGCCCCTGCCAAAATTAATAATTGGCAGAAATACATAAATGCCACTTTTAGTGAGCTTACTGAATGGGTACCGAATGGTACATTTAACACTTCATTGACACATCCAGGCGGGTAGTTAATGTGGCCAATAGACACTAACGGGTGTCATCAACGTTTTGTCACCTCCTCGGGGGGTTTCCGGACAAGTAGGTCATACCCTCGCTATATATCACCAGAACATGCTGAAATAATTACTACATATAGGGGGTCATTCTGACCCCGGCGGTCAGAGACCGCCGGGGCCAGGGTCGGCGGGAGCACCGCCGACAGACCGGTGGTGCCCCGCAGGGCATTCTGACCGCGGCGGTTCGGCCGCGGTCAGATGCGGGAAACCGGCAGTCTCCCCCCGGTTTCCCGCTGCCCTGCAGAATCCTCCGTAGGCAGCGGAGCACGCTCCGCCGCCATGGGGATTCTGACACCCCCTACCGCCATCCTGTTCCTGGCGGGTCTCCCGCCAGGAACAGGATGGCGGTAGGGGGTGCCGCGGGGCCCCTGGGGGCCCCTGCAGTGCCCATGCCAATGGCATGGGCACTGCAGGGGCCCCCGTAAGAGGGCCCCACAAAGTATTTCAGTGTCTGCTATGCAGACACTGAAATACGCGACGGGTGCCACTGCACCCGTCGCACCTTCCCACTACGCCGGCTCAATTCTGAGCCGGCGTCCTCGTGGGAAGGTTGATTTGCCCTGGGCTGGCGGGCGGCCTTTTGGCGGCCGCCTGCCAGCCCAGGGCAAATCCCAAAATACCCTCAGCGGTCTTTCGACCGCGGAGCGGGATTTTGGTGGGGGAACTTCGGCGGGCGGCCTCCGCCGCCCGCCGAAGTTAGAATCACCCCCATAGTATGGGAAAATTGTGCCAGCAATGGTTAAAATCATCCTCGCTAGATGCAGTTAAGACACATCTCACTCTCCTGTCTAATAACACTGATTTACAAGATTTTTTGTCAGGCCCGAAGACGCCACGTAGGAAACGTTTCTTGTATGAGGTATACAATGAAATATGGAATCTTTCCCAACAAGAGGCTACAGCCCGGTTAAGGCAGATAGATCAGGAAAATTTGAAAAAGGCATTAGCTGTTGTGGATAATGGAATTCACACCTTGTCCGACCGGATATATAAAATTAACAACATTTTTTCTTCTGCTATAGACATTATACAATCTGATACGTCTTCTTTATGTCATGGACAAAGTCAGACCAGGTTCATTATGCAGTTGGGTTGGACACTTCAGACGTTGAAGGCAGGTCGCGTTCCGTGGCAGCACATCAGTGCCAGGGAAATATTTTTTTCCTTTAATTTAACGAGACAACAACAACTAATGGCTAAGATGGAGGCGACTTATGTCATGCTCAATATTGAAGAGTTAGAAAGATTGCCTTTTACCGTGGCTGAGATCCCCTCTGCAGAGTGGTTAATACACAGGGTTATTAATCTGCCTATTTCTACGTTACAATTCACTTCTTGTTTGAAACATGTTCTGGTAGGCAGATATGAAAAGTTGGGAGATAGTTACATCCATGAGGTGTGGGAGCTTCCCTTCTTGTACAAATGCGTAAACAGCATGAAAGAAGTCTTTCTTAGCGTTAGTGAATGCAAGACTTCAGTCAGCCATTCGATGATTTGTAAGCAGCTGTCCTTGCATGGGGCGTGTAATGCCTCGGTTGCAAACTTGGCTTGCTATCTGAAGGGAGTTCCAGTCCCATTGATTAAACGCACATTCCAGGTGCTTTCAAACGGTAGCTACGTCCTCCTCAATAGTGAAGACTGTTGCGGCATGCGGGCCGGAATAGTTTACGTTGTTTCGGTCACTAAGGTTGTTACTTGCTGCAGGAGTGTGTTGTTTCCCCCCACTAAATTAAGGGAGGTAGCGGATATTTGGCCTCACATTGCTACTTCCAAGGTGAATTTCGACAACTTAAGTAGACTAAAGGCTTTATTGTTTCAGAAGCATGTGGCCCTTACATCTGCACGCGAGACCTATGCGCTTCAGGTGGCAAGGTCATCAGCGGAAATACAGTCCCTGTTAAATACCAACTTTCCGAGCCACTTTGGTGAACTTGTGGGACGTATATTTAATGCGTCCAGCACAGCTGGATTAGCAGATTTTTTCAAAGCCGTTGGTGTTGGTTTCGTTCACACCTTCTCTTCCATATTTGGTTTACTACCTTCGGCTGTTCATTCAATTTTCTGAAGCATTTTGGGGGGATTTCCGATAACTTTGGCTTTATTAGCTGGCATTTTACTATTGCTGTTGTTTTTTCGCAGTGGCTTTCCCGCCGCAACAATGACAAATGAGGGCGCTCCCATCAGCGCAGCTGTGTCGTGAACGCATGATGCAGCACTTTGGTGCAACAATCCTAGAATATTTGGAGTGTGACTGGTCTCTGTCATTCCGGCTGGTTTTGGATTGTGTGCAGCCCGTGTTTCGGTGCCGTTGGTGCTCTTTTGAACATGCACTAGACATCTGTCTCTCACAGCAACGCCCTCCAGTGGTTGATGCTGATCTGTTGATGTTCCCAATGAGGGCTCATTACCAGACATGCGTGCTGCGCCCGCGTTTGCTTTGAGAGGCTACTTCCAAGATACCCTTGCTGGAGGAAGTTGATACTGACTCGTTTACAGGCTCTACACGGGATGCCGCCTTGGTTGACACTGGGGCTTTGGAACACACCTGCTCCTTGGTAGTCTTTGGCATGGATTTTCTGGTTTTGTCATCTGCCGAAGTGGAGACTCTCCTGCTTTCCATGACCACTGTTTGAATTGGATTTATTTTAAATTGACATTATGATTTTAATTCGGCATTTTGCTGCATGCTCATTTTTTAAATTTAGGATTAATATGCTTTGATGTCTTCTTGACTTGTTGAAATTTGTTAGGGTTTTAATTATATTTTAGCCTAGGGCATTTTTAGTTTAGACTTAAACCACTTTCTACCAACAAGGGGAGGGTGTTGTGTAGCCATTTTTAATATAGCTTTATGCGCGTTTTCTTAATGTATTAGGCCTCTGTGCACTTTGCCCTAATTGCATTTTATTTAACCTCGCACTGTTATTTTACAATAACCAGTTTCACAGTCTTGTTTTATTTTCATTCTATCACACTTTTTAGCTTACTTTAGCACTGTGTTCTCAAACAATACATTCTTGCTCGCTCTGTGCTTCAGTCAAGGATACAGTCTGGTACATTGCCGATAGACGTGGTAGAAGTTTAGTCTCTAGGGTTCGTAGAAAGTACACATTCTTACGTAGGGACGTTTCTTAGAATATCGGCGTGTTAGTTATAAAAACACTTTCTAGTCCTAGTACACGTAAGAGGGAGATTCCGACCAGGAACCCACAACTAGATGCTGACTGCCCTGTTGCAGATGCTGATGCAGATTACAGGCCTTTGCTCAGGTATGAGGGTTGATGTCCTCCCGGGGGAACCTGAAAGGCAGGCTTAGAGCTTCATAGGCTGTGCTCAAAATATAACTTAGAGAGAACATAATTTAGTTGCACTATGATAGCCTTATTCTTGTGTTTCACTCTCCTCGTTACTATTTCAATCCTACTGTGTTGTATAGTTCTGGTTATAGCAGCTCAAGCTTTGTTATCTAAAATGCAGTCGTTTTACTAAACCAATCTTTAAAACTCAAACTGCCTCTGTAATTTATATATGAGACCGCACTGTGTATGAGAGAACCGGTTGTGACCTGAGTGACCACGACTTCCCTGGGAAGTACTAAGATGTCATGCGCTCGGCCGCCCAATTGTCTCTTCCCTTCGGGAGAGATGAGGCACTGCTAGATAGCCGGAGCAACAACCGGGTTTGGGGTGACAAGGGTCCTTCACCGTGGGTCAGACTTAGGTGTCATTACAACCCTGGCGGTCGGTGTTAAAGCAGCGGTAAGACCGCCAACAGGCCGGCGGTAAAAAATTTGCAATTACGACCGTGGCTGAAACCGCCAACAAAGACAGCCACTTTAACACTCCGACTGCCACGGCGGTACAACCAAACAGCACGGCGGTCACCGCCAACAGACAGATGGGAGACAATGTACCGCCCACACTATTATGACAGGCCAATCCGCCACCTTTTCAGGGGCGGATTCACTGCGGATAAAAACACGTCGGAAACAGGAATCCCAAAGGGAAAACGCTCACCTCTACACACCCCATGAGGAACGAGGACGCCATGGACCCGGAACTCCAAATTCTACCTGCAATAGTCTTCCTGTTCCTCTACCAAGAGCACGAACGCCGGCGGCGAAGACCGCGGTGAGTACTGCACCTAGACACAGGGAGGGGGGAGGCAAAAAACAGGGACACACACACGCAACACCCCCACCCTCACCCACTACAACACACACACTAATGCATATCAATACATCACAGTTACACCCCCCAAGCCCCCCAGAAGAATACAAAGACAATAGAAAATGAGTGTAACCATTGTAATATTTAAAAGCAAGTAGGCAGAAATATATAAATACACCATGTACATAATATATACCAAGCATAGTAGTCCAGGTAGTGCTCTAAGAAAGTCCGTGGAACACTGGGACCACACGGTATGGGCGAGGCCCACACAAGATCCCCGACCATGACGGAGAGAACACTGCAGGGGCATCATAGAGCAACTAAACAGGCACCTCAGGAGGAGGGAAAGGGGGGGCTCCTCAGCCGCTTGAGTGGACAACGCCAAATCCACGAGGGGGGCACATGCCCACTGTTCCATCCTGGGGAGTGCAAAGCCACAGTCTCTCAAGTCTCCCAAGTGGGTGGTTTGCCCACTGTTCAATCCTGGGGAGTGCAAAGCCACAGTCTCTCAAGTCTCCCAAGTGGGTGGTTTGCCCACTGTTCAATCCTGGGGAGTGCAAAGCCACAGTCTCTCAAGTCTATACAGTGGGTGGTTTGCCCACTGTTCAATCCTGGGGAGTGCAAAGCCACAGTCTCTCAAGTCTCTACAGTGGGTGATTTGCCCACTGTTCAATCCTGGGAGTGCAAAGCCACAGTCTCTCAAGTCTCTACAGTGGATGGGTTGCCCACTGCCATTTCCTGGGGAGTGCAAAGCCACAGTCTCACAAGTGGATAACAGTCTCCACTGGTTCTGGAGGGGGCATGGTGCCCAGAGTGCTTCATCCTGCTAAGGACAGAGGTAGTGGATGACAGTCTCCACTGGTTCTGGAGGGGGCATGATGCCCAGAGTGCTTTATCCTGCCAAGGATTGGGGTAGTGGATGCTTTTCTCCACTGGTTCTGGAGGGGTCATGGTGCCCAGAGTGCTTCATCCTGCTAAGGACAGAGGTAGTGGATGACAGTCTCCACTGGTTCTGGAGGGGGCATGGTGCCCAGAGTGCATCATTCACCCCGTGCCGCTCATGGGCCAGTGGTGCTTGAGAACGCGGTGCCCTGTTCAGCGGTGCTTGAGACGGTGGTGCCCTGTTCAGGGGTGCTTGAGATGGCGGTCTCCATTGCAGGGTCTCAGCTGCTGGCGGTCCTTCATGGCCCAGCGGGGCTTGTGCTGGCGGTCCTTCATGGCCCAGCGGGGCTAGTGCTGGCGGTGGCCTCCTGGGCAGGTGGGCTGGCGGTAGCCTCCTGGGCAGGTGGGCTGGCGGTGGCCTCCTGGGCAGGTGGGCTGGTGCTGGCCTCCTGGGCAGGTGGGCTGGTGCTGGCGGTGGCCTCCTGGGCAGGTGGGCTGGTGCTGGCGGTCCTGTCCTGGGCAGCTGGGCTTGTGCTGGAGGTGGGCTCCTGGGCATCGGGGAAGATGGCGGTCTTCTCCGCCGTGCTGCTCTTCCCAGACTTGCCGGGTTTCTTGTGGCCCTTCCCCACCTTGGAAGGTGTCACAGCTGACTCCACACTCCCACTGGGACCCCTGGGAGCGGCTTTGGTGGCTGGAGTCTTCCCCCTCTCCCGCCGGGCACTGGCCAACTTCTGATGCTTCACAGGTGGGGGACTGTCTGTGCTGTGGCTCCGTGCCACACTGGCTGGCCTGGTGGCCGGTGCACTCCAGATTCTGGTTCCTACAGGCACCACTGGTCCCGGAGATGTTGTGGCTGAGGTGCTAGTTTGGGACCTAGGAGACGGACGGGGTGGGGGAGGTGTGGGAAAGAGGTCAAGGGTGGACAGGAAAAGTTTTTAGGACACACTGGGACGGGTAGCTGGAGGGGGTTTGGGAGTGGAGGAAGAGGTGGTGGTTGTAGGAGGTGTAAGTTTGGTGACTTTGGGTAAAGGTGCATGCGCTGGAGGCTGTTGTGAGGTGGATGGCTGTTGGGTGGGTGTGTGCCTGCGTTTGTGTATCTTGGGAGGGGGCGTCACAGACACACTGGGAGAGGACACAGGGGACTTGTGAATGGTAGTGGGGGTGGTGACTGCACATGAGCGGAGTGTGGTGGTGGGTGTGCTGGAGAGGGACGTAGTGGCTGTAGAGGTAGTGCATGCAGGTGTGAGTGTAGACGAGACTGGGAGGGAGGAGGGAGACGAGGAGGGGGGACACAGTGGAGGCAGTGGATGTTGGTGTGTCTGCATGTGTGTGATGCTTGCGTGAGTGCCTGTGGGATGTGTGGTGCTTATGTTTGCCAGAGCTTCCCTTGTGTGTTGACATGTGTGCATGCTGGTCTGTAGGTGTGCTTGGGATAGGCTGAGGTATAGGGGATTGGGTCTGGGTGGAGGAAGTTGGAGGGGGGAGGCTAGAGACGGGGACAATGGCTGCCATCAGTGCTGAGGCCAGAGTCTGAAAAGCTCGCTGAACGGCCGCCTGACCAGAGTGAATGCCCTCCAGGAATGCATTTGTTTGTTGCAACTGCCTCTCTACACCCTGGATGGCATTCAAAATGGTAGACTGCCTAACAGTGAGGGACCTGAGGAGGTCAATGGCCTCCTCACTGAGGGCAGCAGGGGTGACTGGGGCAGGGCCTGAGGTGCCTGGGGCGAAGGTGATGCCCACCCTCCTGGGTGAGCGGGCACAGGGCAAAGGCTGCTGGGAGGGCGGTGCCGGTAGGGGGGGTGGCGGCTGTACCTGTAGATGCGGGGGCACAGATGTTGCCGCCACCACAAGGGAGCTCCCATCAGAGGACGAGTCCGTGTCGCTGGTGTCAGCTCCTGTCCCCGCCGTGGAGCTCCCCTCGCCCTCTGTCCCACTGGTGAACTCTGAGTCCGTAGTCTCGCCCTCCAGGGCCATGTGGGATGCAGCTCCCTCGTGCTCCGGTGCCACTGCTCCTCCGCCTGATCATGCTAATGCACACAAGAACAGGGAGACCACAAAAAGGGGGGGGACGACAGAAGAAAGACATGTTGAGTGCATGCATTACCGCTAGCTTTGGTGGACACGACAGACACAGAAGCCCCCTGCACTACGCCGTGCTCTTGGGTCCTGGGAAATGGCCTACAAGGCTATGGACGAAATCTGCACAGATAGATGACACAGGGGCATGACTAGGTGTACTTGGCACTCTACAGAGGTGGGGTGGGGTGCCTCATGGCCTGCCTTACGGAGGGGCCTTGCCTGCGGAACTCGCCCTGGCCTAGGGAAACCCACAGCCCACCTCCCCCACCCAGACACCTCCACTGCGCGCAAAGTCAGCAGAATGAGAGTGTACTCACCCCCTTGTGGCTGCTGTGATGCCCTCAAGTGCCTATCCAACTCCGGGTAGGCCACCGCCAGGATCCTGAACATCAGGGGGGTCATGGTGCGACGGGCACCCCTCCCACGTTGGGAGGCCATCCCCAGCTGAGCCTCCGCCGTCTTCTTGCTCTAGCGGCGAATGTCCTCCCATCTTTTCCGGCAGTGGGTGCTCCGTCTGTGGTAGACCCCCAGGGTCCGGATGTCCTTGGCGATGGCACGCCAAATATCTTTTTTGTGGTGGGCGCTGACCTACATGAAATGTACAGGGGAAAAAGAGAAGTTATTACCAACTGCACCGTCAAACTGATTGGCCCCCATCCCTACCCTTGCCATGTGGCACATGCATTCACCGTCTTTCATGCACGCAGCACTCTCCCCCCTTCCTTCTTACAACCAGCCCTCTCCACACAGGCATAGCCCATACAACATGCTCCCTGTGTACTTACCTGTTTGTCTGGAGGACCGTAGAGTATCGTGTACTGGGGGAGAACCCCATCCACGAGCTTCTCCAACTCCTCCGATGTGAAGGCAGGGGCCCTTTCCCAGGAACTCAAGCCATTGTCTCTTCCAGACCGAGGTCACAGCAGCACTTGCAGTGTAGGTCCTCTACTGTCGAAGATCAGGTATCGAGTGATTGAACAGATAGAAAATGGCGGTCACGTCCACCGGCGTACATCGTCATTGGCTCCTGGGACTCATAGGGTCCAATGTTAACCAATGCAGCATTGCGCCTCGGTCTTTGACCGCCTACCGCGACGGTGTACAACGCCAGCGCAGTTACCTCACATCCCATTGTCCCACTTAACAGGTCAGGCAGCCGCCATTTCAGGGGCCCACATGGCTTCATTTAAAACTGCGTCACACATACCTAGGCCTAGAGTCTACACACATACAGGCCATCTTTTGTGTATGAATGGTGTTCTGTGTAAACTGTGGGTATGTACCTCTGAGTTGTTTGACTCTGTGCTCGCTGTTGTCCTTCATAGGCACCGTCCGCTGGGACATGTAAGGAGATGGCGGCATCCTCCAGTGTCCCGACCGTTGGTGAACCTGTCGACAATGGAGGAGCAACATGTGATTATCACATACAGGCTTGACCGTGCCACAATCCAGGAACTGTGTACCCAGTTGGAGCCAGACCTGATGTCAGCAATCCGCCATCCCACAGGAATCCCCCCTCAAGTGCAGGTGCTGTCAGTGCTCCATTTCCTCGCAAGTGGGTCTTTTCAAACAACAGTGGCCATAGCATCAGGGATGTCCCAGCCTATGTTTTCCAACGTATTGTCCAGAGTGTTGTCTGCCCTTCTGAAACACATGCGGAGCTACATTGTTTTTCCTGAGGTGGAGGATTTGCCTACAGTGAAAGGTGATTTCTATGCCCTGGGACACATCCCCAACATCATAGGTGCCATTGATGGGACCCATGTGGCTTTGGTCCCCACCCACAGGAGTGAACAGGTGTACAGGAACCGGAAGAGTTCTCATTCGATGAATGTACAGATGGTATGTTTGGCAGACCAGTACATCTCCCATGTGAATGCCATGTTCCCTGGCTCAGTGCATGACGCCTACATCCTGCGGAATAGCAGCATCCCTTATGTGATGGGTCAACTCCAGAGGCACCGTGTGTGGCTATTAGGTGAGCACCTGGAAGCAAGTCAGTGGGAATGGTTGTCTGGGTCTGGGGATATCCGTCCAGGTTAGTGCGTGTCTAACAGTTGTCCCTCACCATTTGCAGGTGACTCTGGTTACCCCAACCTGTCATGGCTACTGACCCCAGTGAGGAATCCCAGGACAAGGGCAGAGGAACGCTACAATGAGGTCCATGGGCTAACTAGGAGTGTGATCGAGCGGACCTTCGGCCTCCTGAAGGCTAGGTTCAGGTGCCTCCATATGACAGGTGGATCCCTATTCTACTCACCAAAGAAGGTGTGCCAGATCATCGTGGCCTGCTGTATGCTTCACAACTTGCCTTTGCGACGACAGGTGTCTTTTCTGCAGGAGGATGGTCCAGATGGCGGTGTTGTGGCAGCTGTGGAGCCTGTGGACAGTGAAGACGAGGAAGCAGAGGATGAAGACATGAACAACAGGGACTCAGTGATCCAGCAATATTTCCAGTGAGACACAGGTAAGATTACAGACCTGCCTACTACATGTACATTAACACTACTACCTCTCTACTGTCTGTCGTTTTCACCCAGTGTATGGTCACTGAGTTGTCACTTTCCCTTACGATTTCACAGATGTGGGTCCCACTGTGTGACATCTGCTTAGATTCCTCGTGGACTAGAGCTGTGTGATAAAGGTATGTTGACATTGCAATTGAAAGAGCATTTTGTCACTGTAATTGCTAATACACTATTTCGAAATCACAGACAGACTCCAGATTGTTTTGTGCTTTAAGTGTGTTTATTTAAGTGCTCAATATTGGAGGGGGTAGTGAAATGGTGAGGGGTGATGGCGGAGGAATGTCCATGGCAGAGTCCAGTCTATTAGTCTCACAGGTGCATTGCCCATATGGGCATAGGAAGTGGAGCTGGGGCAGTTTAAGTATGGACAGGGTGACAAAGTGGGACAGTAGGATGGTCAGGGTGGTCTCATTTCTTGGTGGGGGTCTTGGCATCGTGCTCTGTCTTTGTCCTGGATCTCAGGGACCGTTTGCGGGGTGGTTCTCCCTCTGCAGGGGGTGGGGTGCTGGTGTGGTGGTCCTGTGGCGGGGCGTCCTGTCCACTAGCGCCGGCGGAGGTGGTGGGCAGTTCATCGTCCATGCTAGTGTCAGGGGCCCCTTGTAGTGTAGTGCCACAGTGTCCTTCCTGGTGTTGAGTACTTCCTTCGGCACCCCTACGATGGTGCCCAGGGTGGAGCTGATGGTTCTGAGTTCCTCCCTGAACCCCATATACTGTTCCTCCTGCAGGCGCTTGGTCTCCTGAAACTTGGCCAGTACCGTTGCCATCGTCTCCTGGGAGTGTTGGTAGGCTCCCATGATGGAGGAGAGGGCCTCATGGAGAGTGGGTTCCCTTGGCCTGTCCGCCCCCTGTCGCACAGCAGCCCTCCTAGTTCCCCTGTGTTCCTGGGCCTCTGTCCCCTGGACCGTGTGCCCACTGCCACTGTCCCCAGGTCCCTGTTGTTGTTGGGGTGGTGGGTTAGCCTGGGTTCCCTGTAGTGGTGGACACACAGCTGATTGACGTGTCCTGGGGACGGAGGTATGGGCCCACTGGGTGGGTGCTGTGCTAGTGTTTCCAGAGGGAGGAAGGTCTGTGGTGGCCTGTGACTGGGTGAGGGGAACCCATTGTCCTGATGTGCCCGATGGGCCGGGCTGGTCATCTAGATCCAGCTGGACAGAGCTGCTGTCATCACTGTGGGCCTCTTCTGTTGGTGGTGTGGACATGTGTGGACCCTCCTGTCCGGTGACGTTGGGTAGGGGTCCTGCAGGGGTATAAAAGGATGGTTATTACATCTGTGTGTGTCATGGTGTGCAATGGGTGGGTGACCGTGTACCCCAGTGCTTGCATTCCTGTGTGGGACCTTGTGTGATGATGGTTTAGGGGGTTGTATGGGTATGTGCAGTGGGCATGCTTTAGTGATGGGTGTCCATTCTTTGTTGTTGCATGCAGGGCTTGGTGTTGGGATGGGTGGTTTGTGATGTTGGGACATATGTGAGGAGTTGGGGTTCTGGGGGTGAGGGTGGGGGTATGTGCTGGCATGCAGGTAGGGTGGGGGATGTAATAATTAAGATTTGTTTTACCAGAGTCCATTCCTCCACCTACTCCTGCGAGGCCCTCAGGATGCAGAATCACCAAGACCTGCTCCTCCCATGTTGTTAGTTGTGGGGGAGGAGGTGGGGGTCCGCCTGGTGGTGTCTTGAGACCACGGAACACACCTTCCCCCGTAGGTCGTTCCACTTCTTCCTGATGCCCTCCCGATTTCTTGGGTGCTGTCCCACTGCGTTGACCCTGTCCACTATTCTTCGCCATAGCTCCATCTTCCTTGCTATTGAGGTGTGCTGCACCTCTGATCCAAATAGCTGTGGCTCTACCCGGATGATTTCCTCCACCATGACCCTGAGCTCCTCCTCCGAGAACCTGGGGTGTCTTTGCCGTGCCTTGGGGTGGTGTAGGTGATGTGTGGGGCGGAGTGTGTGGTGATAAGTGTGCTGATATGTAGTGGTGTGTTGTGTGAGGTGCGTGGAAGTTCTGTGGGTGATGGTGTTGTGTGCCTGTGGATGCTGTTGTTCTTGCTGGTGCTGTCTCTCTCTGGCCTTCTTTCGGAATTTTTGACGTAGGGGTTTGTGGGTGATGTGGGTGTGTGTTTTATATTGTAATGGGGGTGTGGGAGTGGTGTGTGTATGTGTATCAGGTGTGTGTATTTCAAATTGTCCAATGTGGCTGTGTTTTGTAGATGTGTGTGTATTTTGAGCGTGGCGGTGTGTACTGCCAATGGAATACCGCGGTTGAAAGACCGCTGCGTGGATTCGTGTGTCGTGATAGTGTGGGCGTATTTCTGTTGGCGTGACGGTGGAGGTTTTGTTTTCGCCAGTTTATCACTGACCTTTGGTGTGGCAGACTTGTGTGGGTGTCTGAATTTTGGCGGGTTCCGAAATGTGGGTCATGATAGCTGTGGCAGAATTCCGCGGCCGCGGCGGTGTGTTGGCGGTCTTCTGCACGGCGGTAAGCGGCTTTTACCGCCAATGTTGTAATGAGGGCCTTAGTCCCCCACACTGCGAACGATCTTGCCGTCCAAAAATCCAGTAGTCTCATTAGGATAATGAGAGCCTACGCGACTGTATCAAGGAACATGATACGGTAGGCGGTGTGTTGCTGGTGTGGCGCTGCTGCTGGCAGAAGCGCCACCTTACCGCCATCCGCTGCCATGACCATTGACCGAATCCCGCCAGCCTTCTGGCGTAATTCTGTCTACGGTCATAATGGCATGGACCGTCAGTAGCCATGGCGACGGTATGTTGGTGGCCGTCGCCGTGGCTGTAGGTGGCATTTGCCACCAATCTCATAATGAGGGCCATAGTGTTCATAATCAATCTTAGGTACTGGATTGAATTTGAGATTCAGAGCATTTTTAATCTTACAGTATATGACTTTTTTTGTCAATTCTCTGCATTTTCTTTACAACTCCTTTCACACCATCACCAGCAAGATTTTTGAGATACTTGAAAACCTTTCTGTTATCAGTCTTTTCAAGTACATCAATGAAATCTTCAGATGTCTCTGTCAGTAATATTTTGCGCCTTGAAAGTATCAAAAGGTGGTGGTGGTTTCAGGAAGGCAGCAGCATTTTAACTGTCCATGGGAATGGCTGGCATTGAGAGTGGAGCTCTTTCTGATGCTGTTGGCTGCCCCTGAGAATCTACATCATCATTGATGCCCAATGAAGGATCAGTCTCCAGGTCATCCGGGACAGTCTTTGGCATTTTGACCTTCTTCTTGGTCTCCATCAGAGCCTTATCACTCGTAGAGACCTCTGGAGTTGTTCTGAGCCACCACCTGGCAGCTTTGGTGGTGTGCATCTTCAGGTATTTGACAGCTCAGTAATAACAACCCCAGTACTTCTTTTTGGGCCTCCCCGCCCAGTGCTGAGGCCGTAACACTCCACTTATCATGACTCTGGTAAGTGTAACAACAGTATTCTTCCTTTTCACATGTTCTGTTAGCCAGCGCTTCGATTAGCAATTTTATGTGGTCAATTATGATTGTCTTTGATTGCGCTTTGTAAATCTGGTTGTATCCGAACTTCAGCATTAATGCTCTGTACCATGTGTAACTTTATTTTGCATGGCTTTTAGTATGGTTTTGGTGCTAGCTTATTGACCAATAATGTATAGACGTCTCAGTGAAGCTTTCTTTATATTCAAATGCTTCACACGGGCTGGAGTTGCACTCTGACTCCACATATGCCAACCATACATTCTGCACTTCAACAAAGACACACGTGGCACACATGAGCAGTTTGCTTGGACCACGACAAACTCTCCAGGAGAGCACTGTTCTTCTTCGAGTTACTTATCCCCTATATTGTCACCAGTTTTAGCATCCTCCCCCTCCTGGTACCTGCCAATGGCTACGCCACATACTAAGTTGTAAATCACATGTCTTTATTCCTCTTCTTGTACCTGTGCACTCCAACATTCTAAACCATTACATTCCATTCTAGTGATTATGTCACACAGATAGGGAGTCAGTCTGGAGCTAGAAAGGCTCCATCCTAAAACATGCAAGACACTACCGCCAACACAAGACATGCACAGCCCAGCTTAGAAGGCTCAACCCGTGTGGTGGCTTAGGCATTACAGACTTCAAGGAGTGAGGTGAGCAGAGTCTGGTCTGGGTGGGGTCTTTCAGCTGACTAAAGTTGAAAAGCATCAGGTTTTACAGAGGTATGGAAAGATTGCACACCAGCACCTCCCCCCCCCTTTGAAATGAGACAAATAAAGGAATTTACCTGCACAATGGCTAACTACAAGTAGGGCCTTTTGTGACTAGCAGTGCTACATGCCTTGGACTGGCATAACTTGAGGAGATATGCTTTTGTCTTCTTGACAACTGCAAATTTGCATGCTGACAATTATAAAATACAGAAGTCTTGAATCCTCTACATGCTGTAAGAGTTGGGCCCACTGGGTTGCTTGAACAGTGGAAGGGATTACTCAAAGTAATACTGACCTCCTAGAGCATGGGTACTCGCAAACATTTTCCCAGGGGCCAAAACGTTTGGTCTGTGACGCACCTGGGGGCCGCATTGATGCCAGGGCTGTGGCGGTCAAGTGGGGTGGCTCGGGGGATTGGTGGCAAGATAGGTGTAGGAGAAGCAAATGATATAAATCTAGTGGCTGAAATAAACAATGGAAAACCAGAAAACTTGGAATGAATCCCGGCTTACCCACTTTTTCAAATTGTGTGATCCTAGGCAATTGTTTAGTCTCACGTTACTCCTTTTTCTACATTATCACATTTAAGATAACCTCGAAATACAAGATTCATGGTGTGCGCTGCACAAAACCTGCCTCTATGTTTGATTTAACCCGTTCTGTGCCGCGGACGTAACGGTTACGTCCTGCGGCACAGTGCTGCTGTGCAGAGGACATAACCATTACGTCCTCGGCACACAGCTCAGAGGGAGCGCTCTCGCTCCCTCTGTGTGCTTCCCCCACCCAACAAAGGCAGGGATGGAAGGGGAAGCCCTTCCCCTTCCACCCCCACCCCTCTCCACCCCCCCATAATGACGTCAGCGCGCGATCGTGCGCTGACATCATTACAGGGTGCCGGTCGCGCAGGAAGCCATTTGCTTCCTGTACGCGATCAGAGGAAGAGGTGAGTTTCTCTTCCCGGCGGGTGGGGGGTTTCAAAGAAAGAGGCACTGAGGGAAAGGAAAGGGTTTTCCTTTCCCCCAGTGTCTCTTTGAGCATTCCTGCTGCCCGATCGCATTGCGATCGGGCAGCAGGAATGCCCACTAGACGGCAGGGATGTTTTTTTTTTTTTTTCTGTGTTTATTGTGTGTCGGGGAGCGGCCCCTTGGGCAAGGGGCGCCCCCCCAAGAGGGCATAGAACTGTTGGCCTTTTCTGCCCCCCTTGGGGGCAGATTGGCCTATTTGTTTTAGATCCATCTGCCCCCAAGGGGGGCAGATCCACTTAGGTATCTGGGATTGTGTGTTTAGTGGATGGTGGGGCGGCCCTTTGGGCAAGGGTCGCTCCCCTTTGGGGGGGGAAGTCTTTTAGGGCCATTTCTGCCCCGCTTGGGTGCAGATCAGCCTATTATTTTTAGGCTGATCTGCCCCCAAGGGGGGCAGAAACCACAGGAACACCAGGAATGTTTTTTTATTTGTTTATGTGGGGGGCGCCCCCTTGGGCAAGGGGTGCCCCCCCAAGGGGATCATTGACCCGTTGGTCATTTCTGCCCCTCTTGGGGGCAGATGGGCCTATTTTTTTAGGACCATCTGCCACCAAGGGGGGAAGAAGCCACTTGGCCACCAGGGATAGGGGGTCATTCTGACCCTGGCGGCCGGTGACCGCCAGGGTCACCGACCACGGGAGCACCGCCAACAGGCTGGCGGTGCTCCCTCGAGCATTCTGACCGCGGCGGTTCAGCCGCGGTCAGAAACGGAAAGTCGGCGGTCTCCCGCCGACTTTCCGCTGCTCGGGTGAATCCTCCATGGCTGCGGAGCGCGCTCCGCAGCCATGGGGATTCTGACACCCCTTACCGCCATCCTGTTCCTGGCGGGTCTCCCGCCAGGAACAGGATGGCGGTAGGGGGTGCCGCGGGCCCCTGGGGGCCCCTGCAGTGCCCATGCCCATGGCATGGGCACTGCAGGGACCCCCGTAAGAGGGCCCCACTGTGTATTTCAGTGTCTGCAAAGCAGACACTGAAATACGCGACGGGTGCAACTGCACCCGTCGCACCTTCCCACTACGCCGGCTCCATTCGGAGCCGGCGTCCTCGTGGGAAGGTAGATTTGCCCTGGGCTGGCGGGCGGCCTTTTGGCGGCCGCCCGCCAGCCCAGGGCAAATTTCAAAATACCCTCAGCGGTCTTGCGACCGCGGAGCGGTATTTTGACGGGGGAACATTGGCGGGCGGCCTCCGCCGCCCGCCAATGTTAGAATCACCCCCATAGTGTGTGTGTGTGTTAGTGAATGGGGGGGGAGCCCTTGGGCAAGGGTCGCCCCCCCCTTTGGGGGCACATGTACCAAGGCCATTTCTGCACCCCTTGGGGACAGATCGGCCTATTATTTTTAGGCTGATCTGCCCCCAAGGGGGGCAGAAACCACTAGAATGCCAGGGATTTTTTTATATGTTAATTTTTGTGGGGGGCATCCCCTTGGGCAAGAGGCGCCCCCCCCCAAGGGGGGCATTGACCTGTTGGCCATTTCTGCCCCTCTTGGGGGCAGATGGGCCTATTTTTTTAGGCCCATCTGCCCCCGAGGGGGGCAGAAGCCACAGGAACACCAGGAATTATTTTTATCTGTTTATGTGGGGGGAGCCCCCTTGGGCAAGGGGTGCCCCCCCAAGGGGATCATTGACCTGTTGGTCATTTCTGCCCCTCTTGGGGGCAGATGGGCCTATTTTTTTATGCCCATCTGCCCCCGAGGGGGGCAGAAGCCACTTAGACACCAGGGATAGTGTGTGTGTGTGTTAGTGGATGGGGGCGGCCCCTCGGGCAAGGGTCGCCCCCCCCTTTGGGGGCACATGTACCAAGGCCATTTCTGCACCCCTTGGGGACAGATTGGCCGATTATTTTTAGGCTGATCTGCCCCCAAGGGGGGCAGAAACCACTAGAACGCCAGGGATTTTTTCTATGTTTATTTTTGTGGGGGGGCATTGACCTGTTGGCCATTTCTGCCCCCCTTGGGGGCAGATGGGCCTATTGTTTTAGGCCCATCTGCCCCCAAGGGGGGTAGAAGCCACTTAGGCACCAGGGATAGTGTGTGTGTGTTTTTTTGTTTTTTTTGTTTGGGGGATGTCCCCTTGGGCAAGGGTCGCTCCCCATGGGGACACACTACTAAAGGTATTTTCTGCCGTCCTTGGGGCAGATAGGCCTATTTTTTAGTAGGCCCATCTGCCCCTATGGCAGAATCCACTTAGGCACCAATTTCTAAATGTTTGATGGTGGGGTGTTTGTCAACTGATGAAGTATTTGCATTTGTGATAAAAAATGTTTTCCTCCTTTTTGTTCTAGTTCAAAGCTTTTGCTTTCTTTGCTGTGGCTCCTTGCGTTTTTTGCGGTGGTTGACCTGCAGTTTGCATAGTTGCATGTTTTAGGTAAGTAAAAACAATTTACTCCAAAGGAGTATTGTTGCCATGCATGAATGACATGTTTGTAGGGGATGTACTAAATGCAGGATTGTGTGTGAAATTGTCCTTAGATTTGTGCACAATGATATTTGTTTTGTCTTATTTCTAATTTGCTTTTCTTCCTTTCTTTTTAGTGGGATATCATTGGTGATTGCTGTGTCTGTGCAGAATAGTTGCTGGTGATTCAAGCTTTTTCAGGCAAGTGAGCGGTATAGTTTTTGAGTTTCTAACTCTTACTAATAAAGCTACACTTTATTACTTATCTTACACAGTGCTGGTTGTTGGTGGTGCATTTGTCCAGTTAATTTTAGTAGGAAAGATCATGGCTAGCCGCAGGATGACCGCTCAGCAGGTGGTTGTTATGCTTTTTGAGTCATTGTCTGATCATGATTATGAGACAGACTCTGCATCTGAGGCAGAGGAGGAAGTGAGAGATTCTGGCAGTGATGTTTCTGTTGGAGAGGAATCTTCTGATGAGGAAGCCACACTCAGTGCAGATGAAGGGCCTGTTTTAGAGGAGGACACTGATGTGCCATTAGTGCAGCAACCTGGGGCTGAAAGGTTTCCCGTTATAAGACCTGATCTCTGGGTTGCCCCAAACATGGAGCAGCCAGAGTTGCCTGCCTTTACTGGTCTCCCGGGGTGTAGCGACAATACAGAGAACTTTTTGCCTGTTAATTTCTTTGAATTATTCATGGATGATGTGTTTTTGGAAGAGATTGTTGAGCAGACTAATTTGTACGCGGAGCAGCATTTGAGGGACAACGCTGCTAGACTTAGGCCATACTCTAGAGCTGCCCAGTGGATTACCACAAATTTGGAGGAGATGAAAATGTTTTTGGGTTTAACTTTTTTGATGGGGTTGATAAGGAAGCCGTCACTGGCTTCTTATTGGTCTACTAGTCCCTTGATGGCAACAGCTATATTTCCTGCGACCATGAGTCATAATCGGTATTTGCTTCTTCTTAGGATGCTGCATTTTGTTGACAATGCATTAGCCTTGCCACGAGATCACCCTGATTCTGACCATCTTTTTAAGATTAGGCCTGTCCTTGATCATTTTGTAGATCGGTTTTCAGAGGTCTATGTTCTAGGCAAAGAGATAAGTGTGGACGAGCCTTTGGTCCTCTTCAAGGGTCGTTTGGTTTTTAAGCAGTACATTCCTAGCAAAAGGGCACGATATGGAATTAAATTGTATATGCTGTCTGAAAGTAGTACAGGATATGTGTATAGTTTCCGTGTCTACACTGGTAGGGATTCCAATATTGACCCCCCTGGTTGTCCTCCCACTTTTGGAGTTACTGAGAAAATTGTGTGGGATCTTGGTAGACAACTCTTCAACAAAGGTCACCATTTGTATGTAGATAACTTCGACATTGGAGTGCAGTTGTTCAAGGAATTGTTTAAAGTGGACACTGTTGCTTGTGGCACAATTCGTTGTAACCGGAAAGGCTATCCAAGGGAGCTTGTTTGTAAAAAACTTGAGAGGGGACAGTGCTGTGCCTTGCGGAATGATGAGCTGCTAGCTTTGAAATTTTCAGACAAGAGGGATGTCTACATGCTAAGTACCATCCATGATGAGAGTACTTACCCCGTGACTGTTTGGGGCCAGGTTGCGGAAGTGCGCAAACCTGTGTGCATTTTAGATTATAATAAGCACATGGGAGGTGTAGATAGAGTTGATCAGAGGTTGGAACCTTATACTGCTATTCGTAAGTTTTATGTTTGGTATAAGAAGTTAGCAATTCACCTCTTCCACTTAGCAACCTTTAATGCTTTTATTGTGTTTAAGGATAGGTCTCCAGAGTCAAAGATGACATTTGTGAAATTTCAGGAGTCAGTGATAGAGAGCCTTATTGTGGTGGAACAGGCCAGAGTTCCTAGAGAAGCAGTGGTGGAGGATGTGGCTAGACTGAAAGATCGCCACTTTGCTGAGCACATTCCTCCCACACCCAAACAAGACTTTCCAGCTAAGAAATGTAGAGTGTGTTTTCGAAGAGGTATCCGGAGGGAGACTCGAATGTACTGCCCAGATTGTCCTTCAAAGCCTGGGCTGTGTGTGGGTGTTTGTTTTAATAATTACCACAGCCAGAAGAATTACTGGGAACAACCATGAGTGTAAACTCATGTCTGTTTTGTATTTTCATGTGTTTAGTTTCATGGTTAGCATTTCTGTCATGTACTTAATTAGAGCTTTTGTGTTTGTAGTTTTGTAATTATTTCTACTGAGTTAGGGGTTCCGTTGTTTAAAAAAAAAAAACAATTGATGCCATTGTGTGTGGAGTGGGGCTTGGCTGAGGGTGTACATAGTGTACATATTGACTTGCTGTTGGCTACTGCAACACACTGCCAGCCAAACACCAGTCCACACACTCCCATCAGCTGGTGTGATTGTTGTATCAGGCATGTGGGCGTATGTAAGTGATGGGCCCTTGAGTGGCGCTGTCTGTCGATGTGAGTGTTGTAATGTGCTGGGCCCGTGGCTGGCGGTGTGAATGGTCTTGTGCGTGTCATCTATGAAAGGTGTGTGAATGGACTGTAAAGCGGTTGGTGCCTTGTCGCGGCTTTACAGCTCACGAGCTGTGAGTCATTGGTTCAGTTTTTTGCCTTTCAGTTATTAACAGTGCATTTCATTTTTGTGAAATCTCTTGTTAATAAAATTTGATCCACTGAACCATCACTCACCCTCGTGCCAAATCCAACCAGTATGTGTGGTAAAATTGACAAAACCTGCTCCGCTGTAATCAGACGTCGCAGCACACCTGTGACACGCTAGGTGCCTCGGTGGGACCCCGATGATGAAGCATGCCACCAACTTGGTTGGTGGGTGAGGGGTCTTTTTCACATAACCTAAGTGCATTTCTTTTCACAATTTTAGTGTTTGGCACATCACAGACATATGTGGACAAATCAAAATGATATACTACAAAACTAGGTGTGGCTTGCGTGGATCCCCCAACATTTTCTTACCCAGACTCCTCTGCAAACCTCAAAATTTGCTTAAAAAAGCATATTTTCCTGACTTTAATTTGTACGATCACCCCTCCAGCACAAACTTCCTGCTCCCCAGTGTTCCCCTCAGTCTCCCAAGTAAAATGGCACCTCACTTATGTGGGTCCCCAAAGCAGAGTCAGCCTAAAGATGTATAAAAGAAGAATATGTCCTCATAAACTCGCTGTGCTATCCCCTCTAGCTCTACAAGTTTTGGGCCTTATTCTGTTGCAGGCACCTGGCCCACCCACACAAGTGAGGTATCATTTTTACCGGGAGACTTGGGGGGAACGCTGGGTGGAAGGAAATTTGTGGCTCCTCTCAGATTCCAGAACTTTCTGTCACCAAAATGTGAGGAAAATGTGTTTTTTTAGCCATATTTTGAGGTTTGCAAAGGATTCTGGGTAACAGAACCTGGTCAGAGCCCCACAAGTCACCCCGTCTTGGATTCCCCTAGGTCTCTAGTTTTCAGAAATGCACAGGTTTGGTAAGTTTCCCTAGGTGCCGGCTGAGCTAGAGGCCAAAATCTACAGGTAGGCACTTTGCAAAAAACACCTCTGTTTTCTGTGAAAAAATGGGATGTGTCCACGTTGTGTTTTGGGGCATTTCCTGTCCCGGGCGCTAGGCCTACCCACACAAGTGAGGTATCATTTTTATCGGGAGATTTGAGGGAATGCTGGGTGGGAGGAAATTTGTGGCTCCTCTCAGATTCTAAAACTTTCTGTCACCGAAATGTGAGGAAAATGTGTTTTTTTAGCCAAATTTTGAGGTTTGCAAAGGATTCTGGGTAACAGAACCTGGTCAGAGCCCCACAAGTCACCCCATCTTGGATTCCCCTAGGTCTCTAGTTTTCAAAAATGCACAGGTTTGGTAGGTTTCCCCAGGTGCCGGCTGAGCTAGAGGCCAAAATCTACAAGTAGGCACTTTGCAAAAAACACCTCTGTTTTCTGTCAAAAAATGGGATGTGTCCACTTTGTGCTTTGGGGCATTTCCTGTCGCGGGCGCTAGACATACGCACACAAGTGAGGTACCATTTTTATCGGGAGACTTGGGGGAACGCTGGGTGGAAGGATATTTGTGGCTCCTCTCAGATTCCAGAACTTTCTGTCACCGAAATGACAGGAAAAAGTGTTTTGTTTGCCAAAGTTTGAGGTTTGCAAAGGATTCTGGGTAACAGAACCTGGTCAGCGCCCCACAAGTCACCCGATCTTGGATTCCCCTAGGTGTCTAGTTTTCAAAAATGCGCAGGTTTGCTAGGTTTCCCCAGGTGCCAGCTGAGCTAGAGGCCAAAATCCACACCTAGGCACTTAGTAAAAAACAGCTCTGTTTTCTTTCTGAAAATGTGATGTGTCCACGTCGTGTTTTGGGGTATATCCTGTCGCGGGCGCTGGGCCTAACCACACAAGTGAGGTACCATTTTTATCGGGAGACTTGGGGGAACGCTGGGTGGAAGGAAATTTGTGGCTCCTCTCAGATTCCAGAACTTTCTGTCACCGAAATGACAGGAAAAAGTGTTTTGTTTGCCAAAGTTTGAGGTTTGCAAAGGATTCTGGGTAACAGAACCTGGTGAGAGCCCCACAAGTCACCCCATCTTGGATTCCCCTAGGTGTCTAGTTTTAAAAAATGCACAGGTTTGCTAGGTTTCCCCAGGTGCCGGCTGAGCTAGAGGCCAAAATCCACAGCTAGGCACTTAGTAAAAAACAGCCCTGTTTTCTTTCTGAAAATGTGATGTGTCCACGTCGTGTTTTGGGGCATATCCTGTCGCGGGCGCTAGGACTACCCACACAAGTGAGGTACCATTTGTATCAGGAGACTTGGGGGAACGCTGGGTGGAAGAAAATTTGTGGCTCGTCTCAGATTCCAGAACTTTCTGTCACCGAAATGACAGGAAAAAGTGTTTGTTTTGCCAAATATTGAGGTTTGCAAAGGATTCTGGGTAACAGAACCTGGTCAGAGCCCCACAAGTCACCCCATCTTGGATTCCCCTAGGTGTCTAGTTTTCAAAAATGCCCAGGTTTGCTAGGTTTCCCCAGGTGCCAGCTGAGCTAGAGGCCAAAATCCACAGCTAGGCACTTAGTAAAAAACAGCTCTGTTTTCTTTCTGAAAATGTGATGTGTCCACGTCGTGTTTTGGGGAATATCCTGTCGCGGGCGCTAGGCCTACCCACACAAGTGAGGTACCATTTTTATCTGGAGACTTGGGGAAACGCTGGGTGGAAGGAAATTTGTGGCTCCTCTCAGATTCCAGAACTTTCTGTCACCGAAATGACAGGAAAAAGTGTATTTTTGCCAAATTTTGAGGTTTGCAAAGGATTCTGGGTAACAGAACCTGGTCAGAGCCCCACAAGTCACCCCATCTTGGATTCCCCTAGGTGTCTAGTTTTAAAAAATGCACAGGTTTGCTAGGTTTCCCCAGGTGCCGGCTGAGCTAGAGGCCAAAATCCACAGCTAGGCACTTAGTAAAAAACAGCTCTGTTTTCTTTCTGAAAATGTGATGTGTCCACGTCGTGATTTGGGGCATATCCTGTCGCGGGTGCTAGCCCTACCTACACAAGTGAGGTACCATTTTTATCGGGAGACGTGGAGGAACGCTGGGTGGAAGGAAATTTGTGGCTCTTCTCAGATTCCAGAACTTTCTGTCACCGAAATGACAGGAAAAAGTGTATTTTTTGCCAAATGTTGAGGTTTGCAAAGGATTCTGGGTAACAGAACCTGGTCAGAGCCCCACAAGTCACCCCATCCTGGATTCCCCTAGGTGTCTAGTTTTAAGAAATGCGCAGGTTTGCTAGGTTTCCCCAGGTGCCGGCTGAGCTAGAGGCCAAAATCCACAGCTAGGCACTTAGTAAAAAAACAGCTCTGTTTTCTTTCTGAAAATGTGATGTGTCCACGTCGTGTTTTGGGGCATATCCTGTCGCGGGCGCTAGGCCTACCCACACAAGTGAAGTACCATTTTTATCGGGAGACTTGGGGGAACGCTGGGTGGAAGGATATTTGTGGCTCTTCTCAGATTCCAGAACTTTCTGTCACCGAAATGAGAGGAAAAAGTGTTTTGTTTGCCAAAGCTTGAGGTTTGCAAAGGATTCTGGGTAACAGAACCTGGTCAGAGCCCCACAAATCACCCGATCTTGGATTCCCCTAGGTGTCTAGTTTTCAAAAATGCGCAGGTTTGCTAGGTTTCCCCAGGTGCCAGCTGAGCTAGAGGCCAAAATCCACAGCTAGGCACTTAGTAAAAAACAGCTCTGTTTTCTTTCTGAAAATGTGATGTGTCTACGTCGTGTTTTGGGGCATATCCTGTCGCGGGCGCTGGGCCTAACCACACAAGTGAGGTACCATTTTTATCGGGAGACTTGGGGGAACGCTGGGTGGAAGGAAATTTGTGGCTCCTCTCAGATTCCAGAACTTTCTGTCACCGAAATGACAGGAAAAAGTGTTTTGTTTGCCAAATTTTGAGGTTTGCAAAGGATTCTGGGTAACAGAACCTGGTCAGAGCCCCACAAGTCACCCCATCTTGGATTCCCCTAGGTGTCTAGTTTTTAAAAATGCGCAGGTTTGCTAGGTTTCCCCAGGTGCCGGCTGAGCTAGAGGCCAAAATCCACAGCTAGGCACTTAGTAAAAAACTGCCGTTTTCTTTCTGAAAATGTGATGTGTCCACGTCGTGTTTTGGGGCATATCCTGTCGCGGGCGCTAGGCCTACCCACACAAGTGAGGTACCATTTGTATCAGGAGACTTGGGGGAACGCTAGGTGGAAGAAAATTTGTGGCTCGTCTCAGATTCCAGAACTTTCTGTCACCGAAATGACAGGAAAAAGTGTTTGTTTTGCCAAATATTGAGGTTTGCAAAGGATTCTGGGTAACAGAACCTGGTCAGAGCCCCACAAGTCACCCCATCTTGGATTCCCCTAGGTGTCTAGTTTTCAAAAATGCCCAGGTTTGCTAGGTTTCCTCAGGTGCCAGCTGAGCTAGAGGCCAAAATCCACAGCTAGGCACTTAGTAAAAAAACAGCTCTGTTTTCTTTCTGAAAATGTGATGTGTCCACGTCGTGTTTTGGGGAATATCCTGTCGCGGGCGCTAGGTCTACCCACACAAGTGAGGTACCATTTTTATCAGGAGACTTGGGGGAACGCTGGGTGGAAGGAAATTTGTGGCTCCTGTCAGATTCCAGAACTTTCTGTCACCGAAATGACAGGAAAAAGTGTTTTTTTGCCAAATTTTGAAGTTTGCAAAGGATTCTGGGTAACAGAACCTGGTCAGAGCCCCACAAGTCACCCCATCTTGGATTCCCCTAGGTGTCTAGTTTAAAAAAATGCACAGGTTTGCTAGGTTTCCCGAGGTGCCGGCTGAGCTAGAGGCCAAAATCCACAGCTAGGCAGTTAGTTAAAAACAGCTGTTTTCTTTCTGAAAATGTGATGTGTCCACGTCGTGATTTGGGGCATATCCTGTCGCGGGTGCTAGGCCTACCTACACAAGTGAGGTACCATTTTTATCGGGAGACGTGGAGGAACGCTGGGTGGAAGGAAATTTGTGGCTCCTCTCAGATTCCAGAACTTTCTGTCACCGAAATGACAGGAAAAAGTGTATTTTTTGCCAAATGTTGAGGTTTGCAAAGGATTCTGGGTAACAGAACCTGGTCAGAGCACCACAAGTCACCCCATCCTGGATTCCCCTAGGTGTCTAGTTTTAAAAAATGCGCAGGTTTGCTAGGTTTCCCCAGGTGCCGGCTGAGCTAGAGGCCAAAATCCACAGCTAGGCACTTAGTAAAAAAACAGCTCTGTTTTCTTTCTGAAAATGTGATGTGTCCACGTCGTGTTTTGGGGCATATCCTGTCGCGGGCGCTAGGCCTACCCACACAAGTGAGGTACCATTTTTATCGGGAGACTTGGGGGAACGCTGGGTGGAAGGATATTTGTGGCTCCTCTCAGATTCCAGAACTTTCTGTCCCCGAAATGACAGGAAAAAGTGTTTTTTTTGCCAAATTTTGAGGTTCGCAAAGGATTCTGGGTAACAGAACCTGGTCAGAGCCCCACAAGTCACCCCATCTTGGATTCCCCTAGGTGTCTAGTTTTAATAAATGCGCAGGTTTGCTAGGTTTCCCCAGGTGCCGGCTGAGCTAGAAGCCAAAATCCACAGCTAGGCACTTAGTAAAAAACAGCTCTGTTTTATTTCTGAAAATGTGATGTGTCCACGTCGTGATTTGGGGCATATCCTGTCGCGGGTGCTAGCCCTACCCACACAAGTGAGGTACCATTTTTATCTGGAGACTTGGGGAAACGCTGGGTGGAAGGATATTTGTGGCTCCTCTCAGATTCCATAACTTTCTGTCCCCGAAATGACAGGAAAAAGTGTTTTTTTTGCCAAATTTTGAGGTTAGCAAAGGATTCTGGGTAACAGAACCTGGTCAGAGCCCCACAAGTCACCCCATCTTGGATTCCCCTAGGTCTCTAGTTTTCAAAAATGCACAGGTTTGGTAGGTTTCCCCAGGTGCCGGCTGAGCTAGAGGCCAAAATCTACAAGTAGGCACTTTGCAAAAAACACCTCTGTTTTCTGTCAAAAAATGGGATGTGTCCACTTTGCGCTTTGGGGCATTTCCTGTCGCGGGCGCTAGCCCTACGCACACAAGTGAGGTACCATTTTTATCGGGAGACTTGGGGGAACGCTGGGTGGAAGGATATTTGTGGCTCCTCTCAGATTCCAGAACTTTCTGTCACCGAAATGACAGGAAAAAGTGTTTTGTTTGCCAAAGTTTGAGGTTTGCAAAGGATTCTGGGTAACAGAACCTGGTCAGAGCCCCACAAGTCACCCGATCTTGGATTCCCCTAGGTGTCTAGTTTTCAAAAATGCGCAGGTTTGCTAGGTTTCCCCAGGTGCCAGCTGAGCTAGAGGCCAAAATCCACACCTAGGCACTTAGTAAAAAACAGCTCTGTTTTCTTTCTGAAAATGTGATGTGTCCACGTCGTGTTTTGGGGTATATCCTGTCGCGGGCGCTGGGCCTAACCACACAAGTGAGGTACCATTTTTATCGGGAGACTTGGGGGAACGCTGGGTGGAAGGAAATTTGTGGCTCCTCTCAGATTCCAGAACTTTCTGTCACCGAAATGACAGGAAAAAGTGTTTTGTTTGCCAAATTTTGAGGTTTGCAAAGGATTCTGGGTAACAGAACCTGGTCAGAGCCCCACAAGTCACCCCATCTTGGATTCCCCTAGGTGTCTAGTTTTTAAAAATGCGCAGGTTTGCTAGGTTTCCCCAGGTGCCGGCTGAGCTAGAGGCCAAAATCCACAGCTAGGCACTTAGTAAAAAACAGCCCTGTTTTCTTTCTGAAAATGTGATGTGTCCACGTCGTGTTTTGGGGCATATCCTGTCGCGGGCGCTAGGCCTACCCACACAAGTGAGGTACCATTTGTATCAGGAGACTTGGGGGAACGCTGGGTGGAAGAAAATTTGTGGCTCATCTCAGATTCCAGAACTTTCTGTCACCGAAATGACAGGAAAAAGTGTTTGTTTTGCCAAATATTGAGGTTTGCAAAGGATTCTGGGTAACAGAACCTGGTCAGAGCCCCACAAGTCACCCCATCTTGGATTCCCCTAGGTGTCTAGTTTTCAAAAATGCCCAGGTTTGCTAGGTTTCCCCAGGTGCCAGCTGAGCTAGAGGCCAAAATCCACAGCTAGGCACTTAGTAAAAAACAGCTCTGTTTTCTTTCTGAAAATGTGATGTGTCCACGTCGTGTTTTGGAGAATATCCTGTCGCGGGCGCTAGGCCTACCCACACAAGTGAGGTACCATTTTTATCTGGAGACTTGGGGAAACGCTGGGTGGAAGGATATTTGTGGCTCCTCTCAGATTCCAGAACTTTCTGTCCCCGAAATGACAGGAAAAAGTGATTTTTTTGCCAAATTTTGAGGTTCGCAAAGGATTCTGGGTAACAGAACCTGGTCAGAGCCCCACAAGTCACCCCATCTTGGATTCCCCTAGGTCTCTAGTTTTCAAAAATGCACAGGTTTGGTAGGTTTCCCCAGGTGCTGGCTGAGCTAGAGGCCAAAATCTACAAGTAGGCACTTTGCAAAAAACACCTCTGTTTTCTGTCAAAAAATGGGATGTGTCCACTTTGTGCTTTGGGGCATTTCCTGTCGCGGGCGCTAGACCTACGCACAAAAGTGAGGTACCATTTTTATCGGGAGACTTGGGGGAACGCTGGGTGGAAGGATATTTGTGGCTCCTCTCAGATTCCAGAACTTTCTGTCACCGAAATGACAGGAAAAAGTGTTTTGTTTGCCAAAGTTTGAGGTTTGCAAAGGATTCTGGGTAACAGAACCTGGTCAGAGCCCCACAAGTCACCCGATCTTGGATTCCCCTAGGTGTCTAGTTTTCAAAAATGCGCAGGTTTGCTAGGTTTCCCCAGGTGCCAGCTGAGCTAGAGGCCAAAATCCACACCTAGGCACTTAGTAAAAAACAGCTCTGTTTTCTTTCTGAAAATGTGATGTGTCCACGTCGTGTTTTGGGGTATATCCTGTCGCGGGCGCTGGGCCTAACCACACAAGTGAGGTACCATTTTTATCGGGAGACTTGGGGGAACGCTGGGTGGAAGGAAATTTGTGGCTCCTCTCAGATTCCAGAACTTTCTGTCACCGAAATGACAGGAAAAAGTGTTTGTTTTGCCAAATATTGAGGTTTGCAAAGGATTCTGGGTAACAGAACCTGGTCAGAGCCCCACAAGTCACCCCATCTTGGATTCCCCTAGGTGTCTAGTTTTCAGAAATGCGCAGGTTTGCTAGGTTTCCCCAGGTGCCAGCTGAGCTAGAGGCCATAATCCACAGCTAGGCACTTAGTAAAAAACAGCTGTGTTTTCTTTCTGAAAATGTGATGTGTCCACGTCGTGTTTTGGGGCATATCCTGTCGCGGGCGCTAGGCCTACCCACACAAGTGAGGTACCATTTGTATCAGGAGACTTGGGGGAACGCTAGGTGGAAGAAAATTTGTGGCTCGTCTCAGATTCCAGAACTTTCTGTCACCGAAATGACAGGAAAAAGTGTTTGTTTTGCCAAATATTGAGGTTTGCAAAGGATTCTGGGTAACAGAACCTGGTCAGAGCCCCACAAGTCACCCCATCTTGGATTCCCCTAGGTGTCTAGTTTTCAAAAATGCCCAGGTTTGCTAGGTTTCCTCAGGTGCCAGCTGAGCTAGAGGCCAAAATCCACAGCTAGGCACTTAGTAAAAAAACAGCTCTGTTTTCTTTCTGAAAATGTGATGTGTCCACGTCGTGTTTTGGGGAATATCCTGTCGCGGGCGCTAGGTCTACCCACACAAGTGAGGTACCATTTTTATCAGGAGACTTGGGGGAACGCTGGGTGGAAGGAAATTTGTGGCTCCTGTCAGATTCCAGAACTTTCTGTCACCGAAATGACAGGAAAAAGTGTTTTTTTGCCAAATTTTGAAGTTTGCAAAGGATTCTGGGTAACAGAACCTGGTCAGAGCCCCACAAGTCACCCCATCTTGGATTCCCCTAGGTGTCTAGTTTTAAAAAATGCACAGGTTTGCTAGGTTTCCCGAGGTGCCGGCTGAGCTAGAGGCCAAAATCCACAGCTAGGCAGTTAGTTAAAAACAGCTGTTTTCTTTCTGAAAATGTGATGTGTCCACGTCGTGATTTGGGGCATATCCTGTCGCGGGTGCTAGGCCTACCTACACAAGTGAGGTACCATTTTTATCGGGAGACGTGGAGGAACGCTGGGTGGAAGGAAATTTGTGGCTCCTCTCAGATTCCAGAACTTTCTGTCACCGAAATGACAGGAAAAAGTGTATTTTTTGCCAAATGTTGAGGTTTGCAAAGGATTCTGGGTAACAGAACCTGGTCAGAGCACCACAAGTCACCCCATCCTGGATTCCCCTAGGTGTCTAGTTTTAAAAAATGCGCAGGTTTGCTAGGTTTCCCCAGGTGCCGGCTGAGCTAGAGGCCAAAATCCACAGCTAGGCACTTAGTAAAAAACAGCTGTGTTTTCTTTCTGAAAATGTGATGTGTCCACGTCGTGTTTTGGGGCATATCCTGTCGCGGGCGCTAGCCCTACCCACACAAGTGAGGTACCATTTTTATCTGGAGACTTGGGGAAACGCTGGGTGGAAGGATATTTGTGGCTCCTCTCAGATTCCATAACTTTCTGTCCCCGAAATGACAGGAAAAAGTGTTTTTTTTGCCAAATTTTGAGGTTAGCAAAGGATTCTGGGTAACAGAACCTGGTCAGAGCCCCACAAGTCACCCCATCTTGGATTCCCCTAGGTCTCTAGTTTTCAAAAATGCACAGGTTTGGTAGGTTTCCCCAGGTGCCGGCTGAGCTAGAGGCCAAAATCTACAAGTAGGCACTTTGCAAAAAACACCTCTGTTTTCTGTCAAAAAATGGGATGTGTCCACTTTGCGCTTTGGGGCATTTCCTGTCGCTGGCGCTAGCCCTACGCACACAAGTGAGGTACCATTTTTATCGGGAGACTTGGGGGAACGCTGGGTGGAAGGATATTTGTGGCTCCTCTCAGATTCCAGAACTTTCTGTCACCGAAATGACAGGAAAAAGTGTTTTGTTTGCCAAAGTTTGAGGTTTGCAAAGGATTCTGGGTAACAGAACCTGGTCAGAGCCCCACAAGTCACCCGATCTTGGATTCCCCTAGGTGTCTAGTTTTCAAAAATGCGCAGGTTTGCTAGGTTTCCCCAGGTGCCAGCTGAGCTAGAGGCCAAAATCCACACCTAGGCACTTAGTAAAAAACAGCTCTGTTTTCTTTCTGAAAATGTGATGTGTCCACGTCGTGTTTTGGGGTATATCCTGTCGCGGGCGCTGGGCCTAACCACACAAGTGAGGTACCATTTTTATCGGGAGACTTGGGGGAACGCTGGGTGGAAGGAAATTTGTGGCTCCTCTCAGATTCCAGAATTTTCTGTCACCGAAATGACAGGAAAAAGTGTTTTGTTTGCCAAATGTTGACATTTGCAAAGGATTCTGGGTAACAGAACCTGGTCAGAGCCCCACAAGTCACCCCATCTTGGATTCCCCTAGGTGTCTAGTTTTTAAAAATGCGCAGGTTTGCTAGGTTTCCCCAGGTGCCGGCTGAGCTAGAGGCCAAAATCCACAGCTAGGCACTTAGTAAAAAACAGCCCTGTTTTCTTTCTGAAAATGTGATGTGTCCACGTCGTGTTTTGGGGCATATCCTGTCGCGGGCGCTAGGCCTACCCACACAAGTGAGGTACCATTTGTATCAGGAGACTTGGGGGAACGCTGGGTGGAAGAAAATTTGTGGCTCGTCTCAGATTCCAGAACTTTCTGTCACCGAAATGACAGGAAAAAGTGTTTGTTTTGCCAAATATTGAGGTTTGCAAAGGATTCTGGGTAACAGAACCTGGTCAGAGCCCCACAAGTCACCCCATCTTGGATTCCCCTAGGTGTCTAGTTTTCAAAAATGCCCAGGTTTGCTAGGTTTCCCCAGGTGCCAGCTGAGCTAGAGGCCAAAATCCACAGCTAGGCACTTAGTAAAAAACAGCTCTGTTTTCTTTCTGAAAATGTGATGTGTCCACGTCGTGTTTTGGAGAATATCCTGTCGCGGGCGCTAGGCCTACCCACACAAGTGAGGTACCATTTTTATCTGGAGACTTGGGGAAACGCTGGGTGGAAGGATATTTGTGGCTCCTCTCAGATTCCAGAACTTTCTGTCCCCGAAATGACAGGAAAAAGTGATTTTTTTGCCAAATTTTGAGGTTCGCAAAGGATTCTGGGTAACAGAACCTGGTCAGAGCCCCACAAGTCACCCCATCTTGGATTCCCCTAGGTCTCTAGTTTTCAAAAATGCACAGGTTTGGTAGGTTTCCCCAGGTGCCTGCTGAGCTAGAGGCCAAAATCTACAAGTAGGCACTTTGCAAAAAACACCTCTGTTTTCTGTCAAAAAATGGGATGTGTCCACTTTGTGCTTTGGGGCATTTCCTGTCGCGGGCGCTAGACCTACGCACAAAAGTGAGGTACCATTTTTATCGGGAGACTTGGGGGAACGCTGGGTGGACGGATATTTGTGGCTCCTCTCAGATTCCAGAACTTTCTGTCACCGAAATGACAGGAAAAAGTGTTTTGTTTGCCAAAGTTTGAGGTTTGCAAAGGATTCTGGGTAACAGAACCTGGTCAGAGCCCCACAAGTCACCCGATCTTGGATTCCCCTAGGTGTCTAGTTTTCAAAAATGCGCAGGTTTGCTAGGTTTCCCCAGGTGCCAGCTGAGCTAGAGGCCAAAATCCACACCTAGGCACTTAGTAAAAAACAGCTCTGTTTTCTTTCTGAAAATGTGATGTGTCCACATCGTGTTTTGGGGTATATCCTGTCGCGGGCGCTGGGCCTAACCACACAAGTGAGGTACCATTTTTATCGGGAGACTTGGGGGAACGCTGGGTGGAAGGAAATTTGTGGCTCCTCTCAGATTCCAGAACTTTCTGTCACCGAAATGACAGGAAAAAGTGTTTGTTTTGCCAAATATTGAGGTTTGCAAAGGATTCTGGGTAACAGAACCTGGTCAGAGCCCCACAAGTCACCCCATCTTGGATTCCCCTAGGTGTCTAGTTTTCAAAAATGCGCAGGTTTGCTAGGTTTCCCCAGGTGCCAGCTGAGCTAGAGGCCAAAATCCACAGCTAGGCACTTAGTAAAAAACAGCTGTGTTTTCTTTCTGAAAATGTGATGTGTCCACGTCGTGTTTTGGGGCATATCCTGTCGCGGGCGCTAGGCCTACCCACACAAGTGAGGTACCATTTGTATCAGGAGACTTGGGGGAACGCTAGGTGGAAGAAAATTTGTGGCTCGTCTCAGATTCCAGAACTTTCTGTCACCGAAATGACAGGAAAAAGTGTTTGTTTTGCCAAATATTGAGGTTTGCAAAGGATTCTGGGTAACAGAACCTGGTCAGAGCCCCACAAGTCACCCCATCTTGGATTCCCCTAGGTGTCTAGTTTTCAAAAATGCCCAGGTTTGCTAGGTTTCCTCAGGTGCCAGCTGAGCTAGAGGCCAAAATCCACAGCTAGGCACTTAGTAAAAAAACAGCTCTGTTTTCTTTCTGAAAATGTGATGTGTCCACGTCGTGTTTTGGGGAATATCCTGTCGCGGGCGCTAGGTCTACCCACACAAGTGAGGTACCATTTTTATCAGGAGACTTGGGGGAACGCTGGGTGGAAGGAAATTTGTGGCTCCTGTCAGATTCCAGAACTTTCTGTCACCGAAATGACAGGAAAAAGTGTTTTTTTGCCAAATTTTGAAGTTTGCAAAGGATTCTGGGTAACAGAACCTGGTCAGAGCCCCACAAGTCACCCCATCTTGGATTCCCCTAGGTGTCTAGTTTTAAAAAATGCACAGGTTTGCTAGGTTTCCCGAGGTGCCGGCTGAACTAGAGGCCAAAATCCACAGCTAGGCAGTTAGTTAAAAACAGCTGTTTTCTTTCTGAAAATGTGATGTGTCCACGTCGTGATTTGGGGCATATCCTGTCGCGGGTGCTAGGCCTACCTACACAAGTGAGGTACCATTTTTATCGGGAGACGTGGAGGAACGCTGGGTGGAAGGAAATTTGTGGCTCCTCTCAGATTCCAGAACTTTCTGTCACCGAAATGACAGGAAAAAGTTTATTTTTTGCCAAATGTTGAGGTTTGCAAAGGATTCTGGGTAACAGAACCTGGTCAGAGCACCACAAGTCACCCCATCCTGGATTCCCCTAGGTGTCTAGTTTTAAAAAATGCGCAGGTTTGCTAGGTTTCCCCAGGTGCCGGCTGAGCTAGAGGCCAAAATCCACAGCTAGGCACTTAGTAAAAAAACAGCTCTGTTTTCTTTCTGAAAATGTGATGTGTCCACGTCGTGTTTTGGGGCATATCCTGTCGCGGGCGCTAGGCCTACCCACACAAGTGAGGTACCATTTTTATCGGGAGACTTGGGGGAACGCTGGGTGGAAGGATATTTGTGGCTCCTCTCAGATTCCAGAACTTTCTGTCCCCGAAATGACAGGAAAAAGTGTTTTTTTTGCCAAATTTTGAGGTTCGCAAAGGATTCTGGGTAACAGAACCTGGTCAGAGCCCCACAAGTCACCCCATCTTGGATTCCCCTAGGTGTCTAGTTTTAATAAATGCGCAGGTTTGCTAGGTTTCCCCAGGTGCCGGCTGAGCTAGAAGCCAAAATCCACAGCTAGGCACTTAGTAAAAAACAGCTCTGTTTTATTTCTGAAAATGTGATGTGTCCACGTCGTGATTTGGGGCATATCCTGTCGCGGGTGCTAGCCCTACTCACACAAGTGAGGTACCATTTTTATCTGGAGACTTGGGGAAACGCTGGGTGGAAGGATATTTGTGGCTCCTCTCAGATTCCATAACTTTCTGTCCCCGAAATGACAGGAAAAAGTGTTTTTTTTGCCAAATTTTGAGGTTAGCAAAGGATTCTGGGTAACAGAACCTGGTCAGAGCCCCACAAGTCACCCCATCTTGGATTCCCCTAGGTCTCTAGTTTTCAAAAATGCACAGGTTTGGTAGGTTTCCCCAGGTGCCGGCTGAGCTAGAGGCCAAAATCTACAAGTAGGCACTTTGCAAAAAACACCTCTGTTTTCTGTCAAAAAATGGGATGTGTCCACTTTGCGCTTTGGGGCATTTCCTGTCGCGGGCGCTAGCCCTACGCACACAAGTGAGGTACCATTTTTATCGGGAGACTTGGGGGAACGCTGGGTGGAAGGATATTTGTGGCTCCTCTCAGATTCCAGAACTTTCTGTCACCGAAATGACAGGAAAAAGTGTTTTGTTTGCCAAAGTTTGAGGTTTGCAAAGGATTCTGGGTAACAGAACCTGGTCAGAGCCCCACAAGTCACCCGATCTTGGATTCCCCTAGGTGTCTAGTTTTCAAAAATGCGCAGGTTTGCTAGGTTTCCCCAGGTGCCAGCTGAGCTAGAGGCCAAAATCCACACCTAGGCACTTAGTAAAAAACAGCTCTGTTTTCTTTCTGAAAATGTGATGTGTCCACGTCGTGTTTTGGGGTATATCCTGTCGCGGGCGCTGGGCCTAACCACACAAGTGAGGTACCATTTTTATCGGGAGACTTGGGGGAACGCTGGGTGGAAGGAAATTTGTGGCTCCTCTCAGATTCCAGAACTTTCTGTCACCGAAATGACAGGAAAAAGTGTTTTGTTTGCCAAATTTTGAGGTTTGCAAAGGATTCTGGGTAACAGAACCTGGTCAGAGCCCCACAAGTCACCCCATCTTGGATTCCCCTAGGTGTCTAGTTTTTAAAAATGCGCAGGTTTGCTAGGTTTCCCCAGGTGCCGGCTGAGCTAGAGGCCAAAATCCACAGCTAGGCACTTAGTAAAAAACAGCCCTGTTTTCTTTCTGAAAATGTGATGTGTCCACGTCGTGTTTTGGAGAATATCCTGTCGCGGGCGCTAGGCCTACCCACACAAGTGAGGTACCATTTGTATCAGGAGACTTGGGGGAACGCTGGGTGGAAGAAAATTTGTGGCTCGTCTCAGATTCCAGAACTTTCTGTCACCGAAATGACAGGAAAAAGTGTTTGTTTTGCCAAATATTGAGGTTTGCAAAGGATTCTGGGTAACAGAACCTGGTCAGAGCCCCACAAGTCACCCCATCTTGGATTCCCCTAGGTGTCTAGTTTTCAAAAATGCCCAGGTTTGCTAGGTTTCCCCAGGTGCCAGCTGAGCTAGAGGCCAAAATCCACAGCTAGGCACTTAGTAAAAAACAGCTCTGTTTTCTTTCTGAAAATGTGATGTGTCCACGTCGTGTTTTGGAGAATATCCTGTCGCGGGCGCTAGGCCTACCCACACAAGTGAGGTACCATTTTTATCTGGAGACTTGGGGAAACGCTGGGTGGAAGGATATTTGTGGCTCCTCTCAGATTCCAGAACTTTCTGTCCCCGAAATGACAGGAAAAAGTGATTTTTTTGCCAAATTTTGAGGTTCGCAAAGGATTCTGGGTAACAGAACCTGGTCAGAGCCCCACAAGTCACCCCATCTTGGATTCCCCTAGGTCTCTAGTTTTCAAAAATGCACAGGTTTGGTAGGTTTCCCCAGGTGCCGGCTGAGCTAGAGGCCAAAATCTACAAGTAGGCACTTTGCAAAAAACACCTCTGTTTTCTGTCAAAAAATGGGATGTGTCCACTTTGTGCTTTGGGGCATTTCCTGTCGCGGGCGCTAGACCTACGCACACAAGTGAGGTACCATTTTTATCGGGAGACTTGGGGGAACGCTGGGTGGAAGGATATTTGTGGCTCCTCTCAGATTCCAGAACTTTCTGTCACCGAAATGACAGGAAAAAGTGTTTTGTTTGCCAAAGTTTGAGGTTTGCAAAGGATTCTGGGTAACAGAACCTGGTCAGAGCCCCACAAGTCACCCGATCTTGGATTCCCCTAGGTGTCTAGTTTTCAAAAATGCGCAGGTTTGCTAGGTTTCCCTAGTTGCCAGCTGAGCTAGAGGCCAAAATCCACACCTAGGCACTTAGTAAAAAACAGCTCTGTTTTCTTTCTGAAAATGTGATGTGTCCACGTCGTGTTTTGGGGTATATCCTGTCGCGGGCGCTGGGCCTAACCACACAAGTGAGGTACCATTTTTATCGGGAGACTTGGGGGAACGCTGGGTGGAAGGAAATTTGTGGCTCCTCTCAGATTCCAGAACTTTCTGTCACCGAAATGACAGGAAAAAGTGTTTGTTTTGCCAAATATTGAGGTTTGCAAAGGATTCTGGGTAACAGAACCTGGTCAGAGCCCCACAAGTCACCCCATCTTGGATTCCCCTAGGTGTCTAGTTTTCAAAAATGCGCAGGTTTGCTAGGTTTCCCCAGGTGCCAGCTGAGCTAGAGGCCAAAATCCACAGCTAGGCACTTAGTAAAAAACAGCTGTGTTTTCTTTCTGAAAATGTGATGTGTCCACGTCGTGTTTTGGGGAATATCCTGTCGCGGGCGCTAGGTCTACCCACACAAGTGAGGTACCATTTTTATCGGGAGACTTGGGGGAACGCTGGGTGGAAGGAAATTTGTGGCTCCTGTCAGATTCCAGAACTTTCTGTCACCGAAATGACAGGAAAAGGTGTTTTTTTGCCAAATTTTGAAGTTTGCAAAGGATTCTGGGTAACAGAACCTGGTCAGAGCCCCACAAGTCACCCCATCTTGGATTCCCCTAGGTGTCTAGTTTTAAAAAATGCACAGGTTTGCTAGGTTTCCCGAGGTGCTTGCTGAGCTAGAGGCCAAAATCCACAGCTAGGCACTTAGTAAAAAACAGCTCTGTTTTCTTTCTGAAAATGTGATGTGTCCATGTCGTGATTTGGGGCATATCCTGTCGCGGGTGCTAGCCCTACCTACCCAAGTGAGGTACCATTTTTATCGGGAGACGTGGAGGAATGCTGGGTGGAAGGAAATTTGTGGCTCCTCTCAGATTCCAGAACTTTCTGTCACCGAAATGACAGGAAAAAGTGTATTTTTTGCCAAATGTTGAGGTTTGCAAAGGATTCTGGGTAACAGAACCTGGTCAGAGCCCCACAAGTCACCCCATCCTGGATTCCCCTAGGTGTCTAGTTTTAAAAAATGCGCAAGTTTGCTAGGTTTCCCCAGGGGCCGGCTGAGCTAGAGGCCAAAATCCACAGCTAGGCACTTAGTAAAAAAACAGCTCTGTTTTCTTTCTGAAAATGTGATGTGTCCACGTCGTGTTTTGGGGCATATCCTGTCGCGGGCGCTAGGCCTACCCACACAAGTGAGGTACCATTTTTATCGGGAGACTTGGGGGAACGCTGGGTGGAAGGATATTTGTGGCTCCTCTCAGATTCCAGAACTTTCTGTCCCCGAAATGACAGGAAAAAGTGTTTTTTTTGCCAAATTTTGAGGTTCGCAAAGGATTCTGGGTAACAGAACCTGGTCAGAGCCCCACAAGTCACCCCATCTTGGATTCCCCTAGGTGTCTAGTTTTAATAAATGCGCAGGTTTGCTAGGTTTCCCCAGGTGCCGGCTGAGCTAGAAGCCAAAATCCACAGCTATGCACTTAGTAAAAAACAGCTCTGTTTTCTTTCTGAAAATGTGATGTGTCCACGTCGTGATTTGGGGCATATCCTGTCGCGGGTGCTAGCCCTACCCATACAAGTGAGGTACCATTTTTATCTGGAGACTTGGGGAAACGCTGGGTGGAAGGATATTTGTGGCTCCTCTCAGATTCCAGAACTTTCTGTCCCCGAAATGACAGGAAAAAGTGATTTTTTTGCCAAATTTTGAGGTTCGCAAAGGATTCTGGGTAACAGAACCTGGTCAGAGCCCCACAAGTCACCCCATCTTGGATTCCCCTAGGTCTCTAGTTTTCAAAAATGCACAGGTTTGGTAGGTTTCCCCAGGTGCCGGCTGAGCTAGAGGCCAAAATCTACAAGTAGGCACTTTGCAAAAAACACCTCTGTTTTCTGTCAAAAAATGGGATGTGTCCACTTTGTGCTTTGGGGCATTTCCTGTCGCGGGCGCTAGACCTACGCACACAAGTGAGGTACCATTTTTATCGGGAGACTTGGGGGAACGCTGGGTGGAAGGATATTTGTGGCTCCTCTCAGATTCCAGAACTTTCTGTCACCGAAATGACAGGAAAAAGTGTTTTGTTTGCCAAAGTTTGAGGTTTGCAAAGGATTCTGGGTAACAGAACCTGGTCAGAGCCCCACAAGTCACCCGATCTTGGATTCCCCTAGGTGTCTAGTTTTCAAAAATGCGCAGGTTTGCTAGGTTTCCCCAGGTGCCAGCTGAGCTAGAGGCCAAAATTCACACCTAGGCACTTAGTGAAAAACAGCTCTGTTTTCTTTCTGAAAATGTGATGTGTCCACGTCGTGTTTTGGGGTATATCCTGTCGCGGGCGCTGGGCCTAACCACACAAGTGAGGTAACATTTTTATCGGGAGACTTGGGGGAACGCTGGGTGGAAGGAAATTTGTGGCTCCTGTCAGATTCCAGAACTTTCTGTCACCGAAATGACAGGAAAAAGTGTTTTTTTTGCCAAATTTTGAAGTTTGCAAAGGATTCTGGGTAACAGAACCTGGTCAGAGCCCCACAAGTCACCCCATCTTGGATTCCCCTAGGTGTCTAGTTTTAAAAAATGCACAGGTTTGCTAGGTTTCCCGAGGTGCTTGCTGAGCTAGAGGCCAAAATCCACAGCTAGGCACTTAGTAAAAAACAGCTCTGTTTTCTTTCTGAAAATGTGATGTGTCCACGTCGTGATTTGGGGCATATCCTGTCGCGGGTGCTAGCCCTACCTACACAAGTGAGGTACAATTTTTATCGGGAGACGTGGAGGAACGCTGGGTGGAAGGAAATTTGTGGCTCCTCTCAGATTCCAGAACTTTCTGTCACCGAAATGACAGGAAAAAGTGTATTTTTTGCCAAATGTTGAGGTTTGCAAAGGATTCTGGGTAACAGAACCTGGTCAGAGCCCCACAAGTCACCCCATCCTGGATTCCCCTAGGTGTCTAGTTTTAAGAAATGCGCAGGTTTGCTAGGTTTCCCCAGGTGCCGGCTGAGCTAGAGGCCAAAATCCACAGCTAGGCACTTAGTAAAAAAACAGCTCTGTTTTCTTTCTGAAAATGTGATGTGTCCACGTCGTGTTTTGGGGCATATCCTGTCGCGGGCGCTAGGCCTACCCACACAAGTGAAGTACCATTTTTATCGGGAGACTTGGGGGAACGCTGGGTGGAAGGATATTTGTGGCTCTTCTCAGATTCCAGAACTTTCTGTCACCGAAATGACAGGAAAAAGTGTTTTGTTTGCCAAAGCTTGAGGTTTGCAAAGGATTCTGGGTAACAGAACCTGGTCAGAGCCCCACAAATCACCCGATCTTGGATTCCCCTAGGTGTCTAGTTTTCAAAAATGCGCAGGTTTGCTAGGTTTCCCCAGGTGCCAGCTGAGCTAGAGGCCAAAATCCACAGCTAGGCACTTAGTAAAAAACAGCTCTGTTTTCTTTCTGAAAATGTGATGTGTCTACGTCGTGTTTTGGGGCATATCCTGTTGCGGGCGCTGGGCCTAACCACACAAGTGAGGTACCATTTTTATCGGGAGACTTGGGGGAACGCTGGGTGGAAGGAAATTTGTGGCTCCTCTCAGATTCCAGAACTTTCTGTCACCGAAATGACAGGAAAAAGTGTTTTGTTTGCCAAATTTTGAGGTTTGCAAAGGATTCTGGGTAACAGAACCTGGTCAGAGCCCCACAAGTCACCCCATCTTGGATTCCCCTAGGTGTCTAGTTTTTAAAAATGCGCAGGTTTGCTAGGTTTCCCCAGGTGCCGGCTGAGCTAGAGGCCAAAATCCACAGCTAGGCACTTAGTAAAAAACTGCCGTTTTCTTTCTGAAAATGTGATGTGTCCACGTCGTGTTTTGGGGCATATCCTGTCGCGGGCGCTAGGCCTACCCACACAAGTGAGGTACCATTTGTATCAGGAGACTTGGGGGAACGCTATGTGGAAGAAAATTTGTGGCTCGTCTCAGATTCCAGAACTTTCTGTCACCGAAATGACAGGAAAAAGTGTTTGTTTTGCCAAATATTGAGGTTTGCAAAGGATTCTGGGTAACAGAACCTGGTCAGAGCCCCACAAGTCACCCCATCTTGGATTCCCCTAGGTGTCTAGTTTTCAAAAATGCCCAGGTTTGCTAGGTTTCCTCAGGTGCCAGCTGAGCTAGAGGCCAAAATCCACAGCTAGGCACTTAGTAAAAAAACAGCTCTGTTTTCTTTCTGAAAATGTGATGTGTCCACGTCGTGTTTTGGGGAAAATCCTGTCGCGGGCGCTGGGCCTAACCACACAAGTGAGGTAACATTTTTATCGGGAGACTTGGGGGAACGCTGGGTGGAAGGAAATTTGTGGCTCCTGTCAGATTCCAGAACTTTCTGTCACCGAAATGACAGGAAAAAGTGTTTTTTTGCCAAATTTTGAAGTTTGCAAAGGATTCTGGGTAACAGAACCTGGTCAGAGCCCCACAAGTCACCCCATCTTGGATTCCCCTAGGTGTCTAGTTTTAAAAAATGCACAGGTTTGCTAGGTTTCCCGAGGTGCTTGCTGAGCTAGAGGCCAAAATCCACAGCTAGGCACTTAGTAAAAAACAGCTCTGTTTTCTTTCTGAAAATGTGATGTGTCCACGTCGTGATTTGGGGCATATCCTGTCGCGGGTGCTAGCCCTACCTACACAAGTGAGGTACCATTTTTATCGGGAGACGTGGAGGAACGCTGGGTGGAAGGAAATTTGTGGCTCCTCTCAGATTCCAGAACTTTCTGTCACCGAAATGACAGGAAAAAGTGTATTTTTTGCCAAATGTTGAGGTTTGCAAAGGATTCTGGGTAACAGAACCTGGTCAGAGCCCCACAAGTCACCCCATCCTGGATTCCCCTAGGTGTCTAGTTTTAAGAAATGCGCAGGTTTGCTAGGTTTCCCCAGGTGCCGGCTGAGCTAGAGGCCAAAATCCACAGCTAGGCACTTAGTAAAAAAACAGCTCTGTTTTCTTTCTGAAAATGTGATGTGTCCACGTCGTGTTTTGGGGCATATCCTGTCGCGGGCGCTAGGCCTACCCACACAAGTGAAGTACCATTTTTATCGGGAGACTTGGGGGAACGCTGGGTGGAAGGATATTTGTGGCTCTTCTCAGATTCCAGAACTTTCTGTCACCGAAATGACAGGAAAAAGTGTTTTGTTTGCCAAAGCTTGAGGTTTGCAAAGGATTCTGGGTAACAGAACCTGGTCAGAGCCCCACAAATCACCCGATCTTGGATTCCCCTAGGTGTCTAGTTTTCAAAAATGCGCAGGTTTGCTAGGTTTCCCCAGGTGCCAGCTGAGCTAGAGGCCAAAATCCACAGCTAGGCACTTAGTAAAAAACAGCTCTGTTTTCTTTCTGAAAATGTGATGTGTCTACGTCGTGTTTTGGGGCATATCCTGTCGCGGGCGCTGGGCCTAACCACACAAGTGAGGTACCATTTTTATCGGGAGACTTGGGGGAACGCTGGGTGGAAGGAAATTTGTGGCTCCTCTCAGATTCCAGAACTTTCTGTCACCGAAATGACAGGAAAAAGTGTTTTGTTTGCCAAATTTTGAGGTTTGCAAAGGATTCTGGGTAACAGAACCTGGTCAGAGCCCCACAAGTCACCCCATCTTGGATTCCCCTAGGTGTCTAGTTTTTAAAAATGCGCAGGTTTGCTAGGTTTCCCCAGGTGCCGGCGGAGCTAGAGGCCAAAATCCACAGCTAGGCACTTAGTAAAAAACTGCCGTTTTCTTTCTGAAAATGTGATGTGTCCACGTCGTGTTTTGGGGCATATCCTGTCGCGGGCGCTAGGCCTACCCACACAAGTGAGGTACCATTTGTATCAGGAGACTTGGGGGAACGCTAGGTGGAAGAAAATTTGTGGCTCCTCTCAGATTCCAGAACTTTCTGTCACCGAAATGACAGGAAAAAGTGTTTGTTTTGCCAAATATTGAGGTTTGCAAAGGATTCTGGGTAACAGAACCTGGTCAGAGCCCCACAAGTCACCCCATCTTGGATTCCCCTAGGTGTCTAGTTTTCAAAAATGCCCAGGTTTGCTAGGTTTCCTCAGGTGCCAGCTGAGCTAGAGGCCAAAATCCACAGCTAGGCACTTAGTAAAAAAACAGCTCTGTTTTCTTTCTGAAAATGTGATGTGTCCACGTCGTGTTTTGGGGAATATCCTGTCGCGGGCGCTAGGTCTACCCACACAAGTGAGGTACCATTTTTATCAGGAGACTTGGGGGAACGCTGGGTGGAAGGAAATTTGTGGCTCCTGTCAGATTCCAGAACTTTCTGTCACCGAAATGACAGGAAAAAGTGTTTTTTTGCCAAATTTTGAAGTTTGCAAAGGATTCTGGGTAACAGAACCTGGTCAGAGCCCCACAAGTCACCCCATCTTGGATTCCCCTAGGTGTCTAGTTTTAAAAAATGCACAGGTTTGCTAGGTTTCCCGAGGTGCCGGCTGAGCTAGAGGCCAAAATCCACAGCTAGGCAGTTAGTTAAAAACAGCTGTTTTCTTTCTGAAAATGTGATGTGTCCACGTCGTGATTTGGGGCATATCCTGTCGCGGGTGCTAGGCCTACCTACACAAGTGAGGTACCATTTTTATCGGGAGACGTGGAGGAACGCTGGGTGGAAGGAAATTTGTGGCTCCTCTCAGATTCCAGAACTTTCTGTCACCGAAATGACAGGAAAAAGTGTATTTTTTGCCAAATGTTGAGGTTTGCAAAGGATTCTGGGTAACAGAACCTGGTCAGAGCACCACAAGTCACCCCATCCTGGATTCCCCTAGGTGTCTAGTTTTAAAAAATGCGCAGGTTTGCTAGGTTTCCCCAGGTGCCGGCTGAGCTAGAGGCCAAAATCCACAGCTAGGCACTTAGTAAAAAAACAGCTCTGTTTTCTTTCTGAAAATGTGATGTGTCCACGTCGTGTTTTGGGGCATATCCTGTCGCGGGCGCTAGGCCTACCCACACAAGTGAGGTACCATTTTTATCGGGAGACTTGGGGGAACGCTGGGTGGAAGGATATTTGTGACTCCTCTCAGATTCCAGAACTTTCTGTCCCCGAAATGACAGGAAAAAGTGTTTTTTTTGCCAAATTTTGAGGTTCGCAAAGGATTCTGGGTAACAGAACCTGGTCAGAGCCCCACAAGTCACCCCATCTTGGATTCCCCTAGGTGTCTAGTTTTAATAAATGCGCAGGTTTGCTAGGTTTCCCCAGGTGCCGGCTGAGCTAGAAGCCAAAATCCACAGCTAGGCACTTAGTAAAAAACAGCTCTGTTTTATTTCTGAAAATGTGATGTGTCCACGTCGTGATTTGGGGCATATCCTGTCGCGGGTGCTAGCCCTACCCACACAAGTGAGGTACCATTTTTATCTGGAGACTTGGGGAAACGCTGGGTGGAAGGATATTTGTGGCTCCTCTCAGATTCCATAACTTTCTGTCCCCGAAATGACAGGAAAAAGTGTATTTTTTGCCAAATTTTGAGGTTAGCAAAGGATTCTGGGTAACAGAACCTGGTCAGAGCCCCACAAGTCACCCCATCTTGGATTCCCCTAGGTCTCTAGTTTTCAAAAATGCACAGGTTTGGTAGGTTTCCCCAGGTGCCGGCTGAGCTAGAGGCCAAAATCTACAAGTAGGCACTTTGCAAAAAACACCTCTGTTTTCTGTCAAAAAATGGGATGTGTCCACTTTGCGCTTTGGGGCATTTCCTGTCGCGGGCGCTAGCCCTACGCACACAAGTGAGGTACCATTTTTATCGGGAGACTTGGGGGAACGCTGGGTGGAAGAATATTTGTGGCTCCTCTCAGATTCCAGAACTTTCTGTCACCGAAATGACAGGAAAAAGTGTTTTGTTTGCCAAAGTTTGAGGTTTGCAAAGGATTCTGGGTAACAGAACCTGGTCAGAGCCCCACAAGTCACCCGATCTTGGATTCCCCTAGGTGTCTAGTTTTCAAAAATGCGCAGGTTTGCTAGGTTTCCCCAGGTGCCAGCTGAGCTAGAGGCCAAAATCCACACCTAGGCACTTAGTAAAAAACAGCTCTGTTTTCTTTCTGAAAATGTGATGTGTCCACGTCGTGTTTTGGGGTATATCCTGTCGCGGGCGCTGGGCCTAACCACACAAGTGAGGTACCATTTTTATCGGGAGACTTGGGGGAACGCTGGGTGGAAGGAAATTTGTGGCTCCTCTCAGATTCCAGAACTTTCTGTCACCGAAATGACAGGAAAAAGTGTTTTGTTTGCCAAATTTTGAGGTTTGCAAAGGATTCTGGGTAACAGAACCTGGTCAGAGCCCCACAAGTCACCCCATCTTGGATTCCCCTAGGTGTCTAGTTTTTAAAAATGCGCAGGTTTGCTAGGTTTCCCCAGGTGCCGGCTGAGCTAGAGGCCAAAATCCACAGCTAGGCACTTAGTAAAAAACAGCCCTGTTTTCTTTCTGAAAATGTGATGTGTCCACGTCGTGTTTTGGGGCATATCCTGTCGCGGGCGCTAGGCCTACCCACACAAGTGAGGTACCATTTGTATCAGGAGACTTGGGGGAACGCTGGGTGGAAGAAAATTTGTGGCTCGTCTCAGATTCCAGAACTTTCTGTCACCGAAATGACAGGAAAAAGTGTTTGTTTTGCCAAATATTGAGGTTTGCAAAGGATTCTGGGTAACAGAACCTGGTCAGAGCCCCACAAGTCACCCCATCTTGGATTCCCCTAGGTGTCTAGTTTTCAAAAATGCCCAGGTTTGCTAGGTTTCCCCAGGTGCCAGCTGAGCTAGAGGCCAAAATCCACAGCTAGGCACTTAGTAAAAAACAGCTCTGTTTTCTTTCTGAAAATGTGATGTGTCCACGTCGTGTTTTGGGGCATATCCTGTCGCGGGCGCTAGGCCTACCCACACAAGTGAGGTACCATTTGTATCAGGAGACTTGGGGGAACGCTGGGTGGAAGAAAATTTGTGGCTCGTCTCAGATTCCAGAACTTTCTGTCACCGAAATGACAGGAAAAAGTGTTTGTTTTGCCAAATATTGAGGTTTGCAAAGGATTCTGGGTAACAGAACCTGGTCAGAGCCCCACAAGTCACCCCATCTTGGATTCCCCTAGGTGTCTAGTTTTCAAAAATGCCCAGGTTTGCTAGGTTTCCCCAGGTGCCAGCTGAGCTAGAGGCCAAAATCCACAGCTAGGCACTTAGTAAAAAACAGCTCTGTTTTCTTTCTGAAAATGTGATGTGTCCACGTCGTGTTTTGGAGAATACCCTGTCGCGGGCGCTAGGCCTACCCACACAAGTGAGGTACCATTTTTATCGGGAGACTTGGGGGAACGCTGGGTGGAAGGAAATTTGTGGCTCCTCTCAGATTCCAGAACTTTCTGTCACCGAAATGACAGGAAAAAGTGTTTTGTTTGCCAAATTTTGAGGTTTGCAAAGGATTCTGGGTAACAGAACCTGGTCAGAGCCCCACAAGTCACCCCATCTTGGATTCCCCTAGGTGTCTAGTTTTTAAAAATGCGCAGGTTTGCTAGGTTTCCCCATGTGCCGGCTGAGCTAGAGGCCAAAATCCACAGCTAGGCACTTAGTAAAAAACAGCCCTGTTTTCTTTCTGAAAATGTGATGTGTCCACGTCGTGTTTTGGGGCATATCCTGTCGCGGGCGCTAGGCCTACCCACACAAGTGAGGTACCATTTGTATCAGGAGACTTGGGGGAACGTGGGTGGAAGAAAATTTGTGGCTCGTCTCAGATTCCAGAACTTTCTGTCACCGAAATGACAGGAAAAAGTGTTTGTTTTGCCAAATATTGAGGTTTGCAAAGGATTCTGGGTAACAGAACCTGGTCAGAGCCCCACAAGTCACCCCATCTTGGATTCCCCTAGGTGTCTAGTTTTCAAAAATGCCCAGGTTTGCTAGGTTTCCCCAGGTGCCAGCTGAGCTAGAGGCCAAAATCCACAGCTAGGCACTTAGTAAAAAACAGCTCTGTTTTCTTTCTGAAAATGTGATGTGTCCACGTCGTGTTTTGGAGAATATCCTGTCGCGGGCGCTAGGCCTACCCACACAAGTGAGGTACCATTTTTATCTGGAGACTTGGGGAAACGCTGGGTGGAAGGATATTTGTGGCTCCTCTCAGATTCCAGAACTTTCTGTCCCCGAAATGACAGGAAAAAGTGATTTTTTTGCCAAATTTTGAGGTTCGCAAAGGATTCTGGGTAACAGAACCTGGTCAGAGCCCCACAAGTCACCCCATCTTGGATTCCCCTAGGTCTCTAGTTTTCAAAAATGCACAGGTTTTGTAGGTTTCCCCAGGTGCCGGCTGAGCTAGAGGCCAAAATCTACAAGTAGGCACTTTGCAAAAAACACCTCTGTTTTCTGTCAAAAAATGGGATGTGTCCACTTTGTGCTTTGGGGCATTTCCTGTCGCGGGCGCTAGACCTACGCACACAAGTGAGGTACCATTTTTATCGGGAGACTTGGGGGAACGCTGGGTGGAAGGATATTTGTGGCTCCTCTCAGATTCCAGAACTTTCTGTCACCGAAATGACAGGAAAAAGTGTTTTGTTTGCCAAAGTTTGAGGTTTGCAAAGGATTCTGGGTAACAGAACCTGGTCAGAGCCCCACAAGTCACCCGATCTTGGATTCCCCTAGGTGTCTAGTTTTCAAAAATGCGCAGGTTTGCTAGGTTTCCCCAGGTGCCAGCTGAGCTAGAGGCCAAAATCCACACCTAGGCACTTAGTAAAAAACAGCTCTGTTTTCTTTCTGAAAATGTGATGTGTCCACGTCGTGATTTGGGGCATATCCTGTCGCGGGCGCTGGGCCTAACCACACAAGTGAGGTACCATTTTTATCGGGAGACTTGGGGGAACGCTGGGTGGAAGGAAATTTGTGGCTCCTCTCAGATTCCAGAACTTTCTGTCACCGAAATGACAGGAAAAAGTGTTTGTTTTGCCAAATATTGAGGTTTGCAAAGGATTCTGGGTAACAGAACCTGGTCAGAGCCCCACAAGTCACCCCATCTTGGATTCCCCTAGGTGTCTAGTTTTCAAAAATGCGCAGGTTTGCTAGGTTTCCCCAGGTGCCAGCTGAGCTAGAGGCCAAAATCCACAGCTAGGCACTTAGTAAAAAACAGCTGTGTTTTCTTTCTGAAAATGTGATGTGTCCACGTCGTGTTTTGGGGAATATCCTGTCGCGGGCGCTAGGTCTACCCACACAAGTGAGGTACCATTTTTATCGGGAGACTTGGGGGAACGCTGGGTGGAAGGAAATTTGTGGCTCCTGTCAGATTCCAGAACTTTCTGTCACCGAAATGACAGGAAAAGGTGTTTTTTTGCCAAATTTTGAAGTTTGCAAAGGATTCTGGGTAACAGAACCTGGTCAGAGCCCCACAAGTCACCCCATCTTGGATTCCCCTAGGTGTCTAGTTTTAAAAAATGCACAGGTTTGCTAGGTTTCCCGAGGTGCTTGCTGAGCTAGAGGCCAAAATCCACAGCTAGGCACTTAGTAAAAAACAGCTCTGTTTTCTTTCTGAAAATGTGATGTGTCCATGTCGTGATTTGGGGCATATCCTGTCGCGGGTGCTAGCCCTACCTACACAAGTGAGGTACCATTTTTATCGGGAGACGTGGAGGAACGCTGGGTGGAAGGAAATTTGTGGCTCCTCTCAGATTCCAGAACTTTCTGTCACCGAAATGACAGGAAAAAGTGTATTTTTTGCCAAATGTTGAGGTTTGCAAAGGATTCTGGGTAACAGAACCTGGTCAGAGCCCCACAAGTCACCCCATCCTGGATTCCCCTAGGTGTCTAGTTTTAATAAATGCGCAGGTTTGCTAGGTTTCCCCAGGTGCCGGCTGAGCTAGAAGCCAAAATCCACAGCTAGGCACTTAGTAAAAAACAGCTCTGTTTTCTTTCTGAAAATGTGATGTGTCCACGTCGTGATTTGGGGCATATCCTGTCGCGGGTGCTAGCCCTACCTACACAAGTGAGGTACCATTTTTATCGGGAGACGTGGAGGAACGCTGGGTGGAAGGAAATTTGTGGCTCCTCTCAGATTCCAGAACTTTCTGTCACCGAAATGACAGGAAAAAGTGTATTTTTTGCCAAATGTTGAGGTTTGCAAAGGATTCTGGGTAACTGAACCTGGTCAGAGCCCCACAAGTCACCCCATCCTGGATTCCCCTAGGTGTCTAGTTTTAAAAAATGCGCAAGTTTGCTAGGTTTCCCCAGGTGCCGGCTGAGCTAGAGGCCAAAATCCACAGCTAGGCACTTAGTAAAAAAACAGCTCTGTTTTCTTTCTGAAAATGTGATGTGTCCACGTCGTGTTTTGGGGCATATCCTGTCGCGGGCGCTAGGCCTACCCACACAAGTGAGGTACCATTTTTATCAGGAGACTTGGGGGAACGCTGGGTGGAAGGAAATTTGTGGCTCCTGTCAGATTCCAGAACTTTCTGTCACCGAAATGACAGGAAAAAGTGTTTTTTTGCCAAATTTTGAAGTTTGCAAAGGATTCTGGGTAACAGAACCTGGTCAGAGCCCCACAAGTCACCCCATCTTGGATTCCCCTAGGTGTCTAGTTTTAAAAAATGCACAGGTTTGCTAGGTTTCCCGAGGTGCCGGCTGAACTAGAGGCCAAAATCCACAGCTAGGCAGTTAGTTAAAAACAGCTGTTTTCTTTCTGAAAATGTGATGTGTCCACGTCGTGATTTGGGGCATATCCTGTCGCGGGTGCTAGGCCTACCTACACAAGTGAGGTACCATTTTTATCGGGAGACGTGGAGGAACGCTGGGTGGAAGGAAATTTGTGGCTCCTCTCAGATTCCAGAACTTTCTGTCACCGAAATGACAGGAAAAAGTTTATTTTTTGCCAAATGTTGAGGTTTGCAAAGGATTCTGGGTAACAGAACCTGGTCAGAGCACCACAAGTCACCCCATCCTGGATTCCCCTAGGTGTCTAGTTTTAAAAAATGCGCAGGTTTGCTAGGTTTCCCCAGGTGCCGGCTGAGCTAGAGGCCAAAATCCACAGCTAGGCACTTAGTAAAAAAACAGCTCTGTTTTCTTTCTGAAAATGTGATGTGTCCACGTCGTGTTTTGGGGCATATCCTGTCGCGGGCGCTAGGCCTACCCACACAAGTGAGGTACCATTTTTATCGGGAGACTTGGGGGAACGCTGGGTGGAAGGATATTTGTGGCTCCTCTCAGATTCCAGAACTTTCTGTCCCCGAAATGACAGGAAAAAGTGTTTTTTTTGCCAAATTTTGAGGTTCGCAAAGGATTCTGGGTAACAGAACCTGGTCAGAGCCCCACAAGTCACCCCATCTTGGATTCCCCTAGGTGTCTAGTTTTAATAAATGCGCAGGTTTGCTAGGTTTCCCCAGGTGCCGGCTGAGCTAGAAGCCAAAATCCACAGCTAGGCACTTAGTAAAAAACAGCTCTGTTTTATTTCTGAAAATGTGATGTGTCCACGTCGTGATTTGGGGCATATCCTGTCGCGGGTGCTAGCCCTACTCACACAAGTGAGGTACCATTTTTATCTGGAGACTTGGGGAAACGCTGGGTGGAAGGATATTTGTGGCTCCTCTCAGATTCCATAACTTTCTGTCCCCGAAATGACAGGAAAAAGTGTTTTTTTTGCCAAATTTTGAGGTTAGCAAAGGATTCTGGGTAACAGAACCTGGTCAGAGCCCCACAAGTCACCCCATCTTGGATTCCCCTAGGTCTCTAGTTTTCAAAAATGCACAGGTTTGGTAGGTTTCCCCAGGTGCCGGCTGAGCTAGAGGCCAAAATCTACAAGTAGGCACTTTGCAAAAAACACCTCTGTTTTCTGTCAAAAAATGGGATGTGTCCACTTTGCGCTTTGGGGCATTTCCTGTCGCGGGCGCTAGCCCTACGCACACAAGTGAGGTACCATTTTTATCGGGAGACTTGGGGGAACGCTGGGTGGAAGGATATTTGTGGCTCCTCTCAGATTCCAGAACTTTCTGTCACCGAAATGACAGGAAAAAGTGTTTTGTTTGCCAAAGTTTGAGGTTTGCAAAGGATTCTGGGTAACAGAACCTGGTCAGAGCCCCACAAGTCACCCGATCTTGGATTCCCCTAGGTGTCTAGTTTTCAAAAATGCGCAGGTTTGCTAGGTTTCCCCAGGTGCCAGCTGAGCTAGAGGCCAAAATCCACACCTAGGCACTTAGTAAAAAACAGCTCTGTTTTCTTTCTGAAAATGTGATGTGTCCACGTCGTGTTTTGGGGTATATCCTGTCGCGGGCGCTGGGCCTAACCACACAAGTGAGGTACCATTTTTATCGGGAGACTTGGGGGAACGCTGGGTGGAAGGAAATTTGTGGCTCCTCTCAGATTCCAGAACTTTCTGTCACCGAAATGACAGGAAAAAGTGTTTTGTTTGCCAAATTTTGAGGTTTGCAAAGGATTCTGGGTAACAGAACCTGGTCAGAGCCCCACAAGTCACCCCATCTTGGATTCCCCTCGGTGTCTAGTTTTTAAAAATGCGCAGGTTTGCTAGGTTTCCCCAGGTGCCGGCTGAGCTAGAGGCCAAAATCCACAGCTAGGCACTTAGTAAAAAACAGCCCTGTTTTCTTTCTGAAAATGTGATGTGTCCACGTCGTGTTTTGGAGAATATCCTGTCGCGGGCGCTAGGCCTACCCACACAAGTGAGGTACCATTTGTATCAGGAGACTTGGGGGAACGCTGGGTGGAAGAAAATTTGTGGCTCGTCTCAGATTCCAGAACTTTCTGTCACCGAAATGACAGGAAAAAGTGTTTGTTTTGCCAAATATTGAGGTTTGCAAAGGATTCTGGGTAACAGAACCTGGTCAGAGCCCCACAAGTCACCCCATCTTGGATTCCCCTAGGTGTCTAGTTTTCAAAAATGCCCAGGTTTGCTAGGTTTCCCCAGGTGCCAGCTGAGCTAGAGGCCAAAATCCACAGCTAGGCACTTAGTAAAAAACAGCTCTGTTTTCTTTCTGAAAATGTGATGTGTCCACGTCGTGTTTTGGAGAATATCCTGTCGCGGGCGCTAGGCCTACCCACACAAGTGAGGTACCATTTTTATCTGGAGACTTGGGGAAACGCTGGGTGGAAGGATATTTGTGGCTCCTCTCAGATTCCAGAACTTTCTGTCCCCGAAATGACAGGAAAAAGTGATTTTTTTGCCAAATTTTGAGGTTCGCAAAGGATTCTGGGTAACAGAACCTGGTCAGAGCCCCACAAGTCACCCCATCTTGGATTCCCCTAGGTCTCTAGTTTTCAAAAATGCACAGGTTTGGTAGGTTTCCCCAGGTGCCGGCTGAGCTAGAGGCCAAAATCTACAAGTAGGCACTTTGCAAAAAACACCTCTGTTTTCTGTCAAAAAATGGGATGTGTCCACTTTGTGCTTTGGGGCATTTCCTGTCGCGGGCGCTAGACCTACGCACACAAGTGAGGTACCATTTTTATCGGGAGACTTGGGGGAACGCTGGGTGGAAGGATATTTGTGGCTCCTCTCAGATTCCAGAACTTTCTGTCACCGAAATGACAGGAAAAAGTGTTTTGTTTGCCAAAGTTTGAGGTTTGCAAAGGATTCTGGGTAACAGAACCTGGTCAGAGCCCCACAAGTCACCCGATCTTGGATTCCCCTAGGTGTCTAGTTTTCAAAAATGCGCAGGTTTGCTAGGTTTCCCTAGTTGCCAGCTGAGCTAGAGGCCAAAATCCACACCTAGGCACTTAGTAAAAAACAGCTCTGTTTTCTTTCTGAAAATGTGATGTGTCCACGTCGTGTTTTGGGGTATATCCTGTCGCGGGCGCTGGGCCTAACCACACAAGTGAGGTACCATTTTTATCGGGAGACTTGGGGGAACGCTGGGTGGAAGGAAATTTGTGGCTCCTCTCAGATTCCAGAACTTTCTGTCACCGAAATGACAGGAAAAAGTGTTTGTTTTGCCAAATATTGAGGTTTGCAAAGGATTCTGGGTAACAGAACCTGGTCAGAGCCCCACAAGTCACCCCATCTTGGATTCCCCTAGGTGTCTAGTTTTCAAAAATGCGCAGGTTTGCTAGGTTTCCCCAGGTGCCAGCTGAGCTAGAGGCCAAAATCCACAGCTAGGCACTTAGTAAAAAACAGCTGTGTTTTCTTTCTGAAAATGTGATGTGTCCACGTCGTGTTTTGGGGAATATCCTGTCGCGGGCGCTAGGTCTACCCACACAAGTGAGGTACCATTTTTATCGGGAGACTTGGGGGAACGCTGGGTGGAAGGAAATTTGTGGCTCCTGTCAGATTCCAGAACTTTCTGTCACCGAAATGACAGGAAAAGGTGTTTTTTTGCCAAATTTTGAAGTTTGCAAAGGATTCTGGGTAACAGAACCTGGTCAGAGCCCCACAAGTCACCCCATCTTGGATTCCCCTAGGTGTCTAGTTTTAAAAAATGCACAGGTTTGCTAGGTTTCCCGAGGTGCTTGCTGAGCTAGAGGCCAAAATCCACAGCTAGGCACTTAGTAAAAAACAGCTCTGTTTTCTTTCTGAAAATGTGATGTGTCCATGTCGTGATTTGGGGCATATCCTGTCGCGGGTGCTAGCCCTACCTACCCAAGTGAGGTACCATTTTTATCGGGAGACGTGGAGGAATGCTGGGTGGAAGGAAATTTGTGGCTCCTCTCAGATTCCAGAACTTTCTGTCACCGAAATGACAGGAAAAAGTGTATTTTTTGCCAAATGTTGAGGTTTGCAAAGGATTCTGGGTAACAGAACCTGGTCAGAGCCCCACAAGTCACCCCATCCTGGATTCCCCTAGGTGTCTAGTTTTAAAAAATGCGCAAGTTTGCTAGGTTTCCCCAGGGGCCGGCTGAGCTAGAGGCCAAAATCCACAGCTAGGCACTTAGTAAAAAAACAGCTCTGTTTTCTTTCTGAAAATGTGATGTGTCCACGTCGTGTTTTGGGGCATATCCTGTCGCGGGCGCTAGGCCTACCCACACAAGTGAGGTACCATTTTTATCGGGAGACTTGGGGGAACGCTGGGTGGAAGGATATTTGTGGCTCCTCTCAGATTCCAGAACTTTCTGTCCCCGAAATGACAGGAAAAAGTGTTTTTTTTGCCAAATTTTGAGGTTCGCAAAGGATTCTGGGTAACAGAACCTGGTCAGAGCCCCACAAGTCACCCCATCTTGGATTCCCCTAGGTGTCTAGTTTTAATAAATGCGCAGGTTTGCTAGGTTTCCCCAGGTGCCGGCTGAGCTAGAAGCCAAAATCCACAGCTATGCACTTAGTAAAAAACAGCTCTGTTTTCTTTCTGAAAATGTGATGTGTCCACGTCGTGATTTGGGGCATATCCTGTCGCGGGTGCTAGCCCTACCCATACAAGTGAGGTACCATTTTTATCTGGAGACTTGGGGAAACGCTGGGTGGAAGGATATTTGTGGCTCCTCTCAGATTCCAGAACTTTCTGTCCCCGAAATGACAGGAAAAAGTGATTTTTTTGCCAAATTTTGAGGTTCGCAAAGGATTCTGGGTAACAGAACCTGGTCAGAGCCCCACAAGTCACCCCATCTTGGATTCCCCTAGGTCTCTAGTTTTCAAAAATGCACAGGTTTGGTAGGTTTCCCCAGGTGCCGGCTGAGCTAGAGGCCAAAATCTACAAGTAGGCACTTTGCAAAAAACACCTCTGTTTTCTGTCAAAAAATGGGATGTGTCCACTTTGTGCTTTGGGGCATTTCCTGTCGCGGGCGCTAGACCTACGCACACAAGTGAGGTACCATTTTTATCGGGAGACTTGGGGGAACGCTGGGTGGAAGGATATTTGTGGCTCCTCTCAGATTCCAGAACTTTCTGTCACCGAAATGACAGGAAAAAGTGTTTTGTTTGCCAAAGTTTGAGGTTTGCAAAGGATTCTGGGTAACAGAACCTGGTCAGAGCCCCACAAGTCACCCGATCTTGGATTCCCCTAGGTGTCTAGTTTTCAAAAATGCGCAGGTTTGCTAGGTTTCCCCAGGTGCCAGCTGAGCTAGAGGCCAAAATTCACACCTAGGCACTTAGTGAAAAACAGCTCTGTTTTCTTTCTGAAAATGTGATGTGTCCACGTCGTGTTTTGGGGTATATCCTGTCGCGGGCGCTGGGCCTAACCACACAAGTGAGGTAACATTTTTATCGGGAGACTTGGGGGAACGCTGGGTGGAAGGAAATTTGTGGCTCCTGTCAGATTCCAGAACTTTCTGTCACCGAAATGACAGGAAAAAGTGTTTTTTTGCCAAATTTTGAAGTTTGCAAAGGATTCTGGGTAACAGAACCTGGTCAGAGCCCCACAAGTCACCCCATCTTGGATTCCCCTAGGTGTCTAGTTTTAAAAAATGCACAGGTTTGCTAGGTTTCCCGAGGTGCTTGCTGAGCTAGAGGCCAAAATCCACAGCTAGGCACTTAGTAAAAAACAGCTCTGTTTTCTTTCTGAAAATGTGATGTGTCCACGTCGTGATTTGGGGCATATCCTGTCGCGGGTGCTAGCCCTACCTACACAAGTGAGGTACAATTTTTATCGGGAGACGTGGAGGAACGCTGGGTGGAAGGAAATTTGTGGCTCCTCTCAGATTCCAGAACTTTCTGTCACCGAAATGACAGGAAAAAGTGTATTTTTTGCCAAATGTTGAGGTTTGCAAAGGATTCTGGGTAACAGAACCTGGTCAGAGCCCCACAAGTCACCCCATCCTGGATTCCCCTAGGTGTCTAGTTTTAAGAAATGCGCAGGTTTGCTAGGTTTCCCCAGGTGCCGGCTGAGCTAGAGGCCAAAATCCACAGCTAGGCACTTAGTAAAAAAACAGCTCTGTTTTCTTTCTGAAAATGTGATGTGTCCACGTCGTGTTTTGGGGCATATCCTGTCGCGGGCGCTAGGCCTACCCACACAAGTGAAGTACCATTTTTATCGGGAGACTTGGGGGAACGCTGGGTGGAAGGATATTTGTGGCTCTTCTCAGATTCCAGAACTTTCTGTCACCGAAATGACAGGAAAAAGTGTTTTGTTTGCCAAAGCTTGAGGTTTGCAAAGGATTCTGGGTAACAGAACCTGGTCAGAGCCCCACAAATCACCCGATCTTGGATTCCCCTAGGTGTCTAGTTTTCAAAAATGCGCAGGTTTGCTAGGTTTCCCCAGGTGCCAGCTGAGCTAGAGGCCAAAATCCACAGCTAGGCACTTAGTAAAAAACAGCTCTGTTTTCTTTCTGAAAATGTGATGTGTCTACGTCGTGTTTTGGGGCATATCCTGTTGCGGGCGCTGGGCCTAACCACACAAGTGAGGTACCATTTTTATCGGGAGACTTGGGGGAACGCTGGGTGGAAGGAAATTTGTGGCTCCTCTCAGATTCCAGAACTTTCTGTCACCGAAATGACAGGAAAAGGTGTTTTGTTTGCCAAATTTTGAGGTTTGCAAAGGATTCTGGGTAACAGAACCTGGTCAGAGCCCCACAAGTCACCCCATCTTGGATTCCCCTAGGTGTCTAGTTTTTAAAAATGCGCAGGTTTGCTAGGTTTCCCCAGGTGCCGGCTGAGCTAGAGGCCAAAATCCACAGCTAGGCACTTAGTAAAAAACTGCCGTTTTCTTTCTGAAAATGTGATGTGTCCACGTCGTGTTTTGGGGCATATCCTGTCGCGGGCGCTAGGCCTACCCACACAAGTGAGGTACCATTTGTATCAGGAGACTTGGGGGAACGCTATGTGGAAGAAAATTTGTGGCTCGTCTCAGATTCCAGAACTTTCTGTCACCGAAATGACAGGAAAAAGTGTTTGTTTTGCCAAATATTGAGGTTTGCAAAGGATTCTGGGTAACAGAACCTGGTCAGAGCCCCACAAGTCACCCCATCTTGGATTCCCCTAGGTGTCTAGTTTTCAAAAATGCCCAGGTTTGCTAGGTTTCCTCAGGTGCCAGCTGAGCTAGAGGCCAAAATCCACAGCTAGGCACTTAGTAAAAAAACAGCTCTGTTTTCTTTCTGAAAATGTGATGTGTCCACGTCGTGTTTTGGGGAATATCCTGTCGCGGGCGCTAGGTCTACCCACACAAGTGAGGTACCATTTTTATCAGGAGACTTGGGGGAACGCTGGGTGGAAGGAAATTTGTGGCTCCTGTCAGATTCCAGAACTTTCTGTCACCGAAATGACAGGAAAAAGTGTTTTTTTGCCAAATTTTGAAGTTTGCAAAGGATTCTGGGTAACAGAACCTGGTCAGAGCCCCACAAGTCACCCCATCTTGGATTCCCCTAGGTGTCTAGTTTTAAAAAATGCACAGGTTTGCTAGGTTTCCCGAGGTGCCGGCTGAGCTAGAGGCCAAAATCCACAGCTAGGCAGTTAGTTAAAAACAGCTGTTTTCTTTCTGAAAATGTGATGTGTCCACGTCGTGATTTGGGGCATATCCTGTCGCGGGTGCTAGGCCTACCTACACAAGTGAGGTACCATTTTTATCGGGAGACGTGGAGGAACGCTGGGTGGAAGGAAATTTGTGGCTCCTCTCAGATTCCAGAACTTTCTGTCACCGAAATGACAGGAAAAAGTGTATTTTTTGCCAAATGTTGAGGTTTGCAAAGGATTCTGGGTAACAGAACCTGGTCAGAGCACCACAAGTCACCCCATCCTGGATTCCCCTAGGTGTCTAGTTTTAAAAAATGCGCAGGTTTGCTAGGTTTCCCCAGGTGCCGGCTGAGCTAGAGGCCAAAATCCACAGCTAGGCACTTAGTAAAAAAACAGCTCTGTTTTCTTTCTGAAAATGTGATGTGTCCACGTCGTGTTTTGGGGCATATCCTGTCGCGGGCGCTAGGCCTACCCACACAAGTGAGGTACCATTTTTATCGGGAGACTTGGGGGAACGCTGGGTGGAAGGATATTTGTGACTCCTCTCAGATTCCAGAACTTTCTGTCCCCGAAATGACAGGAAAAAGTGTTTTTTTTGCCAAATTTTGAGGTTCGCAAAGGATTCTGGGTAACAGAACCTGGTCAGAGCCCCACAAGTCACCCCATCTTGGATTCCCCTAGGTGTCTAGTTTTAATAAATGCGCAGGTTTGCTAGGTTTCCCCAGGTGCCGGCTGAGCTAGAAGCCAAAATCCACAGCTAGGCACTTAGTAAAAAACAGCTCTGTTTTATTTCTGAAAATGTGATGTGTCCACGTCGTGATTTGGGGCATATCCTGTCGCGGGTGCTAGCCCTACCCACACAAGTGAGGTACCATTTTTATCTGGAGACTTGGGGAAACGCTGGGTGGAAGGATATTTGTGGCTCCTCTCAGATTCCATAACTTTCTGTCCCCGAAATGACAGGAAAAAGTGTATTTTTTGCCAAATTTTGAGGTTAGCAAAGGATTCTGGGTAACAGAACCTGGTCAGAGCCCCACAAGTCACCCCATCTTGGATTCCCCTAGGTCTCTAGTTTTCAAAAATGCACAGGTTTGGTAGGTTTCCCCAGGTGCCGGCTGAGCTAGAGGCCAAAATCTACAAGTAGGCACTTTGCAAAAAACACCTCTGTTTTCTGTCAAAAAATGGGATGTGTCCACTTTGCGCTTTGGGGCATTTCCTGTCGCGGGCGCTAGCCCTACGCACACAAGTGAGGTACCATTTTTATCGGGAGACTTGGGGGAACGCTGGGTGGAAGAATATTTGTGGCTCCTCTCAGATTCCAGAACTTTCTGTCACCGAAATGACAGGAAAAAGTGTTTTGTTTGCCAAAGTTTGAGGTTTGCAAAGGATTCTGGGTAACAGAACCTGGTCAGAGCCCCACAAGTCACCCGATCTTGGATTCCCCTAGGTGTCTAGTTTTCAAAAATGCGCAGGTTTGCTAGGTTTCCCCAGGTGCCAGCTGAGCTAGAGGCCAAAATCCACACCTAGGCACTTAGTAAAAAACAGCTCTGTTTTCTTTCTGAAAATGTGATGTGTCCACGTCGTGTTTTGGGGTATATCCTGTCGCGGGCGCTGGGCCTAACCACACAAGTGAGGTACCATTTTTATCGGGAGACTTGGGGGAACGCTGGGTGGAAGGAAATTTGTGGCTCCTCTCAGATTCCAGAACTTTCTGTCACCGAAATGACAGGAAAAAGTGTTTTGTTTGCCAAATTTTGAGGTTTGCAAAGGATTCTGGGTAACAGAACCTGGTCAGAGCCCCACAAGTCACCCCATCTTGGATTCCCCTAGGTGTCTAGTTTTTAAAAATGCGCAGGTTTGCTAGGTTTCCCCAGGTGCCGGCTGAGCTAGAGGCCAAAATCCACAGCTAGGCACTTAGTAAAAAACAGCCCTGTTTTCTTTCTGAAAATGTGATGTGTCCACGTCGTGTTTTGGGGCATATCCTGTCGCGGGCGCTAGGCCTACCCACACAAGTGAGGTACCATTTGTATCAGGAGACTTGGGGGAACGCTGGGTGGAAGAAAATTTGTGGCTCGTCTCAGATTCCAGAACTTTCTGTCACCGAAATGACAGGAAAAAGTGTTTGTTTTGCCAAATATTGAGGTTTGCAAAGGATTCTGGGTAACAGAACCTGGTCAGAGCCCCACAAGTCACCCCATCTTGGATTCCCCTAGGTGTCTAGTTTTCAAAAATGCCCAGGTTTGCTAGGTTTCCCCAGGTGCCAGCTGAGCTAGAGGCCAAAATCCACAGCTAGGCACTTAGTAAAAAACAGCTCTGTTTTCTTTCTGAAAATGTGATGTGTCCACGTCGTGTTTTGGGGCATATCCTGTCGCGGGCGCTAGGCCTACCCACACAAGTGAGGTACCATTTGTATCAGGAGACTTGGGGGAACGCTGGGTGGAAGAAAATTTGTGGCTCGTCTCAGATTCCAGAACTTTCTGTCACCGAAATGACAGGAAAAAGTGTTTGTTTTGCCAAATATTGAGGTTTGCAAAGGATTCTGGGTAACAGAACCTGGTCAGAGCCCCACAAGTCACCCCATCTTGGATTCCCCTAGGTGTCTAGTTTTCAAAAATGCCCAGGTTTGCTAGGTTTCCCCAGGTGCCAGCTGAGCTAGAGGCCAAAATCCACAGCTAGGCACTTAGTAAAAAACAGCTCTGTTTTCTTTCTGAAAATGTGATGTGTCCACGTCGTGTTTTGGAGAATACCCTGTCGCGGGCGCTAGGCCTACCCACACAAGTGAGGTACCATTTTTATCGGGAGACTTGGGGGAACGCTGGGTGGAAGGAAATTTGTGGCTCCTCTCAGATTCCAGAACTTTCTGTCACCGAAATGACAGGAAAAAGTGTTTTGTTTGCCAAATTTTGAGGTTTGCAAAGGATTCTGGGTAACAGAACCTGGTCAGAGCCCCACAAGTCACCCCATCTTGGATTCCCCTAGGTGTCTAGTTTTTAAAAATGCGCAGGTTTGCTAGGTTTCCCCAGGTGCCGGCTGAGCTAGAGGCCAAAATCCACAGCTAGGCACTTAGTAAAAAACAGCCCTGTTTTCTTTCTGAAAATGTGATGTGTCCACGTCGTGTTTTGGGGCATATCCTGTCGCGGGCGCTAGGCCTACCCACACAAGTGAGGTACCATTTGTATCAGGAGACTTGGGGGAACGTGGGTGGAAGAAAATTTGTGGCTCGTCTCAGATTCCAGAACTTTCTGTCACCGAAATGACAGGAAAAAGTGTTTGTTTTGCCAAATATTGAGGTTTGCAAAGGATTCTGGGTAACAGAACCTGGTCAGAGCCCCACAAGTCACCCCATCTTGGATTCCCCTAGGTGTCTAGTTTTCAAAAATGCCCAGGTTTGCTAGGTTTCCCCAGGTGCCAGCTGAGCTAGAGGCCAAAATCCACAGCTAGGCACTTAGTAAAAAACAGCTCTGTTTTCTTTCTGAAAATGTGATGTGTCCACGTCGTGTTTTGGAGAATATCCTGTCGCGGGCGCTAGGCCTACCCACACAAGTGAGGTACCATTTTTATCTGGAGACTTGGGGAAACGCTGGGTGGAAGGATATTTGTGGCTCCTCTCAGATTCCAGAACTTTCTGTCCCCGAAATGACAGGAAAAAGTGATTTTTTTGCCAAATTTTGAGGTTCGCAAAGGATTCTGGGTAACAGAACCTGGTCAGAGCCCCACAAGTCACCCCATCTTGGATTCCCCTAGGTCTCTAGTTTTCAAAAATGCACAGGTTTTGTAGGTTTCCCCAGGTGCCGGCTGAGCTAGAGGCCAAAATCTACAAGTAGGCACTTTGCAAAAAACACCTCTGTTTTCTGTCAAAAAATGGGATGTGTCCACTTTGTGCTTTGGGGCATTTCCTGTCGCGGGCGCTAGACCTACGCACACAAGTGAGGTACCATTTTTATCGGGAGACTTGGGGGAACGCTGGGTGGAAGGATATTTGTGGCTCCTCTCAGATTCCAGAACTTTCTGTCACCGAAATGACAGGAAAAAGTGTTTTGTTTGCCAAAGTTTGAGGTTTGCAAAGGATTCTGGGTAACAGAACCTGGTCAGAGCCCCACAAGTCACCCGATCTTGGATTCCCCTAGGTGTCTAGTTTTCAAAAATGCGCAGGTTTGCTAGGTTTCCCCAGGTGCCAGCTGAGCTAGAGGCCAAAATCCACACCTAGGCACTTAGTAAAAAACAGCTCTGTTTTCTTTCTGAAAATGTGATGTGTCCACGTCGTGATTTGGGGCATATCCTGTCGCGGGCGCTGGGCCTAACCACACAAGTGAGGTACCATTTTTATCGGGAGACTTGGGGGAACGCTGGGTGGAAGGAAATTTGTGGCTCCTCTCAGATTCCAGAACTTTCTGTCACCGAAATGACAGGAAAAAGTGTTTGTTTTGCCAAATATTGAGGTTTGCAAAGGATTCTGGGTAACAGAACCTGGTCAGAGCCCCACAAGTCACCCCATCTTGGATTCCCCTAGGTGTCTAGTTTTCAAAAATGCGCAGGTTTGCTAGGTTTCCCCAGGTGCCAGCTGAGCTAGAGGCCAAAATCCACAGCTAGGCACTTAGTAAAAAACAGCTGTGTTTTCTTTCTGAAAATGTGATGTGTCCACGTCGTGTTTTGGGGAATATCCTGTCGCGGGCGCTAGGTCTACCCACACAAGTGAGGTACCATTTTTATCGGGAGACTTGGGGGAACGCTGGGTGGAAGGAAATTTGTGGCTCCTGTCAGATTCCAGAACTTTCTGTCACCGAAATGACAGGAAAAGGTGTTTTTTTGCCAAATTTTGAAGTTTGCAAAGGATTCTGGGTAACAGAACCTGGTCAGAGCCCCACAAGTCACCCCATCTTGGATTCCCCTAGGTGTCTAGTTTTAAAAAATGCACAGGTTTGCTAGGTTTCCCGAGGTGCTTGCTGAGCTAGAGGCCAAAATCCACAGCTAGGCACTTAGTAAAAAACAGCTCTGTTTTCTTTCTGAAAATGTGATGTGTCCATGTCGTGATTTGGGGCATATCCTGTCGCGGGTGCTAGCCCTACCTACACAAGTGAGGTACCATTTTTATCGGGAGACGTGGAGGAACGCTGGGTGGAAGGAAATTTGTGGCTCCTCTCAGATTCCAGAACTTTCTGTCACCGAAATGACAGGAAAAAGTGTATTTTTTGCCAAATGTTGAGGTTTGCAAAGGATTCTGGGTAACAGAACCTGGTCAGAGCCCCACAAGTCACCCCATCCTGGATTCCCCTAGGTGTCTAGTTTTAATAAATGCGCAGGTTTGCTAGGTTTCCCCAGGTGCCGGCTGAGCTAGAAGCCAAAATCCACAGCTAGGCACTTAGTAAAAAACAGCTCTGTTTTCTTTCTGAAAATGTGATGTGTCCACGTCGTGATTTGGGGCATATCCTGTCGCGGGTGCTAGCCCTACCTACACAAGTGAGGTACCATTTTTATCGGGAGACGTGGAGGAACGCTGGGTGGAAGGAAATTTGTGGCTCCTCTCAGATTCCAGAACTTTCTGTCACCGAAATGACAGGAAAAAGTGTATTTTTTGCCAAATGTTGAGGTTTGCAAAGGATTCTGGGTAACAGAACCTGGTCAGAGCCCCACAAGTCACCCCATCCTGGATTCCCCTAGGTGTCTAGTTTTAAAAAATGCGCAAGTTTGCTAGGTTTCCCCAGGTGCCGGCTGAGCTAGAGGCCAAAATCCACAGCTAGGCACTTAGTAAAAAAACAGCTCTGTTTTCTTTCTGAAAATGTGATGTGTCCACGTCGTGTTTTGGGGCATATCCTGTCGCGGGCGCTAGGCCTACCCACACAAGTGAGGTACCATTTTTATCGGGAGACTTGGGGGAACGCTGGGTGGAAGGATATTTGTGGCTCCTCTCAGATTCCAGAACTTTCTGTCCCCGAAATGACAGGAAAAAGTGTTTTTTTTGCCAAATTTTGAGGTTCGCAAAGGATTCTGGGTAACAGAACCTGGTCAGAGCCCCACAAGTCACCCCATCTTGGATTCCCCTAGGTGTCTAGTTTTAATAAATGCGCAGGTTTGCTAGGTTTCCCCAGGTGCCGGCTGAGCTAGAAGCCAAAATCCACAGCTAGGCACTTAGTAAAAAACAGCTCTGTTTTCTTTCTGAAAATGTGATGTGTCCACGTCGTGATTTGGGGCATATCCTGTCGCGGGTGCTAGCCCTACCCATACAAGTGAGGTACCATTTTTATCTGGAGACTTGGGGAAACGCTGGGTGGAAGGATATTTGTGGCTCCTCTCAGATTCCAGAACTTTCTGTCCCCGAAATGACAGGAAAAAGTGATTTTTTTGCCAAATTTTGAGGTTCGCAAAGGATTCTGGGTAACAGAACCTGGTCAGAGCCCCACAAGTCACCCCATCTTGGATTCCCCTAGGTCTCTAGTTTTCAAAAATGCACAGGTTTGGTAGGTTTCCCCAGGTGCCGGCTGAGCTAGAGGCCAAAATCTACAAGTAGGCACTTTGCAAAAAACACCTCTGTTTTCTGTCAAAAAATGGGATGTGTCCACTTTGTGCTTTGGGGCATTTCCTGTCGCGGGCGCTAGACCTACGCACACAAGTGAGGTACCATTTTTATCGGGAGACTTGGGGGAACGCTGGGTGGAAGGATATTTGTGGCTCCTCTCAGATTCCAGAACTTTCTGTCACCGAAATGACAGGAAAAAGTGTTTTGTTTGCCAAAGTTTGAGGTTTGCAAAGGATTCTGGGTAACAGAACCTGGTCAGAGCCCCACAAGTCACCCGATCTTGGATTCCCCTAGGTGTCTAGTTTTCAAAAATGCGCAGGTTTGCTAGGTTTCCCCAGGTGCCTCATGAGCTAGAGGCCAAAATCCACACCTAGGCACTTAGTAAAAAACAGCTCTGTTTTCTTTCTGAAAATGTGATGTGTCCACGTCGTGTTTTGGGGTATATCCTGTCGCGGGCGCTGGGCCTAACCACACAAGTGAGGTACCATTTTTATCGGGAGACTTGGGGGAACGCTGGGTGGAAGGAAATTTGTGGCTCCTCTCAGATTCCAGAACTTTCTGTCACCGAAATGACAGGAAAAAGTGTTTTGTTTGCCAAATTTTGAGGTTTGCAAAGGATTCTGGGTAACAGAACCTGGTCAGAGCCCCACAAGTCACCCCATCTTGGATTCCCCTAGGTGTCTAGTTTTTAAAAATGCGCCGGATTGCTAGGTTTCCCCAGGTGCCGGCTGAGCTAGAGGCCAAAATCCACAGCTAGGCACTTAGTAAAAAACAGCCCTGTTTTCTTTCTGAAAATGTGATGTGTCCACGTCGTGTTTTGGGGCATATCCTGTCGCGGGCGCTAGGCCTACCCACACAAGTGAGGTACCATTTGTATCAGGAGACTTGGGGGAACGCTGGGTGGAAGAAAATTTGTGGCTCGTCTCAGATTCCAGAACTTTCTGTCACCGAAATGACAGGAAAAAGTGTTTGTTTTGCCAAATATTGAGGTTTGCAAAGGATTCTGGGTAACAGAACCTGGTCAGAGCCCCACAAGTCACCCCATCTTGGATTCCCCTAGGTGTCTAGTTTTCAAAAATGCCCAGGTTTGCTAGGTTTCCCCAGGTGCCAGCTGAGCTAGAGGCCAAAATCCACAGCTAGGCACTTAGTAAAAAACAGCTCTGTTTTCTTTCTGAAAATGTGATGTGTCCACGTCGTGTTTTGGGGAATATCCTGTCGCGGGCGCTAGGCCTACCCACACAAGTGAGGTACCATTTTTATCTGGAGACTTGGGGAAACGCTGGGTGGAAGGAAATTTGTGGCTCCTCTCAGATTCCAGAACTTTCTGTCACCGAAATGACAGGAAAAAGTGTTTTTTTGCCAAATTTTGAGGTTTGCAAAGGATTCTGGGTAACAGAACCTGGTCAGAGCCCCACAAATCACCCGATCTTGGATTCCCCTAGGTGTCTAGTTTTCAAAAATGCGCAGGTTTGCTAGGTTTCCCCAGGTGCCAGCTGAGCTAGAGGCCAAAATCCACAGCTAGGCACTTAGTAAAAAACAGCTCTGTTTTCTTTCTGAAAATGTGATGTGTCCACGTCGTGTTTTGGGGCATATCCTGTCGCGGGCGCTAGGCCTACCCACACAAGTGAGGTACCATTTTTATCGGGAGACTTGGGGGAACGCTGGGTGGAAGGAAATTTGTGGCTCCTCTCAGATTCCAGAACTTTCTGTCACCGAAATGACAGGAAAAAGTGTTTTTTTGCCAAATTTTGAGGTTTGCAAAGGATTCTGGGTAACAGAACCTGGTCAGAGCCCCACAAATCACCCGATCTTGGATTCCCCTAGGTGTCTAGTTTTCAAAAATGCGCAGGTTTGCTAGGTTTCCCCAGGTGCCGGCTGAGCTAGAAGCCAAAATCCACAGCTAGGCACTTAGTAAAAAACAGCTCTGTTTTCTTTCTGAAAATGTGATGTGTCCACGTCGTGATTTGGGGCATATCCTGTCGCGGGTGCTAGCCCTACCCACACAAGTGAGGTACCATTTTTACCTGGAGACTTGGGGAAACGCTGGGTGGAAGGATATTTGTGGCTCCTCTCAGATTCCAGAACTTTCTGTCCCCGAAATGACAGGAAAAAGTGTTTTTTTTGGCCAAATTTTGAGGTTAGCAAAGGATTCTGGGTAACAGAACCTGGTCAGAGCCCCACAAGTCACCCCATCTTGGATTTCCCTAGGTCTCTAGTTTTCAAAAATGCACAGGTTTGGTAGGGTTCCCCAGGTGCCGGCAGAGCTAGAGGCCAAAATCTACAAGTAGGCACTTTGCAAAAAACACCTCTGTTTTCTGTCAAAAAATGGGATGTGTCCACTTTGTGCTTTGGGGCATTTCCTGTCGCGGGCGCTAGACCTACGCACACAAGTGAGGTACCATTTTTATCGGGAGACTTGGGGGAACGCTGGGTGGAAGGATATTTGTGGCTCCTCTCAGATTCCAGAACTTTCTGTCACCGAAATGACAGGAAAAAGTGTTTTGTTTGCCAAAGTTTGAGGTTTGCAAAGGATTCTGGGTAACAGAACCTGGTCAGAGCCCCACAAGTCACCCGATCTTGGATTCCCCTAGGTGTCTAGTTTTAAAAAATGCGCAGGTTTGCTAGGTTTCCCCAGGTGCCAGCTGAGCTAGAGGCCAAAATCCACACCTAGGCACTTAGTAAAAAACAGCTCTGTTTTCTTTCTGAAAATGTGATGTGTCCACGTCGTGTTTTGGGGTATATCCTGTCGCGGGCGCTGGGCCTAACCACACAAGTGAGGTGCCATTTTTATCGGGAGACTTGGGGGAACGCTGGGTGGAAGGACATTTGTGGCTCTTCTCAGATTCCAGAACTTTCTGTCACCAAAATGACAGGAAAAAGTGTTTTGTTTGCCAAATTTTGAGGTTTGCAAAGGATTCTGGGTAACAGAACCTGGTCAGAGCCCCACAAGTCACCCCATCTTGGATTCCCCTAGGTGTCTAGTTTTTCAAAATGCGCAGGTTTGCTAGGTTTCCCCAGGTGCCGGCTGAGCTAGAGGCCAAAATCCACAGCTAGGCACTTAGTAAAAAACAGCCCTGTTTTCTTTCTGAAAAAGTGATGTGTCCACGTCGTGTTTTGGGGCATATCCTGTCGCGGGCGCTAGACCTACCCACACAAGTGAGGTACCATTTGTATCAGGAGACTTGGGGGAACGCTGGGTGGAAGAAAATTTGTGACTCGTCTCAGATTCCAGAACTTTCTGTCACCCAAATGACAGGAAAAAGTGTTTGTTTTGCCAAATTTTGAGGTTTGCAAAGGATTCTGGGTAACAGAACCTGGTCAGAGCCCCACAAGTCACCCCATCTTGGATTCCCCTAGGTGTCTAGTTTTCAAAAATGCCCAGGTTTGCTAGGTTTCCCCAGGTGCCAGCTGAGCTAGAGGCCAAAATCCACAGCTAGGCACTTAGTAAAAAACAGCTCTGTTTTCTTTCTGAAAATTTGATGTGTCCACGTCGTGTTTTGGGGAATATCCTGTCGCGGGCGCTAGGCCTACCCACACAAGTGAGGTACCATTTTTATCTGGAGACTTGGGGAAACGCTGGGTGGAAGGAAATTTGTGGCTCCTCTCAGATTCCAGAACTTTCTGTCACCGAAATGACAGGAAAAAGTGTTTTTTTGCCAAATTTGGAGGTTTGCAAAGGATTCTGGGTAACAGAACCTGGTCAGAGCCCCACAAGTCACCCCATCTTGGATTCCCCTAGGTGTCTAGTTTTAAAAAATGCACAGGTTTGCTAGGTTTCCCCAGGTGCCGGCTGAGCTAGAGGCCAAAATCCACAGCTAGGCACTTAGTAAAAAACAGCTCTGTTTTCTTTCTGAAAATGTGATGTGTCCACGTCGTGATTTGGGGCATATCCTGTCGCGGGTGCTAGCCCTACCTACACAAGTGAGGTACCATTTTTATCGGGAGACGTGGAGGAACGCTGGGTGGAAGGAAATTTGTGGCTCCTCTCAGATTCCAGAACTTTCTGTCACCGAAATGACAGGAAAAGTGTATTTTTTGCCAAATGTTGAGGTTTGCAAAGGATTCTGGGTAACAGAACCTGGTCAGAGCCCCACAAGTCACCCCATCCTGGATTCCCCTAGGTGTCTAGTTTTAAAAAATGCGCAGGTTTGCTAGGTTTCCCCAGGTGCCGGCTGAGCTAGAGGCCAAAATCCACAGCTAGGCACTTAGTAAAAAAACAGCCCTGTTTTCTTTCTGAAAATGTGATGTGTCCACGTCGTGTTTTGGGGCATATCCTGTCGCGGGCGCTAGGCCTACCCACACAAGTGAGGTACCATTTTTATCGGGAGACTTCGGGGAACGCTGGGTGGAAGGAAATTTGTGGATCCTCTCAGATTCCAGAACTTTCTGTCCCCGAAATGACAGGAAAAAGTGTTTTGTTTGCCAAAGTTTGAGGTTTACAAAGGATTCTGGGTAACAGAACCTGGTCAGAGCCCCACAAGTCACCCGATCTTGGATTCCCCTAGGTGTTTAGTTTTCAAAAATGCGCAGGTTTGCTAGGTTTCCCCAGGTGCCAGCTGAGCTAGAGGCCAAAATCCACAGCTAGGCACTTAGTAAAAAACAGCTCTGTTTTCTTTCTGAAAATGTGATGTGTCCACGTCGTGTTTTGGGGCATATCCTGTCGCGGGCGCTGGGCCTAACCACACAAGTGAGGTACCATTTTTATCGGGAGACTTGGGGGAACGCTGGGTGGAAGGAAATTTGTGGCTCCTCTCAGATTCCAGAACTTTCTGTCACCAAAATGACAGGAAAAAGTGTTTTGTTTGCCAAATTTTGAGGTTTGCAAAGGATTCTGGGTAACAGAACCTGGTCAGAGCCCCACAAGTCACCCCATCTTGGATTCCCCTCGGTGTCTAGTTTTTAAAAATGCGCAGGTTTGCTAGGTTTCCCGATGTGCCGGCTGAGCTAGAGGCCAAAATCTACAGCTAGGCACTTAGTAATAAACAGCTCTGTTTTCTTTCTGAAAATGTGATGTGTCCACGTCGTGTTTTGGGGCATATCCTGTCACGGGCGCTAGGCCTACCCACACAAGTGAGGTACCATTTGTATCAGGAGACTTGGGGGAACGCTAGGTGGAAGAAAATTTGTGGCTCGTCTCAGATTCCAGAACTTTCTGTCACCGAAATGACAGGAAAAAGTGTTTGTTTTGCCAAATATTGAGGTTTGAAAAGGATTCTGGGTAACAGAACCTGGTCAGGGCCCCACAAGTCACCCCATCTTGGATTCCCCTAGGTGTCTAGTTTTCAAAAATGCCCAGGTTTGCTAGGTTTCTCCAGGTGCCAGCTGAGCTAGAGGCCAAAATCCACAGCTAGGCACTTAGTAAAAAACAGCTCTGTTTACTTTCTGAAAATGTGATGTGTCCACGTCGTGTTTTGGGGAATATCCTGTCGCGGGCGCTAGGTCTACCCACACAAGTGAGGTACCATTTTTATCGGGAGACTTGGGGGAACGCTGGGTGGAAGGAAATTTGTGGCTCCTGTCAGATTCCAGAACTTTCTGTCACCGAAATGACAGGAAAAAGTGTTTTTTTGCCAAATTTTGAAGTTTGCAAAGGATTCTGGGTAACAGAACCTGGTCAGAGCCCCACAAGTCACCCCATCTTGGAATCCCCTAGGTGTCTAGTTTTAAAAAATGCACAGGTTTGCTAGGTTTCCCGAGGTGCCGGCTGAGCTAGAGGCCAAAATCCACAGCTAGGCACTTAGTAAAAAACAGCTCTGTTTTCTTTCTGAAAATGTGATGTGTCCACGTCGTGATTTGGGGCATATCCTGTCGCGGGTGCTAGGCCTACCTACACAAGTGAGGTACCATTTTTATCGGGAGACGTGGAGGAACGCTGGGTGGAAGGAAATTTGTGGCTCCTCTCAGATTCCAGAACTTTCTGTCACCGAAATGACAGGAAAAAGTGTATTTTTTGCCAAATGTTGAGGTTTGCAAAGGATTCTGGGTAACAGAACCTGGTCAGAGCCCCACAAGTCACCCCATCCTGGATTCCCCTAGGTGTCTAGTTTTAAAAAATGCGCAGGTTTGCTAGGTTTCCCCAGGTGCCGGCTGAGCTAGAGGCCAAAATCCACAGCTAGGCACTTAGTAAAAAAACAGCTCTGTTTTCTTTCTGAAAATGTGATGTGTCCACGTCGTGTTTTGGGGCATATCCTGTCGCGGGCGCTAGGCCTACCCACACAAGTGAGGTACCATTTTTATCGGGAGACTTGGGGGAACGCTGCGTGGAAGGAAATTTGTGGCTCCTCTCAGAGTCCAGAACTTTCTGTCCCCGAAATGACAGGAAAAAGTGTTTTTTTTGCCAAATGTTGAGGTTTGAAAAGGATTCTGGGTAACAGAACCTGGTCAGAGCCCCACAAGTCACCCCATCTTGGATTCCCCTAGGTGTCTAGTTTTAAAAAATGCTCAGGTTTGCTAGGTTTCCCCAGGTGCCGGCTGAGCTAGAGGCCAAATTCCACAGCTAGGCACTTAGTAAGAAACAGCTCTGTTTTCTTTCTGAAAATGTGATGTGTCCACGTTGTGTTTTGGGGCATATCCTGTCGTGGGCGCTAGGCCTACCCACACAAGTGAGGTACCATTTTTATCGGGAGACTTGGGGGAACGCTGGGTGGAAGAAAATTTGTGGCTCCTCTCAGATTCCAGAACTTTCTGTCACCGAAGTGACAGGAAAAAGTTTTTTTTTTGCCAAATTTTGAGGTTTGCAAAGGATTCTGGGTAAAAGAACCTGGTCAGAGCCCCACAAGTCACCCCATCTTGGATTCCCCTAGGTGTCTATTTTTCAAAAATGCACAGGTTTGCTAGGTTTCCCGAGGTGCCGGCTGAGCTAGAGGCCAAAATCCACAGCTAGGCACTTAGTAATAAACAGCTCTGTTTCCTTTCTGAAAAAGTGATGCGTCCACGTTGTGTTTTGGGGCATATCCTGTCGCGGGCGCTAGGCCTACCCACACAAGTGAGGTAGCATTTTTATCGGGAGACTTGGGGGAACGCTGGGTGGAAGGAAATTTGTGGCTCCTCTCAGATTCCAGAACTTTCTGTCACCGAAATGACAGGAAAAAGTTTTTTTTTTGCCAAATTTTGAGGTTTGCAAAGGATTCTGGGTAAAAGAACCTGGTCAGAGCCCCACAAGTCACCCCATCTTGGATTCCCCTAGGTGTCTAGTTTTAAAAAATGCGCAGGTTTGCTAGGTTTCCCCAGGTGCCGGCTGAGCTAGAGGCCAAAATCCACAGCTAGGCACTTAGTAAAAAACAGCTCTGTTTTCTTTCTGAAAATGTGATGTGTCCACGTCGTGATTTGGGGCATATCCTGTCACGGGTGCTAGGCCTACCTACACAAGTGAGGTACCATTTTTATCAGGAGACGTGGAGGAACGCTGGGTGGAAGGAAATTTGTGGCTCCTCTCAGATTCCAGAACTTTCTGTCACCGAAATGACAGGAAAAAGTGTATTTTTTGCCAAATGTTGAGGTTTGCAAAGGATTCTGGGTAACAGAACCTGGTCAGAGCCCCACAAGTCACCCCATCCTGGATTCCCCTAGGTGTCTAGTTGTAAAAAATGCGCAGGTTTGCTAGGTTTCCCCAGGTGCCGGCTGAGCTAGAGGCCAAAATCCACAGCTAGGCACTTAGTGAAAAAACCGCTCTGTTTTCTTTCTGAAAATGTGATGTGTCCACGTCGTGTTTTGGGGCATATCCTGTCGCGGGCCCTAGGCCTACCCACACAAGTGAGGTACCATTTTTATCGGGAGACTTGGGGGAACGCTGGGTGGAAGAAAATTTGTGGCTCCTCTCAGATTCCAGAACTTTCTGCCCCCGAAATGGCAGGAAAAAGTGTTTTTTTTGCCAAATTTTGAGGTTCGCAAAGGATTCTGGGTAACAGAACCTGGTCAGAGCCCCACAAGTCACCCCATCTTGGATTCCCCTAGGTGTCTAGTTTTAATAAATGCGCAGGTTTGCTAGGTTTCCCCAGGTGCCGGCTGAGCTAGAAGCCAAAATCCACAGCTAGGCACTTAGTAAAAAACAGCTCTGTTTTCTTCCTGAAAATGTGATGTGTCCACGTCGTGTTTTGGGGCAAATCCTGTCGCGGGGGCTAGGCCTACCCACACAAGTGAGGTACCATTTGTATCGGGAGACTTGGGGGAACGCTGGGTGGAAGGAAATTTGTGGCTCCTCTCAGAGTCCAGAACTTTCTGTCACCGAAAAGACAGGAAAAAGTGTTTTTTTTGCCAAATGTTGAGGTTTGCAAAGGATTCTGGGTAAAAGAACCTGGTCAGAGCCCCACAAGTCACCCCATCTTGGATTCCCCTAGGTGTCTATTTTTAAAAAATGCACAGGTTTGCTAGGTTTCCCGAGGTGCCGGCTGAGCTAGAGGCCAAAATCCACAGCTAGGCACTTAGTAATAAACAGCTCTGTTACCTTTCTGAAAAAGTGATGCGTCCACGTTGTGTTTTGGGGGATATCCCGTCGCGGGCGCTAGGCCTACCCACACAAGTGAGGTACCATTTTTATCGGCAGACTTGGGGGAACGCTGGGTGCAAGGAAATTTGTGGCTCCTCTCAGATTCCAGAACTTTCTGTCACCGAAATAACAGGAAAAAGTGTTTTTTTTGCCAAATTTTGAGGTTTGCAAAGGATTCTGGGTAAAAGAACCTGGTCAGAGCCCCACAAGTCACCCCATCTTGGATTCCCCTAGGTGTCTATTTTTCAAAAATGCACAGGTTTGCTAGGTTTCCCGAGGTGCCGGCTGAGCTAGAGGCCAAAATCCACAGCTAGGCACTTAGTAATAAACAGCTCTGTTTCCTTTCTGAAAAAGTGATGCGTCCACGTTGTGTTTTGGGGCATATCCCGTCGCGGGCGCTAGGCCTACCCACACAAGTGAGGTACCATTTTTATCGGGAGACTTGGGGGAACGCTGGGTGGAAGGAAATTTGTGGCTCCTCTCAGAGTCCAGAACTTTCTGTCACCGAAATGACAGGAAAAAGTTTTTTTTGTTGCCAAATTTTGAGGTTTGCAAAGGATTCTGGGTAAAAGAACCTGGTCAGAGCCCCACAAGTCACCCCATCTTGGATTCCCCTAGGTGTCTAGTTTTCAAAAATGCGCAGGTTTGCTAGGTTTCCCCAGGTGTCGGCTGAGCTAGAGGCCAAAATCCACAGCTAGGCACTTAGTAAAAAACAGCTCTGTTTTCTTTCTGAAAATGTGATGTGTCCACGTCGTGATTTGGGGCATATCCTGTCGCGGGTGCTAGGCCTACCTACACAAGTGAGGTACCATTTTTATCGGGAGACGTGGAGGAACGCTGGGTGGAAGGAAATTTGTGGCTCCTCTCAGATTCCAGAACTTTCTGTCACCGAAATGACAGGAAAAAGTGTATTGTTTGCCAAATGTTGAGGTTTGCAAAGGATTCTGGGTAACAGAACCTGGTCAGAGCCCCACAAGTCACCCCATCCTGGATTCCCCTAGGTGTCTAGTTTTAAAAAATGCGCAGGTTTGCTAGGTTTCCCCAGGTGCCGGCTGAGCTAGAGGCCAAAATCCACAGCTAGGCACTTAGTAAAAAAACAGCTCTGTTTTCTTTCTGAAAATGTGATGTGTCCACGTCGTGTTTTGGGGCATATCCTGTCGCGGGCGCTAGGCCTACCCACACAAGTGAGGTACCATTTTTATCGGGAGACTTGGGGGAACGCTGGGTGGAAGGAAATTTGTGGCTCCTCTCAGATTCCAGAACTTTCTGTCACCGAAATGAGAGGAAAAAGTGTTTTTTTTGCCAAATTTTGAGGTTCGCAAAGGATTCTGGGTAACAGAACCTGGTCAGAGCCCCACAAGTCACCCCATCTTGGATTCCCCTAGGTGTCTAGTTTTAATAAATGCGCAGGTTTGCTAGGTTTCCCCAGGTGCCGGCTGAGCCAGAAGCCAAAATCCACAGCTAGGCACTTAGTAAAAAACAGCTCTGTTTTCTTCCTGAAAATGTGATGTGTCCACGTCGTGTTTTGGGGCATATCCTGTCGCAGGGGCTAGGCCTACCCACACAAGTGAGGTACCATTTGTATCGGGAGACTTGGGGGAACGCTGGGTGGAAGGAAATTTGTGGCTCCTCTCAGAGTCCAGAACTTTCTGTCACCGAAATGACAGGAAAAAGTGTTTTTTTTTGCCAAATGTTGAGGTTTGCAAAGGATTCTGGGTAACAGAACCTGGTCAGAGCCCCACAAGTCACCCCATCTTGGATTCCCCTAGGTGTCTAGTTTTAAAAAATGCTGAGGTTTGCTAGGTTTCCGCAGGTGTCGGCTGAGCTAGAGGCCAAAATCCACAGCTAGGCACTTAGTAAGAAACAGCTCTGTTTTCTTTCTGAAAATGTGATGTGTCCACGTTGTATTTTGGGGCATATGCTGTCGTGGGCGCTAGGCCTACCCACACAAGTGAGGTACCATTTTTATCGGGAGACTTGGGGGAACGCTGGGTGGAAGAAAATTTGTGGCTCCTCTCAGATTCCAGAACTTTCTGTCACCGAAATGACAGGAAAAAGTGTTTGTTTTGCCAAATTTTGAGGTTTGCAAAGGATTCTGGGTAACAGAACCTAGTCAGAGCCCCACAAGTCACCCCATCTTGGATTCCCCTAGGTGTCTAGTTTGCAAAAATGCGCAGGTTTGCTAGGTTTCCCCAGGTGCCGGCTGAGCTAGAGGCCAAAATCCACAGCTAGGCACTTTGTAAAAAAACAGCTATTTTTTCTCTCTGAAAATGTGATGTGTCCACGTTGTGTTTTGGGGCATATCCTGTCGCGGGCGCTAGGCCTACCCACGCAAGTGAGGTACCATTTTTATCGGGAGACTTGGGGGAACACAGAATAGCAAAACAAGTGTTATTGTCCCATGCCTTTCTCTAAATTTTTTCCTTCCAAATGTAAGACAGTGTGTAAAAAAGACATCTGTTTGAGAAATGCCCTGTAATTCATATGCTAGTATGGGGACCCCAGAATTCAGAGATGTACAAATAACCACAGCTTCTCAACATCTTATCTTGTGGCCATTTTGGAAATACAAAGGTTTTCTTGATACCTATTTTTCACTTTTTATATTTCAGCAAATGAATTGCTGTATACCTGGTATAGAATGAAAACCCATTGCAAGGTGCAGCTCATTTATTAGCTCTGGGTACCTAGGGTTCTTAATGAACCTACAAGCCCTATATATCCCCGCAACCAGAAGAGTCCAGCTGACGTAACGGTATATTGCTTTAAAAAATCTGACATCGCAGGAAAAAGTTACAGAGTAAAACGTGGAGAAAAATGGCTGTTTTTTTCACCTCAATTTCAATATTGTTTTTATTTCAGCTGTTATTTTCTGTAGGAAACCCTTGTAGGATCTACACAAATGACCCCTTGCTGAATTCAGAAGTTTGTCTACTTTTCAGAAATGTTTAGCTTTCTGGGATCCAGCATTGGTTTCACACTCATTTTTGTCACTAACTGGAAGGAGGCTGAAAGCGCAAAATAGTAATAATGGGGTATGTCCCAGTAAAATGCCAAAATTGTGTTGAAAAATTGGGTTTTCTGATTCAAGTCTGCCTGTTCCTGAAAGCTGGGAAGATGGTGGTTTTAGCACCGCAAACCCTTTGTTGATGCCATTTTCAGGGGAAAAACCACAAGCCTTCTTCTGCAGCCCTTTTTTCGCATTTGTTTTTAAAAAACTAATTTTTTGCTGTATTTTGGCTAATATCTTAGTCTCCTTCAGGGGAACCCACAAAGTCTGGGTACCTCTAGAATCCCTAGGATGTTGGAAAAAAAGGACGCAAATTTGGGGTGGGTAGCTTATGTGGAGAAAAAGCTATGAGGGCCTAAGCTCGAACTGCCCCAAATAGTCAAAAAAAGGCTCGGCACAGGAGGGGGAAAAGGCCTGGCAGCGATGGGGTTAATAAACTATAATGTTGTTAATGTATGATAAGAACCCAGGCCATCCATAAAATGCACATACCAAGTGACTGGCCTCTTCAATTTACTATTGGTTGTGTTCTCAGAATAAGGGAAATAATTAATGTTTCCAAATGTATGTTTCCAAATGTATGTTTGAAAACTATCACTTTTAAAGGAATATATCTCAGTGCACTGATAAAATAAATTGTACTAAGGCAAAAAGGTTCTGCATACTAACTAAATACACGTTTTTAATTTTAAAGAGACTGTCTTAGTTTTACACTTGTGCTGCAAGATGTCTTTAAAAATGAAATTGTTTCTAAAGGTAAGTGCAGGAGTCCCTAGTTACTTCCTTCTTTAATACCAATTAAGTTTGAAATAAATAATTGTGTGTGTATTTAATATTTTTATTGTTAGTGCAGAGTCGAGCAAACAGCTGCCAGTGCTCCTGTTGCCCAAGGGGCCGCATGTAAAAGTCAGAGGGGCCGCATGAGGCCCGCAGGCCGTACTTTGAGTATCCATGTCCTAGAGCAAGCATGCAGGATAGTCTGCTGGACCACAGTCCACTGCCATCTATCACCTAATGATGAAACTGGGACATCCAGCAACCCAAGCTGATGCTCTAAGGGAGCAAGAATCCGACTAGATTGCAAGAGCAAGACATGACTGGACCCCCCCAAAGCAACACAAAGTACAGCTGAGGAGGACATTAATGATGTTTGTTTGCAGATGTGCGGCAGCCTGGTGTCTGTTGATGGGAAGGAAAAATACATTCAGCAACCCAGCGCCTCAACGACATGAAAGAATGCTTGGATAAATAGTATGCACGCCTAGATATGGCAGAGTGTAAGTTTCAGATTTTGGAAGATGACTATGCAGTCCAGACAACAAGCCAGAAGAAAATAAAATCTGAGTTGGAAAACAACATGGCAATAAATGAAGATCTAGAAGCACACTTCCGTAGTAGTGATCTTCACAATGTGGGAATACCCAAATTAAGGGATATGAAAAGAATAGAGGACTACATAGAAGACATGCTGGTCAGCATCTTTGGATGAGACAACCTATACTGTCTTTGTGGTGAAGAATGAACTCTACACTATATGCATGCCCAATCCTTGGCGTGCCTCCCTGTCCCATAATTGTTAAAGTTAAATTGCTCTACTATTGGGATACAGACAAGATTTTATAGATGGCATGAGACAAATACAAAATATGCCACAAGGTTTCCCTAATATTCTTCCCAGACTTTACTCAGGCAGTACAAGAAGCATGCAGGCGATTTATTTTTGCCACGAAAAAGCTGCGAGATTTGGTAATTCAATGTATGTATGTATGTATGTATTGAGTATTTATAAAGCGCATTCCGGCCCAAGGGCATCGAAGCGCTAACTGGGTGAGGCGAGTCGACTTAACAGGGAGACTACCAGACTTATTGCGAAAAAAGCCAGGTCTTGACCAGTCTCCTAAATATTAGATAGTTATGTTCTTGCCTTATGTCCAATGGTAAAGAGTTCCAGATTTTAGCAGCCGCGATGGTAAATGCTCTGTCTCCCCATTTTACTTTCTTGGTGCGGGATGTTTGAATTCGATAGGCACAGGCCGAACGCAACAGCCGATTAGGCCTGTACCATTGCAGCTTGGTGGTTAAAGCCTTAGGCCCAATCCCATGGATAGCCTTGTGGGTGATGCAGAGAGCCTTAAAAGAGAGCCGCTGGATTACCGGAAGCCAGTGTAGATCTCTAAGGCACCTCTTAACAGAGGCCCCGCGAGGCAATTTTAATAAAAGCCTAGCAGCAGTGTTCTGCATCAACTGTAGCTTGTTCAGAGATTCTTTATCCAGATTGAGCAAAAGCGCACTCCCATAGTCCAATCTGGAAATGACTAAAGCCAAAATGGCGGTAGTTCTGCAGGTTTGTGGAATAAAAGGAAATATTTTTTTAAATTTCATCATAGTCCACATAAAGGTCTTGATTATCTGATTGACCTGAGGTTTGAATGACAATTGATCGTCAAACACTAATCCTAAGTTTCTTGAGGTAGACCGTGGTACAGGAAGAGTTCCACATTCTTCAGGCCACCAGCTAGAAGACCAATGTTCCCTTCCAATTCCAAAGCACAAAATCTCAGTTTTTCCACAATTGAGTTTCAACCAGTTGGTCTTCATCCAATGATTCACTGCTGTCATGCAGGCGTTGAAGCGGATGGCCACTTCTTCCAGATCTTTATTAATAGGAATGATAATTTGAGTATCGTCTGCATATGAAGTAGGAATAAAGCCGAAAGAGCAAACCAGCTCTGCCAGCGGTGCCACGTACACGTTAAATAGCGTCGGACTTAACGAAGAGCCCTGAGGGACCCCGCACGGCAAAAGATAAGCAGGGGATCTAAAGTCGCCAGTACTAACTGTGGCCCACCTGTCTGATAGAAAAGATTCAATCAGCTTAAGAGCCTGGTCTCTAATGCCTACCTGATAAAGACGGTCTAGCAGGATGTGAGGAGCAATGGTGTCAAAAGCTGCCGACAGGTCCAATAGCACCAGAAAGACCCCCTGGCCCTTATCCACCAATCTGCGTATGGTGTCAGATGATGCAATGAGAGCTGATTCAGTGCTGTGGGATTTCCGAAAACCATGTTGCGAGCTGTCTAAGCCCTTAGAGGCAGACAGGAAATCAACCAATTCTTTATTAAGATGTTTTTCCAGGATTTTGGCCGCATAGGGGAGAAGGGCTATTGGGCGTAGATTCGTCAGGTCATCGGGTTTACCAGCTGCCTTCTTTTTTAGCGGAATAATTGTGGTTTCTTTCCATGCCCTAGGATACAAGCCCGTTGTGAGAGCTTCCTGAAAAATAGGGGTTTGGTAATTCAATATGCAAAGGTATATCCTACTAGGCTCTGGTTTACATTTAAATAAAAACCTCATGTTTTTGCATTTCCTGAAGAGACAGATCTGTTTATCAAAAATACTGCTCGGCCAGCCCGGGAGGACAGAAGGTGGGTTTTCTGAACTTCTCATGAGGTCACCACAGTGATGTTGAATGAATACAAATCCCACATATAACAATAACTAGTCCATGAAGTGCACAGCACAATGCTTCTTTTGGCTGTCTTCATGAGCAGTTGTGGCCACGCTTTACAAATCTTGGATTTAACATTTTATTTATTTATTTGTACAAAAAAAACACACATTATAGATAACTACCATGGCAAATTTGCAGCCTCATGGACTTCTTATTGTTACTTTTCTTTCTAATCTACATACTTATGGGTGTGGCAATATTGATCAAGCAAGGGATTCAATTTAGGCCTATCAGTTCTGAATGATAAGGGACGTCTCCTACTAGTGCAGGGAATCTTTGGAAGGGAACATGTCACTTTGGTTAACCCCTTCGCTACCAGGCCTTTCCCCTCCTGTGCCGAGCTTTTTTGGCTATTTGGGGCAGTTTGCGCTTAGTCTCTCATAACTTTTTGTCCACATAAGCTATCCATGCCAAATCTGCTTCCTTTTTTCCAACATCTTCGGGATTCTAAAGGTACCCAGAGTTTGTGGGTTTCCCTGGGGGAGACCAAGAAACTAGCCAAAATACAGCTAAAATGTCATTTTTTTCAAAATGGGAAAAAGGGCTGCAGAACAAAGCATGTGTTTTTTTCCTTGAAATTGGCATCAACAAAGGGTTTGCGGTGCTAAAATCACCATCTTCCCAGCTTTCAGGAACAGGCAGACTTGAATCAGAAAACCAAATTTTTCAACACAATTTTGGCATTTTACTGGGACATGCCCCATTTTTACAATTCTTTTGTGCTTTCAGCCTCCTTCCAGTTAGTTACAGAAATGGGTGCCATACCAATGCTGGATCCCGGACAGCTAAACATTTCTGAAAAGTATATACAATTCTGAATTTAGCAAGGGGTCATTTGTGTAGATCCTTCAAGGTTTCCCTACAGAAAGTAACAGCTAAAATAAAAAAATATTGAAATTGAGGTGAAAAAAAGAGCTATTAATGTCCACGTTTTCTTCTATAGCTTTTTCCAGCTATGGCAGATTTTTAAAAGCAATATACTGTTACATCTGCTGGACTCTTCTGGTTGCGTGGATGTATAGGGCTTGTAGGTTCACCAAGAACCCTAGATACCCACAGCCAATAAATGAGCTGCACCTGGCAATGTGTTTACAGCAAATCCTTTGGTGAAATATAAAGAGTGAAAAATCGGTATCAAGGAAACCTTTTTATTTCCAAAATGGGCACAAGATAAGCTGTTGAGAAGCAGTGGTTATTTGCACATCTCTGAATTCTGGGATCCCCGTACTAGCATGTGAATTACAGGGCGTTTCTAAAATAGACTTCTTTTTTACACACTGTCTTACATTTGGAAGGAAAAACTGTAGAGAAAGACAAGGGGCAATTACACTTGTTCATCTATTCTGTGTTCCCCCAAGTCTCCTGATAAAAATGGTACCTCACTAGTGTGGGTAGGCCTAGTGCCTGCGACAGGAAATGCAACATGGACACATCACATTTTTACATTTAATTCTGACGTGTTTTTTTCAAAGTGCATAGCTATGGATTTTGGCCTCTAGCTCATCCGGCAGCTAGGGAAACCTAGCAAACCTATACATTTTTTTAAACTATACACCTAGGGAAATTCAGAATGGGCTAACTTTAGGGGCTCTCACCAGGTTCTATCACCCATAATCTTTTGTAAAACTCAAAATTTGGCAAAAAAAAAACTTTTTCCTCACATTTCGGTGCTGCAAACATCTGGAATCTGAGGGGAGCCACAAACTTCCTTCTATCCAGCATTCCCTCACATCTCCCAATAAAAATGCTACCTCACTTGTGTAGGTAGGCCTAGTGCCCACAACAGGAAATGCCCCAAAACACCACGTGGACACATCAAAAAGATCAATTACAAAACTACCCATTTTTGCGTTTTTGGTCCTGGGCTCAGCAGCCATCTAGGGAAACCTACCAAACCCAGACATTTCTGAAGACTAGACACCCAAGAAAGTCCAGGGGGGTGTGACTTGTGTGGATCCCCCAGTGTTTTCTTACCCAGAATCCTCAGCAAATCTCAAATGTAGCTCCAAAAATCACATTTTCCCCACATTTCTGTGTGGGATCACCACACCGGCACAAATTTCCTACCACCCAATGTTTCCCTCATACTCCAGATAAAAATTATACCTCACTTGTGTAGGTGTGCCAAGTGCCTGTGACAAGGAAGAGCCAAAACATGTCAGAATTGATGGGGAACCAAAACAGGTCCAAAAGGGCAGTTTGGAAAAAAACATTTTAAGGCTGACAAGCGGGGCAGAAGTTTTATCAGTATAGATGTGACAATGCTGGATGGTTGGAATTTTGTGGATTCCTGCAGATTCTATCAGGTTCCATCACATAAATGTGGGAAAAATGTGTAATTTCTAGCACAGTTGGAGGTTTGCAGGGCATTGTTGGTAAGAAAATGGTGCAGGTTCATGTGAAGCACACCACCCTGGACTCACCCAGATGTTTAGTTTTCAGATGTGTCTAGGTCTTTTAGATTTTTCTCCATGGCATCGTCCCAAAGTCCAAAAAGTGCAGCCCTTACCATTCCAAGTGGGACGATTTTGAAAGTTAGACGAACTATCATGGCCCAAATGTAAAACCAAAACCCAAATTAATCAAATGTCCTCTTGCTTGCCGTTGGGATAAGATCTTTTAGTGTGCCGGGGGGGGGGAGAACTGAACTTCCAGTTGGGGTGGGGGCATAACCACCACACTATTTTTTTTTTCTGTAAATTCCCTGGCATCTAGTAGGCTTTCTGCCCTCCCCCGGGAGTGGATCTGGGGTAATTGCTTCAATTGCCCACCGGAGGGCAGGACAACTTTGTGCCCATTTATTTGGGGTGGAGGTGGGGGTATGGCCATACCCCTACCCTCTTTTAAAAAAAAAAATCTTCCCTGGTGTCTAGTGGGCTTTGGGGGCAGATCGGCCTTACAAAAATAGGCTGATCTGCCTCCCAGTGGGGCAGAAATGGCCAACAGTCATGTGCCCCCATGGGGAGCGACCCTTGCCAAAGGGACTGCCCCCACAGACAAAACACACACACCAATCCCTGGTGTCTAGTGGTTTCTGCCCCCCTTGGGGGCAGAATGGCCTATTAAAAATAGGCTGATGTGCCCCAAAGTTAGGCAGAAATGGCCTAAAATAAAATTGCCCTCTAGGGGAGCGACATTTGCCTAAGGGGTCGCTCTCCATCTGTAAAAAAAGAACTAAATCCCTAGTGCCTAGTAGGGGGGGCAGATTGACCTAATTAAAATAGGCCGATCTGCCCCCAAGGGGGGCAGAAATGACCTAAAATAAATTTGCCCCCAGGGGAGCGACCCTTGCCTAAGGGGTCGCTCCCCTTGTATGAAATTGACGTTAAAAAAAATACCTGGTGTCCAGTGGTTTCTGTCCCCCTTGGGGCAGATTGGCCTAATACAAATAGGCCGGTCTGCCCCCATGGGGAGCAGAAATGGCCTAAAATAAATTTGGCCTCCAGGGGATCGACCCTTGCCTAAGGGGTCGCTCCCCACCAGTAACAAAATAAACAAAAAAAAAACCAGGTGTCGAGTGTTTTCTGCCCCACTTGGTGGTAGATCCGCCTAATTAAAATAGGCCGATCTGTCCCCCCAGGCGGGCAGAAATGGCCTAAAAATACTTCGGCCCCCTGTGGAGCGACCCTTGCCTAAGGGGTTGCTCCCCTTATTTGTAAATAACAAAAACAAGATCACTGGGGTCTAATGGGCATTCCTGCAGCCCTATGACTATGTGATTGGGCTGCAGGTGTCACGTAGGCTTTCATTATCCTAATGAGACTACTGGATTTTTGGGTGGCAGGATCGTTCACAGTGTGGGGGACTAAGTCTAACCCACGGCGAAGGACCCTTGTCACCCCAAATCCAGGTTGAGCTCCGGTTAACTAGCAGTGCCTCATCCCTCCCAAAGGGAAGAGACAATTGGGCAGCCGAGCGCATGACATCTTAGGGTTTCCCAGGGAAGTCGTGGTCACTCAGATCCCAACCAGTTCTCTCATACACAGTGTGGTCTCATATATAAATAGCAAAGGCAGTTTGAGTTTTAAAGATTGGTTTAATAAAACGACTGCATTTTAGATAACAAGGCGTGAGCCGCAATAACCAGAACCATACAACACAGTAAGATTGAAATAGTAACGAGGAGAGTGAAACATAAGAATAACGCTATCATAGTGCTATTAGATTACGTTCTCTCTTCTAAGTTGTATATTTTGAGCACAGCATGTTAAGCTCTAAGCCTGCCTTTCAGGTTCCCCCGGGATGACATAAACCCTCATTCCTGAGCAAAGGCCTGTGATCGGGATCAGCATCTGCAACAGGGCAGTCAGCGTCTAGTTGTGGTTCCCTGGTCGGAATCTCCCTCTTACGCGTACCAGGACTAGGAAGTGTTTTTATAACTAACACGCCGGTGTTCTAAGAAACGTCCCTACGTTAGAATGTGTACCTTCTATGAACCCTAAAGACTAAACTTCTACCACGTCTATCGGCAATGTACCAGACTGTATCCTTGACTGAAGCACAGAGCGAGCAAGAATGTATTGTTTGAGAACTCCAGTGCTGAAGTAAACTAAACAGTGTGATAGAAGAAAATAAAACAAGACCGTGAAACTGGTTATTGTAAAATAACAGTGCGAGGCTAAATAAAATGCATCTAGGACAGAGTGCACAGAGGCCTAATACTATAAGCAAACGCGCAAAACCTACATTAAAATATGGCTACACTACACAGGAATGCTCAGAAAGACATGAAAGGAAAGGAAAAGCCTTTTCTTTCCTTTCATGTCTCTCTGACCTCCCCCACCCCCTGATTGGAAGAGAAACACAAGCATTTCTCTTTCGATCACGCTGGAAGCTGAGCTGCTAGCGCGATGGGGGCGACTGCTGATGAGGACAGCACGCGATCGCGAGCTGACGTTATTAGATGTCACAGTGGGAGGTCGGGCGAAAGGGGATGCCATTCCCCTTCCATCCCTGCCCAGGGGCGGGAGGTGGGAGGGCTGTGGCTGAGGACGTCACCAGCTCATCCATGGCACCCAAGGGGTTAATATATATGGTCCCAATATAGATGACTACATTTCTTTACTGAGATAGGGGACAGGATTACCGCTAATAATCTTGTACTATTTTATGCGGTGGGAGCTTCAACACCATGCTACAAGCTACACAAGATAATACTGGGACAACTAGATATGGCCTAGTGCTCACCAGATTATGGGAGGCCATGGACCAGGTTCACCTGCTAAATTTACAGGGGACTGTTAGCCCGACAACTGCAGCCTATTCCTTTTATACAATGGTCTATGCATCTCATTCTGGAATTAACTACTGGTTCAGGTATAGAGATATGGTGTGCTGGATTGACTGTCTAATGTCTCCTCTAAGAATAAGATAATTCACTACGTTCATTGTCTTTTCCTGGGAAAGTCAGTCTTACACACATTACATTTAACATTGTTGCACTAGCAAATACATCATCTCCTAGCAAGCAGTTCTCACTTTTAGCTACGAGCACTTGGTCAGCACAGTGGAAAATCTTAATTTAATTCTCTAAGCATCCATTTTGTGAGTTGATTAAGAAATACAGCTTGACATGAGACCGTGCAACTAGGCCAAGACTTCGCTAAATTAAGGCCTATAATTAATAAAGCTAATACATAATGCATAACAATCAAGATGACATATTAGAACATTAATCAAACAAAAGCTCAACATTACGTATTATTAAGTACACTTCGTGAACATTTGGGGCCACTCTGGTGGGCGCCCCTTCAAATGCGTGCATTATCTTTCCCTACGTTATTACATTTATGTTCAATTTCAACACTCAAAACACATGATTAATCATTAACAATTTCATTAAAAACTTCTGCGTTAATAATGACGGTTTCCGGATGGTGAAGCTTTAGCAGTCTGGCTGCTTTATTAAGTTGCTGCTTCCGTTGCTTTAAGGCTTGCATGTACCATTGCTTTTCATCGATTCTCAGCACTGGGAGCAGATGTTGTTGAGGACCCAAGTGCTTCCTTAGTGAAGACAACATAGCCTCCCAGTTGAAAATTGCACCTGAGTTTTCTCAAAGCGCTGTAGGTAGGCTTGTTTTCCAGGACTCATAGTTTTTCATGGATACTTTCAACCATCTTATTCGTAGTCAGTAGTTTCCTGGGTCCTGTTCCCCCATGTTTTCCGTGCAGTCCAAATGGTGATTGCTGTTTGATATTATCGTAATCTGTGGATGATGGTCACTCTCATATATTACCTCTACGTGAAAATCCTGAAAATGGTGAAATATTGCTATGGCAGCAAATGTGTAATCCAGAGTAGATTCTGATCTCTTAGATCTGTGAGTTGCATTCATTTGTGAGTTTTCTGGAAATCTGCCATTAAGGGCCCTTTGACCTAGAGCCTCCATGACCCGTGTGAGGGGATAGTCACTTTTGTGAATGGTCATGGAGGGTGATACTTGTGTTGAAATTCCCAATCTTTGATTCTGGGCTCCGTCTCTGGCACTACGCCTGCCGTGGTTGGCCATGTTTAAATTGAAGTCACCCTTGGTGATCCAGGGAGTGTCGCCATAAGAAGCTCTTAATGCTAATAATTCATTTTCTGTTATGTTTATTAGGCATTGTTTTAGGGCAGCATTAGGGTTGATGATATACATGTTTATTACTATGACAGCTGTTAATGTTAATCCAAATGTCCAGTATTCGATGACAACTGCTAACGTAAGGGCGGGCCTCAGGTCAAGCCTTCTCACATTGAAAGATTCACTGGTATTTATGTAGGATGATATGCCCCCTTTTGGAAGCCTTTTTGGTTTGGCCTTTTCTGTTGAGCTCAAGAATTCCCTACTCCCAGGTAGAGGATTCTCTGCTTCTTGCCATGTCTACTGAAGGCATATGATGTCAACATTTCGCAAACATAATTCTATGTTTGGGTCTTTAGCCAGTTTGCTTGCACCAGCTATGTTCCAAGCAATTAACTTTAAGGTGTCCAGCTTTCTATTGGAGGAGTTGTAGCAAATCTGAATGTTCCTGGCTTTGCCTGGTGTGGCCCTGTACCTGGGCCCTCTTGCCTATGTCAGGGCTAATGGAAAAAGGATTCATGCCTGTGGACCTCCCTATTTTGTGGAACCGCTGCCCTGCAGTGTCTTAGCCCCATTATGTCCTAGGCAATTGCGAATGAAAATTCCCTTGGCCTTGTGTCAAGAGCCGAAATTGCGTCCTGCCTCTGTAGAGAACTGAGCTCCTGTTGTCTGCCCTGTTACTTGTTGTTATGGCACACCCCCCATTTCATTACTCGTTTACGGGATGAGAAAGAACGGGTATTTCACTCTGTTGCTCTTTATTAGCTTGATTCCTAGTTGTGGTTCCCTGGTCGGAATCTCCCTCTTACGCGTACCAGGACTAGGAAGTGTTTTTATAACTAACACGCCGGTGTTCTAAGAAACGTCCCTACGTTAGAATGTGTACCTTCTATGAACCCTAAAGACTAAACTTCTACCACGTCTATCGGCAATGTACCAGACTGTATCCTTGACTGAAGCACAGAGCGAGCAAGAATGTATTGTTTGAGAACTCCAGTGCTGAAGTAAACTAAACAGTGTGATAGAAGAAAATAAAACAAGACCGTGAAACTGGTTATTGTAAAATAACAGTGCGAGGCTAAATAAAATGCATCTAGGACAGAGTGCACAGAGGCCTAATACTATAAGCAAACGCGCAAAACCTACATTAAAATATGGCTACACTACACAGGAATGCTCAGAAAGACATGAAAGGAAAGGAAAAGCCTTTTCTTTCCTTTCATGTCTCTCTGACCTCCCCCACCCCCTGATTGGAAGAGAAACACAAGCATTTCTCTTTCGATCACGCTGGAAGCTGAGCTGCTAGCGCGATGGGGGCGACTGCTGATGAGGACAGCACGCGATCGCGAGCTGACGTTATTAGATGTCACAGTGGGAGGTCGGGCGAAAGGGGATGCCATTCCCCTTCCATCCCTGCCCAGGGGCGGGAGGTGGGAGGGCTGTGGCTGAGGACGTCACCAGCTCATCCATGGCACCCAAGGGGTTAATATATATGGTCCCAATATAGATGACTACATTTCTTTACTGAGATAGGGGACAGGATTACCGCTAATAATCTTGTACTATTTTATGCGGTGGGAGCTTCAACACCATGCTACAAGCTACACAAGATAATACTGGGACAACTAGATATGGCCTAGTGCTCACCAGATTATGGGAGGCCATGGACCAGGTTCACCTGCTAAATTTACAGGGGACTGTTAGCCCGACAACTGCAGCCTATTCCTTTTATACAATGGTCTATGCATCTCATTCTGGAATTAACTACTGGTTCAGGTATAGAGATATGGTGTGCTGGATTGACTGTCTAATGTCTCCTCTAAGAATAAGATAATTCACTACGTTCATTGTCTTTTCCTGGGAAAGTCAGTCTTACACACATTACATTTAACATTGTTGCACTAGCAAATACATCATCTCCTAGCAAGCAGTTCTCACTTTTAGCTACGAGCACTTGGTCAGCACAGTGGAAAATCTTAATTTAATTCTCTAAGCATCCATTTTGTGAGTTGATTAAGAAATACAGCTTGACATGAGACCGTGCAACTAGGCCAAGACTTCGCTAAGTTAAGGCCTATAATTAATAAAGCTAATACATAACAATCAAGATGACATATTAGAACATTAATCAAACAAAAGCTCAACATTACGTATTATTAAGTACACTTCGTGAACATTTGGGGCCACTCTGGTGGGCACCCCTTCAAATGCGTGCATTATCTTTCCCTACGTTATTACATTTATGTTCAATTTCAACACTCAAAACACATGATTAATCATTAATAATTTCATTAAAAACTTCTGCGTTAATAATGACGGTTTCCGGATGGTGAAGCTTTAGCAGTCTGGCTGCTTTATTAAGTTGCTGCTTCCGTTGCTTTAAGGCTTGCATGTACCATTGCTTTTCATCGATTCTCAGCACTGGGAGCAGATGTTGTTGAGGACCCAAGTGCTTCCTTAGTGAAGACAACATAGCCTCCCAGTTGAAAATTGCACCTGAGTTTTCTCAAAGCGCTGTAGGTAGGCTTGTTTTCCAGGACTCATAGTTTTTCATGGATACTTTCAACCATCTTATTCGTAGTCAGTAGTTTCCTGGGTCCTGTTCCCCCATGTTTTCCGTGCAGTCCAAATGGTGATTGCTCTCTGATATTATCGTAATCTGTGGATGATGGTCACTCTCATATATTACCTCTACGTGAAAATCCTGAAAATGGTGAAATATTGCTATGGCAGCAAATGGGTAATCCAGAGTAGATTCTGATCTCTTAGATCTGTGAGTTGCATTCATTTGTGAGTCTTCTGGAAATCTGCCATTAAGGGCCCTTTGACCTAGAGCCTCCATGACCCGTGTGAGGGGATAGTCACTTTTGTGAATGGTCATGGAGGGTGATACTTGTGTTGAAATTCCCAATCTTTGATTCTGGGCTCCGTCTCTGGCACTACGCCTGCCGTGGTTGGCCATGTTTAAATTGAAGTCACCCTTGGTGATCCAGGGAGTGTCGCCATAAGAAGCTCTTAATGCTAATAATTCATTTTCTGTTATGTTTATTAGGCATTGTTTTAGGGCAGCATTAGGGTTGATGATATACATGTTTATTACTATGACAGCTGTTAATGTTAATCCAAATGTCCAGTATTCGATGACAACTGCTAACGTAAGGGCGGGCCTCAGGTCAAGCCTTCTCACATTGAAAGATTCACTGGTATTTATGTAGGATGATATGCCCCCTTTTGGAAGCCTTTTTGGTTTGGCCTTTTCTGTTGAGCTCAAGAATTCCCTACTCCCAGGTAGAGGATTCTCTGCTTCTTGCCATGTCTACTGAAGGCATATGATGTCAACATTTCGCAAAAATAATTCTATGTTTGGGTCTTTAGCCAGTTTGCTTGCACCAGCTATGTTCCAAGCAATTAACTTTAAGGTGTCCAGCTTTCTATTGGAGGAGTTGTAGCAAATCTGAATGTTCCTGGCTTTGCCTGGTGTGGCCCTGTACCTGGGCCCTCTTGCCTATGTCAGGGCTAATGGAAAAAGGATTCATGCCTGTGGACCTCCCTATTTTGTGGAACCGCTGCCCTGCAGTGTCTTAGCCCCATTATGTCCTAGGCAATTGCGAATGAAAATTCCCTTGGCCTTGTGTCAAGAGCCGAAATTGCGTCCTGCCTCTGTAGAGAACTGAGCTCCTGTTGTCTGCCCTGTTACTTGTTGTTATGGCACACCCCCCATTTCATTACTCGTTTACGGGATGAGAAAGAACGGGTATTTCACTCTTTTGCTCTTTATTAGCTTGATTCCCCAGTGTTCAAGCACTTCAGATTCGGACAATAGTGACTGCACAATCTCCTCACTTTAGAACAATACCTCTGTGATCTCATTTAATTCACAGTTTCCAGGGGGTATAAAGGCTACATATTTAAGATCTTTGCTCTTTACATGTTCAAGGCCCTCAATTGAGTTACAAATCTTATTTAGGTTGCCCCTGTTGGGGATATTCCAGGGACCCTGCGAACTATACATCGGACGGAAGATGACGCATTGGGTACCCTTGTCCTTTAAGAGTGGAGAACGGTTGAGCGGGTTCTGCGGGCTTATTTAGTCGTGCATTGTGGACGTTATCGTTATATCAGAAACAAAATCTGATACCCCCACCATGGCACTGCGTTACTAGTTACTGGATGCTCTGCCTGCGAACTATCAGAACAAAGTTTGTGGGGTCACTCCTGCCTTACTGCCTAGGGTTGGGCTTCAATAATGGTTGGGACACTCAGGTTGCCTCTTATATCTCTAGGCCCTCCCCCGGTTAAGGTGCCTGGGTGATGTGCTCTTGGGGTTCCAGGTGCCAACAGACCCCTGGAGCACTCCACCTTCGCTGCGACCCACGCATTCCAGTTGATTCTGGTGGGTGTTTAGGTACAGTTTTCCTTCCTGAGATGTAGCGTTGCATTTGGGGTTCTTCTTCTGGTAACAGGGGGTTCTGCCCAGGGTAGAACAGAGATATTCTCCTGTCGGAAATGTACAATGTTCTCCTTCTTACCCTCCTTTGAGTTTTCAGTATGGGTAGCACTCTGCGAAATACACTGTTGTTTCTGTGATTTTGGGAGAGAAGACCACTCTTTCCTTGTTTTGTGGAGTGCTTGTTGCCCATTTTCTACAAGTGCTTTTTGTTCTTTTTAGTCGAAACAGGAATAAAAGGGCCTCCATCCAAGTTGTCTTCAAAGGACAGGCTTTCTGTTGGAGTATTTGCTACCTGTTCAGAGCTTCCTTGCCCTGCGCTGTGTCTTCCAGGTCGTTTCTTTGTTGGTTGGCCTTTTTCTCAGACCATTGCTGCTCTTCTGGCTTTCAACTGCCGTCTTTCGGCTGTTCCGTTTCCTGTTTTAATTCATCCACCATTGAGGACATGATTCCTGGCAACTCTCAAAGTTTGTCCAAAATATGGCAGCATTGACGTTGACACATCTGAAATCCCGCTCCGATGTCTGCCCCTACCTGAGCTTGTGCTCTTTTGATAAGCAAGTTTAGCCTGTCCAGCTTGTTATCTTTTGCTATGGTAGTGGTAGCCAAGGATTGTAAAATTGAAAGTTGAATGTCAAGATTATCTTTATTTAAAATTGTGGCATTTGCTATTGCCATTAGGGTTCTGTTTAGAAGTTCCCAGACTTGCGAGAACCTCATGTCTGTTGAGATTGCGGGCCCTCCGACTTGAGTAGAACTGGGCATTTTTTGCGTGCTAGGCGAAGGCTGTCTGACACTTTTTCAGGAGATCCGTGGTGGTCGTTCCTTTCCACAGGGGGCACTCTCACATCTTTTTTAAAAACCTCCTCTAGTTCCTCTTGCGAAAATGACACCTCCCAGTGGGGTTTTTTAAGACCATCCGATGGTGGTGGTTTCTCAAGAAATTCTTTGTCCAAATACCCGATGGGGAGGAGCCAAGATGGACCGGTATGGCAGATTCCTGAGCCTCTTCGCCTCTCCGCCGCGGAAGCCTTGGTCACCTGCCCCCCCAGGCAATCTTCAGCAAGGCCCTGGCTCCTTAACCGCGGATGAGTCAGAAGAGATGGAGACGGCGAGAGGACTATAGGGGCAGAGACAGAGCCTGGTAAGCGGAGGTCCAGCAGCTCCTTCAGATGGCAGCACCCGGGGAGCGACAGAGGACGGCCGGCCGCGGCGAGAGGTGAGTGGCCCGCGGCATAGAGAGGAGGCAAGGAAGGCCCACCCACAGCGCAAAGAGAGCAGAGCAGAGGGAGAGATAGCGGGCCCACGTTAGCAGAGAAGCCCGTTGGACCGGCAGGGGGTAATAGGCCCCAGCGGACCCTCCTGGAGCCTGACCTAATGTCTGCAGGGCCTAGAGGAGGAGCATCAGGAGGACACCTGTGGAGACCTCCCATTTGGGGACGAGGCACACGGCAGGCCTTCAGCGACCTGTAGGTGATAAAGAGGAGTAGACAGGGAGGCGGACCTGGTGGTGGGGACCCGGCCAGGAAGCGCTGGTGAAGCCGAGCCAGTGGCATTGCCCAATGGGCTGCGCAGAGCGTTGGGTTCCCTGATCGACCCACCATGAAAGTGTCCGGAAGGTGAGAGGCTGGAAACGACTCGCGGCGCGTAGAGGCTGAACTGGTGATGGTGGGTGCTGGGGGGCAGGACCAGAGGCCTTTGCCCCCTGAAGCGGAGAGCCGGATGGACAGAGTACAGAGAGTAGGACCACTGAGGCAGTCTCATTTGCCCCCAGTGGACATCCTCACCTGCATACGAAAATTCCTCCTCAAAGAGCGTATACTGCAGCTGGTGCGAGAACAGCACCCTCTGAAGTTTCAGGGCCGCACCCTGCTCCTATATCAGGACCTAGAGGCGATCACCCTACAAAAAAGGAGAGACTCCCGCCCGATCACCTCCTATCTCAGGGACAAAGGAATCACCTATTCCTGGGGTCACCCATTCAGACTCATATTCCAATGGGAGGGCAATACACATCAGCTGCGCTCATTGAAGGAAGCTTGCAAGTTGGTGCAGCTGGAGGAACCCTCAGAGAAGCAACCACACTCGCCGAGACCAGATTGCCAGCGGCGGAGATGAGCACGCTTGCAGACAGTATTGATGGGGAATACCAAGCCGGACCTAGCGACTAAAGCATCCGAAAGAAGGGCGGTATTGTAATCCAAAGCAGGGGACATGAAGAAACCTGACGGGGAGTGAGAGGTCAGGGGCCAGAAAGCATCACAACTGCAGAGGACGGGGGTTTCCAGAGAGGGGACAGGAACCCAGGGCCAAGACTCCTAGAGTTCAATCTACTTTCCTGGACTACGCAGGCTCTTCACTCCCCCTCCTCACCCCACCCAGGGGGACCATCAGAATATGTTCTTCAAGTTTACTTTGTTTACTGTTGGGGTAGGGTGCACAACGTTCTCACACTGATAAACACAGGTAGCAGACAGTCAGGAAGGCCAGGTCACCATTCCTGCGGTGATGAATAAGGATGGCGGGTACAACAGAAGCACTCAACAGCACACTTGACCCACCTTAATAATCTTAAAAGTAGTCACCCTCACTGTTAAAGGGCTGAATAACCCAACCAAGCGTAGAGCAGTCCTCTCCTATTTAGAACACACGCAGGCTGACATACGCCTCTTACAAAAGACCCACATAGTACCCGTGGACCACCACAGACTGCGTTCAAGATCTTTCCAAATACAGTACTTTTTCTCATGGGGGACGAAGGTGGCAGGGGTAGCACTTCTGGTTTCACGGTCCCTTCAGGGGAGTGTGTGAGACAAGATATCTGAAATAAAAGGCTACTTGCAGGCACTCCGGATACACATAGGGGACTTTCAGGCTGTTGTGGCATCTATATTTGCACCCTGCGAGGGTCAGGAGGGGTTCATACATCGTGCTTTGGCTGAAACCAATACCACACAAGACAGAGGGGTGCTTATAGGCAGCGACTTTAACATTGTCCTTAACAACAACTGGGGCAGATCTGCCTCTAGGTACGGGGGGTACAGAAGCCCTGTGTACGAGGGGGGATGGATAGACTGGGGGAGTTGGGCCTCAGAGACCTGTGGAGGGGAAGACATCCTACAGCCAGAGACTATACATTCTACTCACATGCCCACAAAACTTATGGGCACATTGATCTCTTCCTGGGCTCAAAGGAAATAGAGCAGAAACTGAGGGAGATAGATATTGAGCCATGTGCACTGTCGGGTTGCGTGGCAATATCCCTAGTCCTAAACATCCTACCCCAGCCCAAAGGATATTGCCCTTGGCAGCTGAGAACCACCCTCCTGCTGAGGACAGAAGTGGTGGCACAGATAACGAAGCCATTTCCACCTTCCTAGAGATCAACAACACTGCAGACACACCTACCTCACTACTCTGGGAGACATTGAAGGCAGTTATCAGAGGTGAATTTATTGCGATATCAGCAGCGGATAATAAAATACGACGGGAGAAGAGGGCCCAATTGCAACAACAGGTGACAGAACTAGAGAGGATTCACAAAAGGACTGGAGCCCCATGAGTATGGAGATGACTTAGTTCAGTCAGAGCGCAGCCAGCCGGTCTTGATACTGATCGAGCAGAGTACGCAGTCCTTCAACTGCAACACTCCTTTTACATGGGTGGCGATAGGTGTGGACGCCTCCTGGCTAACAGCTTAGAGCCCAGAGGCAGACACTCTTGTGGCAGCAATTCGGGCCCGGATAGGTTGGAAGTGGCGAACAACACGCATATTACCTTGATGTTTTGCGATTTCTACAAGGCCCTTTACTGCCCCCAACAGACTGACGAGGATGCCTCCCACCGGTATCTCAACCAAGCCCACACAGCTAAACTGTCGCCCGAGGAGGCGGCCTCGCTGGAGGCCTTGAAGTCTCCGGGAACCGATAGTTTCCCAGGCCTGTTTTATAAAACACACTGAAACAGCCTAGCCCAGATACTGACAAGCCTCTTTAACGCCATCACAGGTCTGGGCGAGATCCCACCATCCATGTTAGAAGAATCCATTGTGGTGATCCCTAACCCGGGCAAAGACCCCATACAATGCTGGTTTTACAGACCAATTTCTCTACTTAATGTGGACTTCAAACTTCTCATGGGCATCCTAGCCTCCCGTCTGAACCTGCTGATGCCTGGACGAGTGGGCCCCAATCAGGTGGGTTTTATCCCACACAGGCAATGCGGGAACAACACCAAGCGGATTATGCCATATTAGACAAGGCCCAGTGCTCGAGAAGGGAACTAATGCTGCTTAGTATAGACGCGGAGAAAGCGTTTGATTGCATCCATTGGCAATGCTGGAGCATTTTGGCCTGGGACCCTGATTCTGAGCCTGGATAGGAAGTGCGTACAGCCACCCGAGGGCCTCAGTCACAGTCAATGGGGAGACCTCCACTTCATTCTCTGTTGGCTGCGGAACCCGTCAGGAGTGCCCACTTTCCCCCCTGCTGTTTGCTCTCTATATGGAGCCGTTTGCCCAGCAGATGAGGGACAGCCCAAAGATAACAAGAGTCGTTATTGGCAGGGAAGAATACACCATCGCACTATATGCGGACGATGTGGTGGTTGCATTGGATGACCCAACTAGGGCCCTCCCAGCTTTTTTGCAGGAGGCGGAGGCTTTTGGGAGGGTGTCCAGCTCCTGGATAAACCTCTCGAAGTCCCAGGTCCTCAATCTCACACTTCCGGGAGAGGGGGCAGATTTGATGGCCCAGCAGTACCCGTTTCGGTGGCAGACACATTCTATTCCCTATTTAGGCATCCAAATAGCTAGAAAAGTCCCAGAGACATCAAAGAGGAACTCTGAGCTCCTTCTGCTAAGCGTCAAAAAAGATCTGGTACAATGGCGACAACACAAAATATCCTGGCTCGGGAGACTAGCCGCAATAAAAATTTCAATCCTCCTCAAAGTCCTATTCCTCTGCCAGGCGCTACTTTTGCTGGCGCTGCAGAGGGAAATCAACTGCTTCATTTGGGAAGTCAAGAAACCCAGAATGGCCCGTACTCTGGCTTGTCAGCCCCCGCTTGGGGGGGCCTGGGAATCCTGGACATCCAGCAGTACTACAGAGCAGTTCAAATTTGCTACCTGGTGTAGTGGTCTCGACCGGAGTTGGACAGGCGCTGGCTGTTCATGGACCAGGCAATTGGCAGCACTCCCCTCTGGAAGATCCCCTTTCTGCCTTGATGTCACAGACCATGGGGTTTGTATTCCCCCCCTGTCACCAGAGCAACCCTGAAGGTCTGGGACCATGTAGTGTACACTAGAGATCTGACCTCCTCCCTCTCTCCATTATTGCCTATTGTGGGGAACCCAGACTTCACAACAAGATTAGACCAAGGAGCCTTTCGCCTCTAGACATCCCATCATGCAGATCCATTGGACATCTGTTTTATGAAGAGGGACTTCTGACCTTTGAAAGCTTAAAGACCACACATTCGCTGCCAGAGACCGAGAGGATGCACTACCTACAGATTCGCCCCTGGGTGATGCAGCCCACGAATCGGAAACAGGCATGTAGACCTCTTATGCAATATGAAAAATGGCTGCTCACGAAGACGACAGATCAGCACATAATCTCAGACCTCTATGATCTGCTTCAGCAAGCAACCCCGACATCCAGGGTCTCAGGCCAGGCTCGCTGGAAGGCAGAATTGGGTAGACCACTTACACCCCGGGACTGGGAGGTGATTTACTACAGTGCACAACACACAGCATATTGTACAAACAGCATAGAGACTGCAATGATGAAGATTGCTACCTACTGATTTCTTACCCCAGCTCGACTTCACAAGGAGGACTGGTCCCGGTCGTCCTGGTGCTGGAAGGGATGTGATGCCCTAGGCACGCTGACCCACCTGTTGTGGGAGTGTCCATTACTGGCCTCCTATTGGGCATCCTATTGGGCTTACCAAATCCTCTGACGTTCCCGCTTAAGTCACTATGAGGCCTAGTACTAAGAGCAGACCTACAAAAACATATTGACCCACTGGGGAACCTCACAATCCCCCACAAATCTGGGTTGGTTGCATTGGCTTAGGCGTATCTTGGGGATGGAAAAGATTACACTCACTCTCACGACACAGGGGCAATCATTTAGAGAGATATTGCACCCCTTTCTCTCCCTACTTTCTGGAGAATTTAAAGAGCTGACTTGTCCTAAATATTTATGACTCCTACGACTACTAGAAGGGGGTGACACCTAGGGGACATGAACTGGTGGGAGAGCACTACGGAAGCCATGTGTCTTAAACTCATGACTGAAGTAATTGTGCACCCGGGGGTGAGGACGGGGAGGAGAAGGGGTTGGGAGCTGGTTGGACATATGTTCTCTTCAGTTTATGGGTGCTGCGCCAGCCTTTGTTCTACTATACTTGAAACCAATAAAGAAATTTGAACAACAAAGACCTCCTTATACTTTGGCAGCTGATTGATTCCACATAGAACATCTCACTATCCTTTATATTAATGATCGGTGACAGAGGGGCATTCGCTTCCGGGAATGGGTAATCTGCTCTGTGGGCCTAGTTTGGACTTCTTAACTTAAGGATTTGACTTGCACCAGGAGTTCCATCATTATCTCTTGCGCAGGATTGAAGGTAGGCAATTCCTCCCATGTTGTGCCCCAGGTAATTGCACTGTTGCTGAGGGATCTCCATTCTGGTTGTATTGCCAGGGCAGTCTCCTCGTGAGGGGTTCTATGCTGGACTGTTGGCTCCAGGGGGTGAAATACTCTTGGATTGACTTGCCTCCACCATTCTCCTTCCGTTGTATCCTATGCGGCAGCCTTAGGGTTGCATCACCGCCAGGGGTGAGGTCCTTTGTCACTGCCACTTGCGACTCTTGCAAATCGTGCAGAGGCTTGAAAGAGTGCCTTAGCATGTTCCCTGTTGCACAACCTCCCCGCTTTTACTGGGCAACTCTACCTCTTTTCATCAAGTTCTGAGCCCTGTTTTGGGTCAGTGAGAAGAGTGAGCTGCCCTCCTCATTTGCTCTGCCCAAAGAAGTTTGCACCACCAGCCACCACCTTCCTCAAATCCTCCTGACCAGAACTCTTTTTACACTGGAAGTACACTGCACTTGTTGCAGCCCGCTGCTGGCAGAAATGCTGGATTGAATTAGTTGTAATTGCTGTAAACATAACTATAAGTATTGATGGTAAACGTGAATGCCTGCAAGACAGGATTGCACGGTGGGGGAGCGCACAGACAGAAGCAGACTGTACCAGACCTAGTCCGGCCATCTCTGCACTCTCGCTGTGAAAGTGCAGTAGCCACTCCACAAACTGACTCTAATGCACAAGATACTGCCACTGGCACCAGGGGATCAAGACAATGTGAAGTGCATCAGGACATAGTCAATGCCACAGTTTTACGTAGTGTAAAAGGCCGTGTATTTAGCACATAATTACATCTTATACAATTTTTTTTAATTTTAACATGCTCAAAATCAACTCTAACTTTTAAAATCCAACACCTTTTGAAACTTCCCAGTCATCCTTTTCACTCATTCCCTCACTTTTCCCCTGTTCACCTGTCTTCCACTTCCATTCACCCACACATCCCCCTTTTCCTTTCATCCCCTGCCTGCTTCGGGCATCCCCCACTCGGTCTTCCTTGACCTGCTTCTTTCCCCCCCCCTGGAAGGGGGGCCAGGCCCGCATCTGACTCTCCACCCTCCCCCATTTACTGCCACCAAACCCTCATTAGCAACCTGCCCTAACTGGCGTTCTCCCCAACACACAGTCACTCCAACCGCCAACTCCACTCTCCTATCCTTCATCTGTCCCTTTCTGATGTAGGGCGGGTGGGCTGCCCAACTTCTGACCGCGCAATGGGCTGGTGGGGAAGAGGCCGGTCCCTCCCCTAAACCACCCATATAACCTCCCCTTTAATCCTTCCCCCACGTATCCCCCACCAATCATGCCTGCCCTGTCCTCACTTCCCCTCCCGAAAGCTCTTGTGGTGAGACTAGACTGCGTCTGCTCTCGACAGGGCCCTCCATTGGGACACAGTCAGTGACACAGGTTTACGTAGTGGAAAAGGCTATTCATTTATGACAGGATTGCATTATATACAATAACATTTAACATGCTCAAAATCAACTCTAACTTTAAACCCCCCCCCTTTTGAAACTTCTTCCCAGTCATCCTTTTCACTCATTCCCTCAATTTTCCTCTGTTCACCAATCTTCCACTTCCATTCACCTACACATCCCCTTTTTCCTTTCATCCCCTGCCTGCTTCGAGCATCCCCCACGCTGTCATCCTTCACCTGCTTCTTTTTTACCCCCTCAAAGAGTTGCCAGGCCCGCATCTGACTCTCTACCTTCCCCCATCTACTGCCACATAGCACAAACCCTTTAGGCGTTTTGCTGCCCCACCAGTGAACCAACTGCAACACTGCACGATCTTACACCTTCTCCTTGAGGAACATCTTTTCCCCAAAAAATTAAACAAAGCTCCGTAAGGTAATATGCACTGCCCAAGTCGGACAGGTGCACACCGTCATTTTAATCTCCTCATGCTTCAGCACTTTAATATCATGCGCCCAGCAGAAAACTCTCATTGCTTGATTGAGCTTCCTTGGAGCCCGTTCCCTAGCCCCATGTTTGAGCACCCCTCTCCATTTCCTCCTAGGCACAAACTCAGGCCAGACTAAGCATGTACCAGGCATCTTCTGACAATGCAACTCCAAGTCACGTTGCATATGTTGCAGTACGGTGAGACCTGAAAGTTCCACCAGATCATTCTTCCCCCAGGTGTAATAGCAGAAGATCAGAACAACCCCAGTTCGGCATTATAGATGTTAAAAAAAGGAAGCAAGTTACCCCACCTCATTCTGCTCTTCCCCACCACAAAACTTCATGACGGCTACTCAGCAATCCTAAGGAGCGTCCATAAATCTTCCTCTCCGCGTACTTTGCTGCCCAGTGTATGAACCAATGCCCGACCATCCATGTGACCATTTTTGCGCTCCTGGGGCCACTCACGCAACCTGCATAGAGAACAAACTTTAATACAACATCTATAGTCACCCACCCCCTCTATTCGAACCCTTGTAACCTTCCTACCCCCCTTGTACATGCCTCCCAGATCAAGACCTCACATGTCGCTCACAGCTTCTAGATCTCCTCCTACAAATCCGCCTAATCTGTGCCCAATCCCGGCCTAGATGTGCTGCGCTCTAGCCGCCCCGATTCTGAATGAATGAGTTCCATAACACTGCGCCTGTCTCCCAATCCGTTGCAACGCCATCCACAATACAGACAACCACTGAAATGCCGTAAGCTTCTCACCATTCGAGTGACTAAACACACTGACCCCAACTGGCACCCCCTGTGAATTGAAAACCAGTCCACTACAAAAGAGGGCTAGCGGCTGCATCTCCACCTTTAAGCAACCACACCCATTTCCCCTTTCCCAACTGATCCGTCTTTGACTTTCTAAGCCATATGCCAAATCGCTCCCCTCACAAGCATACTTCTCCCACTTTCACGCCTATGGACTTATCCACACCTGAAAGTTCAGACACCCTAAATGCCCCAAAGAATATCCACACCATGCACAACCTGAACAATGCAAGTTCATGAGCATCTGTACAACAAACCGGCAACACATGCAGTAGCTCCAACAGTAAGTTAAATGGGATGGGTTCCCTCACCGCCTTGCTCGTCCCCCATCTGGCCCTACCCCATCCTTTCAACATTCTCCGCAAAATGTCATCTTTGGCCAGGTCGCAACCAAAAAACAATTTCTCATAAAAGGAAAAACCTGCCAACTTGCCGCCAATTGTGGTGGGCAACAAACATTTCAGTATCAGGAACAATACAAAATGCAACACCCTGATCTCAATCGTGATGCTGTCTTACACACAAAATTCCCCTTCAAGAATTTCAAAACTCTGAAACTCCAACCATGCAAGGCTATAAACCATGCAAGGCTATAACTCTTCTGAGTGGATTCCGCTAATGACATCTCCACCATCCTAATGATTATCACGTCCCCCACTTGAAAATGTCTGCTGGGTATATCTGAACCTGCCATATTGTGTCCTCCTCCTGAAAAATCATGGAGACCCCACTGAATTGTGCCAGGAATGTCTCCCACACCCTGATGTCCTCTATCATGCCCACTGACACACGAATCCTCTGGGGCAGGAGGGAGGCACCGAACATAGCTAGTCCCAGTCGCCTGCAAATTGTTCTGCCCCGACTACCCTCCATGCAAAATTGAGAAAACCCAGGAGTTGTTGTGCCATGCACAATTCGATCTTTTGCTAGGAACCCGATGTGTCTCAGGAACTCAAGAATCTCCTCCACCTTCCCAGCCGGCAATCTCGCCACTAAGCCTTCTGTGTCCAGTTCTATCCTCAAGAATGTCAGCACACAACTGGAGCCCTCTGTCTTTTCCGGAGCCAAGGGAACCCCAACCTCCCGGGCTAGCCTTTGCAAACCCTTCCAAAGCCTTCCTACAGGAATCAGATCCAGCCTTACCCACAAAAAGAAAATAATTTAAGTAATGTGTCACCTCATGATGCCCACTCACCTTAACGAAAACCCATTGTAGGAAAGTACTAAAGGCCGCAAACAGCGCACATGAAATGGCGCAACCCATCGGGAGTACTCTGTCCACATAGATTGCTCCATCTAGCTGCATCTCCAGCAGTGCACAATCCTCTGGGTGGATACGCAGGAGCTGAAAAGCCGCTTTAATGTCACATTTTGCCAGCTCAGATCCCCTGCCACACCCACGAATGAGCCGAATGGCATCGTCCACTGATGCATACACCACCCTCTTGTCTCCTGGCGCAATGAAGTCATTCACTGATGCCCCTTCCAGCCATGTCAAGTGATTGATGAGGCAAAACTCTCCTCAAGTTTTTTGGGGGAACACACCCAGAGGTGAAATCATCAGATTCTCCAGAGGCCATTCCTAGAATGGACCCGCAATTCTGCCTTCTGACACTTCTTTAGCTAACTTATCTGCCACCACCTGAGGCATTTCTTGGGCGGACCGCAAATTGTCCGCCTACCTCTTCCTTCTCGGCCCTTGATAACCTATACGAAATCCCTCCTTGAAACCCCACTCCAATTTGCACGCTATGTCCACATCCGGTTGCATGCCAAACCATGGCAGCAAGACCTCCAGCTTATTGGCGTAGGTGCCCTTCGGTGCAGGAGCACCCTGCACCTGTCTACACCTGGCTGTTCTCCACTGCTCGGCTGGGCTGGTGAGCGAAAAACACTGCATAACCGGGTGTCTTGTCCCACCTTTGGAGCACTCATGTTTGAATTTACATGGATGTCTCGAGCAGAAACCCTTGTTAAATTTCCAGCAGGCCCCTGAGGTAGGTGTCTGGGGTCAATGTACGCAACCCGCTCCACCCTTGGGCAGGACTGAAAAGGCTTGTATACCACCGGCAGGCCAATAGCAGTATGTGTCGATGCTACGGAGTGTGATGAAGCCATCCACTGCATTCACAACTCTGTATCCACATCCCCCATGGCTTCTCTTGATTCACACTTACATTTGCCCTGAACTCTTCGTCATAACTCAGCCACACGAACCCTTGCGTATAATGTCCATGTACTCAAACATTGCGATGGCCCTGTCAGAAAATTTCTCGCAACAGGTGCTGGCATATATCAGAAAAGCCGAGGTCCAGTTGTCCATAGTTATTGGCATCCTGGGCTGGCGGGCTAACTCCCACTTTTCTTCCTTGGAGCCCTCCTTTGCCTGTATGTCCCAATGGAGGAGCTTGAAAACATCCACATACTCGTGTCGCCAAATCCTAGCCTTTATCTTTTCAGCCACATGGGAACCCAACGGCATCGAGAGGCCCATAAAAGGGAGTCGCTTCTTATGCCTCCCACCGTCCTTGTCGTCCACTTCTGTCCCGTCTCCGGCTGCCCTTATCCCAGCCTCACCTGCAGTAGTCGTATCTTGTACAGTCGTCTGCTTACCGTCCCCCTCCTGTGCTGCACTTGCTCCGGGAGTCTCATGTACAGATTGATCATCCACCCCTATTGACTTGTGCGTTTTAGCCACAGCAGTGCCTTAGACTTCTCCCCACACCGACCACCATTCTCCCTTACCTTGTACACTGGGAACCAAAGCTCTTGATTCTTTCAGAGTCCCACGGCCACACTCCTCTTTGTGAGCTGCCTCCTGTAACGTCCCACTGTTCTTATTCTCCTGCAAGACAGAAAACAAAGAGGAGGTTGCGCCGCTCCTGTGCCCTTCCCCCTCCCTTTGTCCCCGCCCACCTTGCTTTCCCGAATTTCCCCGTCTTCCCACTTGTCCATCTCATCCTCATAGTTAAGTTTCACCACCTCATCTTCGTCCATCTCACACTTATCCTCATCACCCCCTGCATCCACTGCATCACTCCACTTTTCCAGCGCTTGTCCCACATGGCATACGCCATGCTTGCGACTGCCACGTTCCCGCTCTGTAGAGAAGGCCGCCAAAGATCCCTCTATTGCTTCAGACCAACATCCAGGGGCCGTGTTGCACCCAGTTGGCGTCACCTTCTTTCTGCCAGTCTCTATCACTGGCTTTGACTCCCCGCGCCTCTCATGGCCGTTTACGCCACTTGTGCCCTTCACGCTGCCGGACCCCATGTAGGAGGCTGGCCTGGTTTGTAGCCGGTACCTTGGGTACTTACACCTTATCCCAGGTGCAGTTATCCCTTATTAGTGAAGTAGTAGTGTTCTAGCAACTTAGGCTGATAGAGGGAGCTATAGCAGAGCAGCTTAGGCTGAACTAGGAGACTTGCAAAGCTCATGCAATACCACTTAAAGTCACACAGTACTTATACACAAGTAAAGACAATACTCAGCGTTACCAAAAAAAAAAGTATCTATTTGGGTGACACAGTACCAAAAATATCTTAGAGATAATACTCCTTCTGGAGGTAAGTTTATACACAATATATACTCTAGACACCAAAATTAGACAAGTCAATAGGCATAGAGCAATGCAAGCAATAGGAAATGCTATAGATCGCAATGGGAGAAAATAGGTCTAGGGACAACACAAACCATATACTAAGAAAGTGTAATGCGAATCACGAATTCCCCCCTAGACAAGTGTAGTGTGTGCAGAATCGCTGGGAGAGTAAGAATATAGTAAAGGTAAGTAAATTACCCCACCCCAGAGCCCATAAAAGCAGGAGCACAGTACTGCAAGTTTCCTTAGGACACACTACACCGTGTGATTGAGATTTTGCAGCAGCCAACCAAGTCTGCAAAGAACAACTGCTGGATTCCTGGACCTGAAGACTGCAAAGGAAGGGGACCAAGTCCAGAAGTCGACAGAAGTTCCAGGAAGGACAGGAGCCTCTGCCAACCCAGAAGAGGGTGTAAAAGAAGAGTCCCCGGTTATTCGAAGACTGCAGAAATGCACCCTAGGAAGATGCCAGCGGGTTCCTGCATGATGCAAAGGATGTCCCATGACGTGAAGATCGTTGCAGATATGATTTTGTGTTGGAAGTCCTCAACAAGCCTTGGCTACGACAAAAGTGTGTTTTGCGTCACAATGGTGCTGGATGGACCCAGGAGGGACCTGGGGGCCTCAACTCTGTGTAGGGAGGAAGAGGGGATTCTCAGCACTTTAGAGAGCCCTCAGGGTGCCAGCCAGCACCCCCAGGAGCCGCAGGAGCCGGGTACAAAGGGGGTGCAAAACATGGTTGATGCAGCACAACAAAAGAAGGTCTCACGCCGCCAGAGAACAACTCAGCGAGTTGAGCCTCGCAGGATGGAGTGCTGGGGACCTGGGCCAGGCTGTGAACAAAGGAATTTTGTATAGAGTGCCCAGAGGCCTCAGGAGGTGAAGAAGACGCAGTCACAGGGGTACCGTCGCTCTCAGGGAAGGCATGGTCTTACCTCCTCCAAATTGCGTCAGCAGGACCTCAGGACAGTCTATGTCGATGATGTCCACCCTCTGTGTCCTTAGGAGCACGCTCGTTGCTGTGAGAGGAGTCCCAGGGTACCAGTCGTTGTCTTGGAAGGTGCCTGCTTGGAGCAGGGGAGTGATTCCATGGGAGATTTCTTCGGTCCTTCTGGTGCAGGATGAAGACAGGGAGTCCCCAGAGCGTGTACACCATGGAAACTGTTGCAGTAGCTGACTTTACTTTGTTGCAGTTACAGCATTTCATGGAGCAGCCTGCAGTTGATCCGAGGTCAGAAGAGTCTGAAGTTGTTGCAGAGGATTCCTGAAGGAAACCTGCAAGCAGAATCTGAAGAGAACCCACAGGAGAGACCATAAATAGCCCTGAGAGGGGGATTGGCTACATTACCAGGTATGGACCTATTAGGAGGGGTCTCTGATGTCACCTGCTGGCACTGGCCACTCAGAGCCCTCTAGAGTGCCCCCACACCTTGCAAAGCAAGATTGCTGAAGTCTGGGACACACTGGAGGAGCTCTGGGCACCACCTCTAGGGTGGTGATGGACAGGGAAGTGGTCACTCCCCTTTCCTTTGTCCAGTTTCGCGCCAGAGCAGGGGAGAAAGGGCCCCTGAACCAGTGTAGACAGGCTGATGCAAGGAGGTCACCATCTGTGCCCTTCAAAGCATTTCCAGAGGCTGGGGGAGGCTACCCCTCCCAAGCCTGTAACACCCATTTCCGAAGAAAGAAGGTGTAACACCCTGCTCTCAGAGGAAATGCTTTTGTTCTGCCTCCCTGGGACTGGGCTGCCCAGGCCCCAGGAGGGCAGAACCCTGTCTGTGAGGTGGCAGCAGCTGTAGTTGCAGTGCAAGCCTCAGCGAGCTGGTTTGGCAGTACTGGGGGTCCACAGTGGAGCCCCCAGGATGCATGGAATTGGCTCCCCAATTCCAGATTTGGAATTGGGGACAATTCCATAATCTTAGACATGTTACATGGCCATATTCGGAGTTACCATTGTGAAGCTACATATAGGTATTGACCTATATGTAGTACACGCGTGTAATGGTGTATCTGCACTCAGAAAGTCAGGGGAAATGGCCCTGAACTATGTGGGGGCACCTTTGCTAGTGCAAGGGTACCCTCACACTTAGTAACTTTGCACCTAACCTTCAGCAAGTGAAGGTTAGACATAAATGTAACTTATAAGTTACTTAAGTGCACTGAAAATGGCTGTGAAATAGAGTGTGCACTATTTCACGCAGTCTGCAATGGCACTCCTGTGTAAGGGTTTGTCTGAGCTCCCTATGGGTGGCAAAAGAAATGCTGCAGCCCATATGGATCTCCTGAAACCCCAATGCCCTGGGTACATAGGTTCCATATACTAGGGACTTATAATGGGGGTCCAGTGTGCCAATTGAAATTGGTAAATGAAGTCACTGGCCTACAGTGACAAATTTAAAAGCAGAGAGAGCATAAGCACTGAGGTTCTGATTAGCAGAGCCTCAGTGACACAGTTAGGCACTACACAGGCATACACATTAGGCCATAAACTATGAGCACTGGGGTCCTGACCAGCAGGATCCCAGTGAGACAGGCAAAAACATACTGACATACAGGTAAAAATGGGGGTAACATGCCAAGGAAGATGGTACTTTCCTACACCCCGCGGCCGCACAAGCCTCCTGACTCTTCCCCCTCAGAGTTGGGAACCCATATCCAACTGCCTTGCCCTGCTGCGGGGCCCAATGGGCCCCCAGACACCTCTCCGGCCAATTTCCTCTTAGCCTGCCTCTCTCTCCCAAGGACTCCGCCCTGTCCTGCGGTGCATAGCTGGGCCTACCTTTCTTCAGTTTCTGCTACCGCTCTCCTTTGTTCTCTGATCCTGACCTCTATATCAACTGCCGACTAATCAGGTGCCCTCGATTGACCTGCTTTACTGCCTATGGGATCCTCCCTCACGTGGCCTGACGTGTCACCAGAAAACCCCTTCTGTCCCTCAGGCTCCTTGCTGCCCACCATGACGCCCGCATCCTGTGCCCTGGTCTGCCCCACCCCATGCCCTCTTTCCCTGCCCCCTTGCCCTTTTTTTTCCCAGGTGCCCCACCCCCCACCTGCACTGGCCCTGCCCTTGCCTAAAGAAAGGTCCAGAGGCAAGCTGCCCTTATTACTGGGCCCAGCCTTCTCACTCTGCTCCCTCCCTGTCTGCCCCAACACCTCCTCTTCTCTGGCAGTCCCCGTGGGGCCCGGCACGAGCTCCTCACCACGAGGCTCCACCCCCTCCTCCCTCACACCGGCCCCTCCTTTCAGGGCCATGAACGGGCCCGGTTTTGAATCCGGGGTGGTGAACGCGCTGCGCCTCCCCCCCCCACCCCTCCCCCGCCGATTTCATCTTCTTGGCCCTCTCGGGCAAACCACATGTGGCGACCGCTGCCCCAACACTGCTTGCAGCAGCACGCATTGGGCGCGTCATACCGACCCAGGCCTGGTCCAAAACACCAGGTCTGAGTAGATCGGCACAGCTGGCATCACCGAGCATGTGACGCGCGGCCCGCACATCGTCAGCATTGCCGCCTGAAGCCATGTCACTGCGCAACACACTCCCCTACCTGCCTAACGGGACTGGCCAAACTTACTACCGCTCAAGAGCTGGTGCTCTCCACCGGGCCATCCAAGACGCGGTGCAAGCCACACAGTATAGGCAGTTAGACGGCGATCAGCTTATTGCCCCCCTTTGTTGGCCCAACCTCTTGATTGATCATCTTAATTGGTCAGTTCCATGGGGCCCAACAGGCCACTGGGCCCCCTCACCACTCCTCATGGCTCGCTGCTCTCTACTGCCTTCCCGTTCTAGCCTGCCCACTTCCTAACACATTTGCCATGCCTTAGGTGTAGATGCTGCAGTCAGGACATAATATTTGTCAGGCAACAGATCCCTAGGGAACGCCACCCCTGTCACAGTGCAGCCCGGCTGTCTGTTTTGGCAGTTTACAGTTTTCAGGCTGTCAGCACTCGGGTTCACGATGCGGATCACTGAACTCCACCGCCGCGCTCGTCCACCCTATCCGTTGTGCAGTGTATGACGATCATCGTTATTTTAAATATCCCAACAGTAGCACGCCCATGCAGGTTGTGGCGACTGTATCCAACTGAATGGCCTGATTTAGGGGGTTATTACAACTTTGGAGGAGGTGTTAATCCGTCCCAAAAGTGACGGTAAAGTGACGGATATACCACCAGCCGTATTACGAGTTCCATAGGATATAATGGACTCGTAATACGGCTGGTGGTATATCCGTCACTTTACCGTCACTTTTGGGACGGATTAACACCTCTTCCAAAGTTGTAATAACCCCCTTAGTGTTTAAATGTGAAATATGTCAAGCCGTCACATCATACATTGAACTGATTTGAGGGTCCGTAGACACAGTGGCATCACTGCTGGAAGCCTTCAAAGCGAGAATGTATTTCAAAGAGTCATAGTAAACGTATATTTTTACGTGGCCAGATATCCAGACTCGAGACTGATACTGGGAAGATGAAAAGAGGAGCGGTGTGGACTGCCATCTTCTTACTGAATTGAATTTCAAAATATTGGAATTTCATGATGCAGAGAGGGAGGTGAAATTCCTAGGTAAATATTCTGCAGTCATAAACTACCGAGTAGGAAAACACCCTGGGTGCAAGTTAGCAAGCATGATTTGTCCAACATGGGCTACCAATAATTATAAAATCCCCTGACTGTAGGCTGCAATATAAACACACAGATATCTTAAATGTATTCACTGATTTTAATGAGAAACTGTATATGGCAAGGCAAGAAGATAGTTAAATAACAGAAATACATGACTATTTAAATAGAGCAAATCTGGCCTGGACGGAGACACATCAGTGACCCTGTGACAGTCAATCACAATACAGGAGATTAACCCCTTAGCTGCTGGGCCTTCTCCCCTTCCCCACCCCTCCAGTGCTGAGCCATTTTTTGGCTATTTGGGGCAGTTCACGCTTAGGCCTTCATAACATTTTGTCCACATAAGCTATCCATGCCAAATTTGCGTCCTTCTTTTCCAACCTCCTAGGGATTCTAAAGGTACTAAGAGTTTGTGAGTTCTCCTGGAGGAGACCACACCATTAGCCAAAATACAGCTAACATTTTGATTTTTTCAGAAAAATGGGAAAAAGGGATGCAGAAGAAAGCATGTGTTTTTTTCCCTGAAAATGGACTCAACAAAGGGTTTGTGGTGCTAAAATCACCATCTTCACAGCTTTTAGTAGCAGGCAGACTTGAATCAGAAAAACATGTTTTTCAACACAATTTTGGCATTTTACAGGGACATTCCTTTATTTTTACTATTTTTGTGCTTTCAGTCTCCTTCCAGTTAGTGACAGAAATTGGTGTGAAACCAATGCTGGATCCCAGACAGCTAAACATTTCTAAAAGGTAGACAACATTTTGAATTCAGCAAGGGGTAATTTTTTTAGATCCTTCAAGGTTTTCCTACAGAAAGAAACAGCTAAAATAAAAAATAAATTAAATTGAGGTAAACAAAAAAGAGCCATTTCTAGAACTTTTTCCAACTATGGAAGATTTTTTAAAGCAATATATTATTACGTCTGCTGGACTTTTCTGGTTGTGGGGATATATGGGGCTTGTAGGTTCATCAAAAACCCAAGGTACCCAGAACCAATAAATGAGCTGCACCTTGCAATGGGTTTTTATTGTATACCGGATATACAGCAATTCATTTGGTGAAATATAAAGAGTCAAAAATAGGTATCAAGGAAACCTTTGTGTTTCCAAAATGGGCACAAGATAAGGTGTTGAGAAGCAGTGGTTATTTGCACATCTCTGAATTCTGGGGTCCCCATACTAGCATGTGAATTACAGGGCATTTGTCAAATAGACTTCTTTTTTTTTACACATTGTCTTACAGTTGGAAGGAAAGAATTTAGAGAAAGACAAGAGGACTTGTTCTTCTATTTTGTGTTCCCACAATAAAACATGGACACATCACATTTTTACATTTAAATCTGATGTGTTTTTTGGAAAGTGCCTAGCTGTGGATTTTAGCCTCTAGGTCAGCCGGCACCTAGGGAAACCTAGCAAACCTGTGCATTTTTAAAACCTAGACACCTAGGGGAATTCAGAATGGGGTGATTTGTGGGGCTTTCACCAGGTTCTGTTACCCAGAATCCTTTGCAAACCTCAAAATGAGGCAAAAAACACCTTTCCCTCAGATTTCGGTGCTGCAAAGTTCTGGAATCTGAGAGGTGCCACAAACGTCCTTCCACCCAGCATTCCCCCAAGTCTTCCAATAAAAATGTTACCTCAGTACCCACAACAGGAAATACCCCAAAACACAACTTGGACACATGACATTTTCCCAAAGAAAACGGATGTGTTTTTTGTAAAGTGCCTAGCCATGGTCTTTGGCCTCTAGCGCACCCGGTACCTAGAGAAATGTTAGAAATGAGGTGTCTAGTTGGCAGTCAGTTTGCACCCTGTCCAGGTAGAGATCCTCACTCTAGTCAGGATAAGGGAGATATCCGCTCAGATATCCGCCTTGGTAGCTTGGCACGAGCAGTCAGGCTTATCTCAGAAGCAATGTGTAATGCATTTGCACTTAACACACAGTAACACAGTGAAAACACTACAAAAGGGCATCCCACCAGTTTTAGAAAAATAGCCAATATTTATCTATATAAAACAAGACCAAATATGATAAAAATCCAACAAACAGTAAAAAAAATATGAATTCTGCAAGATTTAACTTAAAAATACAGTTCCTTGAAGTCGATAGCTCCACCTGGGGCTATCAAGGCGTCATGATCAACAAAACCAACAGTTCAGGCTGGCCACGGCATCCAGTGTTGGAAAGTCCCTCACGATGTGCTCCGGAGAGCGGCGCTGCTGGCGTTGCAATGTCGGTTCCAGAGTCAGTGCGGGAGTCGTCGGGCCCTTGAAGTCACATGCATGGCAGATCGAACTCAGGATGATGATGTCAGGGCGCTGGTGTGGATGGCGTCGGGACAGCGGTGCGAAGCGGGACGATGCGACGTGTGGTGCCCACAAGTCACGGTGCAGGCAGCGACTCAGTGACAGCGTCCAATGGAGTTGTGAGACCAAGGCTGCAGTGTGAAGCAGGGTGGTGCGACATGCGGTGTCACCAAGTCAGGGTGCAGGCAGCATCGTCGCTGTTGCTGAAGCACTGTCGTCGGTAGGCCCAAGCCAGCAGTGCGGGATAGGACGGTGCTTCGTGACCCTCACGAGTGGTGTCCACAGGCCACGGTGCAGACAGGATGCCTGTTCATGACCCTGGAGTTGATGATGCTTGCGTCGGCAGACCAAGGATGCGGTGCGGGACAAGGACAGTGCTTTGTGTACCTCACGAGTGGTGTACAAAGGCCACAGTGCAGGCCGCGGCGCCGGTATCAGCAGGGGCTGTGGCGTCGGGGATGCCCAGGCTGCGGTGTGAGCACCGGCTCGGTGAAGACGTCTGATGACAGCGTCGGTGAGACCAGGGGCCCGGTGCAAAGCGGGGCAGTGCGTCTCTGTGCAGCGTTGGCAGGTCACGGTGCAGGCCAGTGGCGTTGTTGGTGGCGTCGCAGTGATTTCCCCTCTTGAACAGCACAAAAAACACAGTTCCCAGTGCTGCAGGTCGAGGAAACTGAATTCTTTGGTGTCCCTGAGACTTCCAATAGGAGGCAAGCTCTACTCCAAGCCCTTGGAAAACTTTCTCAAGCAGGACACACAGCAAAGTTCATCCTTTGCACTCTAGTCAGGCAGAAGCAGCAACAGTGGGCCAGTCCAGAAAAGCAACACAGCAAAGGGATAGTACTCCTCTTCCAGCTCTTCAGCTCTTATCCTGGGCAGAGGTTCCTCTTAATTCCAGAAAGATTCTAAAAGTCTGGGGTTTTGGGTCTTCTTCTTATACCCCGTTCAGCCTTTGAAGTTGGCAAACTTCAAAGCAAAATCTCAAGTGTTTGCAAGATCCTTCCTTGTCCAGGCCTGGCCCCAGACACACACCAGGGGGTTGGAGATTGCATTGTGTGAGGGCAAGCACAGTCCTTTCAGGTGCAAGCGACCACTCCTTCCTCCACTCCAGCTCAGATGGCTCATCAAGATATGCAGGCCACACCCCAGCTCCCTTTGTGTCACTGTCTAGAGGAGAGGTGTGAACAGCCCAACTGTCAAACAGACCCAGGCGGGGAATCCACAGACAGGCAGAGTCACAGAATGGTTTCAGCAAGAAAATGCCTACTTTCTAAAAGTGGAATTTTCAAACTCACAATCTAAAAAACAACTTCACTAAAAGATGTATTTTTAAATTGTGAGTTCCGAGACCTTAAACTCCATATTTCTATCTGCCCTCAAAGGGAATTTGCCCTTTAAAGTTGTTTAAAGGCAGCCCCCATGTTAACCTATGAGGGAGATAGGCCTTGCAACAATGAAACCCAGATATGGCAGTATTTCACTGTTAGGACATGTAAAACACACCAGTACATGTCCTACCTTTTAAATACACTGCACCCTGCCCATGGGGCCACATAGGGCCTATCTTAGGGGTGCCTTACATGTACCAAAAGGGAAGGTTTAGGCCTGGCAAGGGGTAAATTTGCCAGGTCGAATTGGCAGTTTAAAACTGCACACACAGACACTGCAGTGGCAGTCTGAGACATGTTTATAGGGCTACTTCTGTGGGTGGCACAATCAGGTCTGCAGGCCCACTAGTAGCATTTGATTTACAGCATCTGGGCACCACTGGTGCACTTTACTAGGGACTTACCAGTAAATCAAATATGCTAATCATGGATAAACCAATCTACAGTACAATTTACCTAGGGAGCACTTGCACTTTAGCACTGATTAGCAATGGTAAAGTGCGCAGAGACAATAAACCAGCAAAAACAGACCTGAAAATATAGGAGGAAGAAGGCAAAACGTTTGGGGATAACCCTGCAAAAGGGGCCAATTCCAACAGGGAACCTAGCAAACCTATACGTTTTTAAAAACTAGACATCTAGGGGAATTCAGAATGGGGTGACTTGTGCGCCCTCACCAGGTTCTATTACCCAGAATCCTTTGCAAACCTCAAAATCTGGCAAAAAAAACACTTTTTCTTTACATTTAGGTGATGGGAAGTTTTGGAATCTGAGAGGAGCTACAAGTTTCTTTCCACCTAGCATTCATTCAAGTCTCCCGATAAAAAGTCAGGAATGGATCACCCAACAGTCAATGTTAGTCCTTACATGAGGGCAAGTGTTGACCTTGGGGTGATCCATTCCTGACGCAGGCACTAGGTACAGGCACTCAACTGGGGTAGTGTTTTTATCAGAGCAGGTGGGGAAATACTGAGTGGTAGGAATTTTGTGGATCCCAGCATATTCCTGTAGTTTTTGTGACAGAAATGCAAGAAAAAGTAGAGTTGTTATTCAACATTTCACCTTTGCAGGGTATTCTGGGTAAGAAAACTTTGGGGAATCCACACAAGTCACACCTCAGTGGACTCCCCGGTTGTCCAGTTCTAAGAAATGTCTGGGTTTGGTAGGTTTCCCTATATGGCCACCAAGCCCAGGACCAAGAACACAGGTTCCAGTCTTACAAAACCAGGTTGTTTTGTGATAGATAATTTTGATGTCTCCACAATACGATTTGGATGGTGGAATTTGGGGCTGAACTAAATTGGGGAGCTCCCAAGAGAGCGCGCTCTCTGTGCTTGCCACCACATGCACCAGCTCTCTGGGTTGGGCTAACCCGCTATTGTCCCGCTGCACAGACTGTGCTTGGGAAGGGACAGCAGGACTGTCCTCATCACTTCCCTCAGGATCACTGGAATAGGCGTAGTTGGAAAAATCACTCCCAGAGTCTGCGCTATTGTCCTATCCTTCAGATGCTGTCTCAGTATCTGCTGTCTCAGTCTCCGATCCTACGTCAGAGCTGCCCTCTGTAACCCAAGTTAGGGCTTGAGCAGCACTCATCCAATGAGACGCCATCTCTGCTTCTGGCTTAACTCTTGCTCTAAAACACTAGCCTATGTAGATAGTCACAAAATTGCTGATGGGTGTGTGTGTGATGCGTACAACAGTAAAGGTCAGTCACCTTACCTTTGCTTCTTCCATCAATCAGCACGTTCTCTCAAGACACTCAAAAAAACAAAATAGACACACTATAACTTTACCTTGTCACATACGAATCGTCACAGTCTTTAGCACCTCTGGCACCCAGTCCAACAATCATTATTGGTGCTCCCACTCCCATGACCTCCTCCTCAGTTTCCATCACTACCACCCAGCAAAAGTGCACTTCATCTCTTTATAGCCCCCTCGCACATACTTTGCATTTGCATTATAGTGCAGGTAATGGCTGGCTTAACTAATCCACTCAGCTATTTACATAAAATACAGATTTGATCTTTGCAGTAGGCATATAAACATTCTGCGCTACTTTATAGCATCAAAACTGCCACTAGACAAAAGTCAGATCCTTTTGTAACAGAAACATAATCACAAGAGATACTTGACTTTTTTATTGCTGCCTAAAACCTACAGTTGATACACGTCATTTGAAGTATGTGCATTGCTTTGAGGACACAAGCTGCAACTGCAAGAGAACTGGTGGCGAATATATATATATATCTCTATTTTCCTGCTCCGGTGGGAAAAACAGATTGTGAGGTCAGTGTGCCGCCACAAATGGGTGGGGATGGAGGGCAGGGGGAGACATGGAAGCTCTTCCATGTCTCCCACTGGTATTTAAATTAAAACAAAATCCTCTGGTGCAACGAACCAGAGGGTTTTTAACCCTCTCCTTGGTGTACCCATTGCATAAAATTAGTACACAATGGGTGGGTCAGGGGACTGATCGAGTCCCTGTAGAGTTCTATAAAGCTTGTCCCAATCCAATTGGAAATGCATAATTAGACATTCAAGGATGGCGAGCTCCACCAGACAATTAATAGGCTATTGTTATTAAATTGCTGAAATATGCTTGGCCACCTCATGTGTGCAAATCCTCTTGCTATCGCTGATTATGTGAACAAACAAATTCTGGCAAAAATCATAGGTAATAGGTTTCCCCCCTTGCTTTTAAGAATAATACACCCAGCGCAATCAGAGTTCATACCAAGCAGATCACAACAGACAACCTACAGACCCTATCTGTAGTCACACATTAAACATGCCCTGTCGGTAAGGCATTTGATTCTGTAGAATGGCTTTTCATCATGACTGTACTTGAAACAACTGCAATGGGTAAAACTCTGGTAAGGTGAGTTCACCTTCTGTATACAAAACAATGGCATTGGATTAGAGTAAATAGCTTATTGTCCCTCCCAGTTCGGATTGGCAGAGGAACTATACAGGGTTGCTCACTGTCACTGATCATCTTCAGGGAGAATACTTATCAACAGGAAATTAATTTTGGCTTGCAGAAATTAAAATTTCAATGTAGGCATAGGGCACTTTACCTTTGAATAAAAATCTTACTTGTAATCTGACACAAGTTACAAATGAAATAGTTTGTATTTGGTGAAAATCTGGTTTTAAAATTAACTTGTCAGAATCAGTGATGGTTCCCCTCACTAGGAAAACACCATTCCCGGTGCTGTAATAACCCCACAAATGGCAGACAGAAACTACCCGCTAGTGAGTGTCCAGTATCACTTAGACAGATATTTCATTGTAAGGGAGAATTATGACAAATGCGTGGATAATATTTTGATACTGACTACAGGATGGCATAAACTACCTCTTACAGTAGCCAGCAAAATAGCTCTCATTCAACAAATCCTTTGCGAAAATAAAATCACTGATGATTCAGCAGGTTTGGGCTGGACATCAGCCCAGAATAGCCTGGCAACAACCCAGTTACCTTTTGATTGTGGTGTTTTGTTTCCCCTAACTTTAAAGAATATTGCCTAGTTGCGCAAGCACAATTTGTGCAACACTGACTGCATATTGTGAAGTTATTCCCCCCATCGAAACCTTAAAGCCAGACTGTCTGCTCCCATCCCACTACACTTTGATAGTTTGTTGAAACCTGGAATAAATAATGAGGAGATCCACTCTATTAAGTGCACTCGGTGGGCTTGTTCTAGGCTGGCTATAATGACTGATAGTGACTGGCGTAACAGAGGAGTACTGACCTCATCTCTCATTAATCAAAAACCCATGGCTAGAACCAACTACTGAGGGGATTGTCATCAGGCAACAACATGACAAACAATTTATTGCATGAGGAGACCTCTTCATTGAGGGTTATTTTCTGACACCAGTGGTCGAAGTGGTCGGGAAGCGCTTTTGCCGCCAGAGACCGGGGGAACCACTCTGCTGCTGCTGTGAAGGGGCAGGAGCCCTTTAAATTTAACTCGCGCTCCCGCCGTCGCGGGAAGCGCTTTTGCCGCCAGAGATCGGGGGAACCACTCTGCTGCTGCTGCTGTGAAGGGGCAGGAGCCCTTTAAATTTAACTCGCGCTCCCGCCGTCGCGGGAAGCGCTTTTGCCGCCAGAGATCGGGGGAACCACTCTGCTGCTGCTGCTGTGAAGGGGCAGGAGCCCTTTAAATTTAACTCGCGCTCCCGCCGTCGCGGGAAGCGCTTTTGCCGCCAGAGACCGGGGGAACCACTCTGCTGCTGCTGCTGTGAAGGGGCAGGAGCCCTTTAAATTTAACTCGCGCTCCCCCGGCCAGCAGTGTCTTTTTGGGAACTTCGGGACTCACCTCCAGCCTCTGTTGGGATATCAAGAGCAGGAACATCTCAGGAGCTACTACACACGGGACAACTAAAGCGCGCCAGGGGGGAGCGCTAGCACCCAGCCGGCCAATGAGCAGCCCACGCCGCCGCGGAGAGCCGCAGCTTGTGCCTCTACTGCCAGCCTCCAGGCTCCGGCTCCGGCACAACCGGCACAAGCGGCTCCTGAGACCCCAGGAGAAGCGGACACGAGGTGAGACCACGGGAAGAGGCGAGGTCAGAGCTGCAGACTGTGGAAGGGGAGACGGGAGCCGGACTCGAGTCCCGCGCAGTGTCGGAACCCTGTGACCCCGACACACCACTGACACACCACTGACCCTATCCAGTGTTGTCTGAACACTGGCGGGCGTTTCACGGGAAGATTGTGTAAACAATATAGTATTGGAAGGAGCCTTACATTTGTAGGGTGAACTGGAAAGAGTACGTGCAAACTCAGATAATCGACGACTCCGCTGTTCCCATCATGTCCAAACTGAGGTCCTCTAAAATGGCTACAAATAATGACTCAAGGACCCTGGATAACTATCTTTTTAAAGTAGTTAGTAAAATTAACGAAGATAGGAGATCATCATTAAGTAGGGTTAGTCCAGAAACATCTCCCATAAGGCAGTGCTTACCCTCTATATCACCCTCTATATCACTGTCTAAGAGTGTCTCAACTATTTCCAACAATGAGAACGATTTAAATATTGATGTTTCTGTGGTAGAGCAGGTTTGTTGTTCCGAACCCATTCAAGTACAGGATTGGACATTACCAACAAGGTCTCCTCTTATTCAATCTCCCATTAGGAGAGCGGTACGTGCTTGTAGGAAGGGGCCTGTCAAGAAAGCAGGGGGTCGGAAGCCAAAAAAAGCTGGCACAACAGCTACCAATAGGGGAAATGTCCCTGAGCCCACCAATATTATTGAGGGGGCTAGTCTGCACTCAAGTCAAATTGATCTTTTGGTCACAATTCTTGAATCTAAACTGGAAGTACTGATCAGTCCCCTGGTGGCCAAGGTAGAATTAGTGCTTCTTAGGGTTACTAGACTGGAAGGCCTTGTAGAATCTTGTTTGACTCGGTCCACTGTTCCACTGAGTACCCACTTAGACTCAATAGGCTCTATGGATAACCGCCCAGTGGGCTCAGTTACACACTCTATAGTCAGTAATAGGGTGGAAGGCTTGGGGGCTACTGTTCAGGCCCCACCAACTGTAAGTGTGCCGACTGCCTCATCCTTGTCTACGTTGCCAGTAGGGTCGGCTAGTGTACAAAACACATTTAGTCAACCACGATCAATACAAAGGAGTACTCAGGACACTATAAGAGGGACAGTCATTGATAGAAGAAGTATAACTAGGCGACATAATCTATTAATCTCCCGTCAGAATGTGCACCATATACTGTGGTTCTAACAAATGTCCCAGAGGTTGACTTGTGCCTGAATGGTTCTGGGGTAGAAACGTATCCTGCTCTTAAAAACAAGACGCTTGCTTGGCTGAATAAGAACTGTGGATTTCCTTGTGCCCTTGCAAATGACATTTTATTTACCCGCAGAGTTAGCTGGATTGGCAATGGCCCTAAAAATAGTGGTGGAGACTGCATTATTATAAATTTTAAACACCCGCAACACGTGGCAACAGTGCTTCTGAGAGCTGCAATTTTGCCAACTCTAGAAAATGCGGTTCATGCTAGACCTCTTGGCTTCTTTTATAATCATGGGACCAATACTCAATGTCGCTCGTCGTATGTGCAAGGGCAATGTTCAAAGGAGAACGGAAGAGGTATGGATGTCTGTACCCCGAATGTATTTGTGAATATGTCCCGGTCTCAAATTAGGGGGGAGCCAAGTCATCATCAGTCGTCTTATAGACAGACCGTTAACACTTTACCTCTTCACAATCGGTATGCTGCCTTATCTTCTATGGAGGAAAATGATTGACTGCCAAATGCCTTGGGTAATTCTTCCCAGTCTTCAGCATCGTCCATCAAGATTGCTACATGGAACATTGCTGGTTTAAAGAGCAAGTCTGGGATAGCCGAATGGGAAAGGACTCTAAAATCTTTTGACGTCATTGCTTTACAAGAGACTTGGGATAAAACGAATAGCTTTTCCTTAGATGGCTTTTGTCATTTTTTCATTCCAGCTACAAACAGTGTGGCAGGAAGACCTAAGGGGGGACTATTAAGCCTTTTCAAACTGGATATGAAAGGTACCTTAACTCAATGCCCCTCGGGCTCAGTAAATTGTCTAATTGTTGAGCTTTCCACCCAGGATAAGGGTAAGGTCCTTTTTATAAATTTTTATAATTCGCATGCTAATGATTGCACCAGTCAAAATCTGGATGACTTGGATACATTTTTGTCAGTCTATAGTATAAATGTTAATACTTTTGAGTTAATATTACTAGGGGACTTTAACATACATCCATGTACCCTACCATGTATTAGGAGGGATGAGGAAGGCCCTCCCTTTTCCTCAACTGCTCATCCAGAACATACTAGGCAGGGGGATTATCTTGAGCTTTTGCTTGCTAAATGGAATTTATATGAGTCTGGCTGTGGAGACGGGAATAGCAGGTCCCCTACGTTTAAGGGCAAAGAAAATGGTACTATTATAGATTATATTTATTTGTCTTCTTTTTTGTTAAATAGTGTTTTAAATTATTGTACTGAGGTGTCAGTTTTTAGTGATCATAATCCTGTTGTACTTGTTTTTAAGAACACTGAACTGATTTCTCTCAAACTAGTCGCAGAGAGTGGGGGCTTGAACCTTAAAGTTAAAGACCAGAATCGAAGGTTGAAGTGGACAAAAATAGTCCCTGAAACTTTTTTTCAGGAGGTCTTATCCAAAGTGGAGGATGAAATCTCTATATGTCTAGCGGAAAATCCAGACCCTAAGGAGGTTACAATAGCATTTGATCAGATTTGCTTAGAAATTAATCGTAGTCTCCAGGATAAACCTAGCCAGAAGGCGCTAGAGGGCAATAGATGGTTTGATAAGGAATGCTCGAAAGCACATGGTGTACTACTTAAGGCACTAAAATCTATTCCTAAAGATCGATCAAAAATAGTAAATGCTAGGAAAGTGTATAAAAAAACTATTCTAGAGAGGAAAAGGACTCTGAAAGATAACGCCTTGGCTCAACTCTTGGATCCAGTAACCCTAAAAAACAGTGGTTTATTCTGGAAAATAATAAATCAGCCCTTTTTTTCTGATGAAACTAATACTCCTTTAGAGGCAAACATCCCAGATGAGGGCTGGATAAAACACTTTAGTCAGATATATTCTAATATTAGTCCTCCTGGTGGAATTTTAGCAGATGAAGTTGGGGAAATCTCCCCTGACAAGGATGCAGTTATTTTTGCAGTTGCAGATGTTGAAAGGGCTATAGACCTAACCACAAAAAACAAAGCCCCGGGCCCAGATGGGGTACCTGGGGACGTTTTTAAAAGTTTTCCAAAATTTTGGTCTAAGGTATTATGCAAGGTTTTTAATAATCTTGCATTTAATAAAATTCCGTCTTCCTGGAAGAAATCTATAATTATACCAGTGTTTAAAAAGGGTAATAGGCAAGACCCATCTTGTTACAGGCCGATTTCATTGATTGATTCCTCAGTGAAAATTTTAGGTCGAGTTATCTTAAATAAATTGAACGATTGGTTAACAGAGAAAGGGGTCCTAGCAGATGTGCAGTATGGTTTTAGACCTAAAAGGAGTACTATAGATCAAGGCTTGAATTTGTATTTAATAATAGAGAAATACACGAAGGCAAAGGAGGGTTCCATGTATCTGGGGTTCATGGACCTCTCGTCAGCCTTTGATCTTGTAAATCGATCTAAATTATGGAAAATCTTACTTGACATGGGACTGGACAAGGCTCTTGTTAACCTCTTAGTAGATTTACATACTGACCTAACAGCTTCTGTTAGAGTTACTACTGCGGGGCGATGCACCAGCCACTTTAACTCAGAAAGGGGAGTCAGGCAGGGGTGCATTCTGGCTCCCCTTCTTTTTACTATTTATATAAATGCCTTGGAATCTACACTAGAAGATGCTACCCAGGACACCCCACGGATAGGAGAACTCGGTATTCCGGTTCTCCTATACGCGGACGATGCTGTCCTGCTTTCTCGTACTGGTGTTGGTCTTCAACGATTATTGGACGCCTTTGAGGTTTTTATGACTTCCTTGGATTTAAAGATCAACGTTAAAAAGTCCCAAATTATGATCATGGGTAAGGGTAATAAAAATAAACTCCCCAAAACTTTTACTTGTGGGAGGCAAGAATTGTGTAGAGTAGCAATATTTCCATACTTAGGGATCACTTTCGATGAGAAAGGCTCCTGGGGCCCCCAGATAAAAAATAGAAATGTTGCCCTTGCAAAGTCGTCCTCTGCTCTTCGGGGTTTTATGAACAAACTCGGGGCGAGGCCAATTGTTAGTTTGCTAAAAATTTATGAAGCAAAATGCCTTGCAATAGCAACGTATGGAAGTGCGATATGGGGCTATTGCTCTATGGAAAGTATACAGATCACGGAAAATAAATTTCTAAGATCGGTTCTCTCTCTCCCACAGTCTACTTCCACACACATTGTCCATACTGAATTGGGTGTGGGCTACATTTCAGACTTGATCAAACTGGCCCCTGTTCTAGCCTGGCTAAAGATCTGGCTGAATCAAGAAATTCTGCTCAACCACTCCATATTAAAAGATTGCCTGCAGCTGGATAAAATAAATAAAATAGCGTGGCTAGTTTATATAAAAAATTGTTTTGTTAGATTAGGGAGAGCGGATCTTTTTTATTCCCCGGAATCAATAACTGTTAAAGATATTGGACTAATTAAAAGCATGATGAAAGATCTGTTATGTCTAGAAAGGGAACAAGTTGAATATGAGAAACCATCGGTGCGGGCCAGTATCATTCTGAGTACTTATGTGGGCCCTGAATTATATTTGTCTATTGTAAATCAACCCTTTCACCGGTTTCTACTCACACGCTTTCGGTTTAACCTGATCCATCTAACTCTTGGCCATTTTCAAACCTGGTCTCCTCCGGAAAAAGGAACGCCGTGTAATTGTGATAATTTTTCGATCCAGAATACAATGCATTTTCTGTTATTCTGTGACCATTACGCGGCCTTAAGAAAGAAATATTTGTTCCCAATTTTAAAGGAGGAGGGGTTTATACAGGTCAAACCTGCCCTCTTGTTCTTACAGTTATTACAGACCCCTAGGATTATGTTCCATGTTGCTAGTTTTTTAGTGGGAGCTGTTAGGGTTAAGAAAAAGAAGTTCGCCATCAATCCGATTATTTTTGTAATGAATTGAGTGATTAATTAACTTTTTATAGGAAATGTAATTTCTGCGAATCTGGGAGAATATTAATGTTTTACGTTAAATGATGTTTTTAGGATGTTTTACTTTACTGACCCCCCTTTTTTGAACATTGTAGATAATATAAATTGTTGATTGCCTGTAATATTTTGAACTTTTTTTTCTTTTTTATGCCTTTTTATGATATTTATTTATCGAAATAAAGTACTTTGACTGACTGACTGACTGAAGTGGTCGGGATCGGAGGGGAATGATGTGCCCATACATTTCTGATTTATGAGAAACCGTTACCCTGCTTTGTGCAAAAAGGCAACCGCCCCAGGACGATTAACTCCTATATTTTAATTGCTTCAGCTTATGCATCATGCAGTGAGTTCCCAGTGCTGTGAAATGGGAGCCGACAGACAGCTAAGCAAACCTTCCTGCCAGGGTGCCTGTTGCCTGAAAGAAATGCAAATGTGCGCAGTGAGTTAATTTCAAATGTAAATGTATAGGGTAATGTAAAACACGCTTGGGACCGGTACTGACTTTTAATTGATCGAATCACTTGAATCCAAGCTTTGTGATTACAAAGATTTCTTTTTATGAGTGGTAGGGCAAAGAATTAACAACTGAGCTGCGAAGTGCGTGCTTTTAATTGTAATTGTATTTACTTAGAGTTTACTACCCCTGACAAGAGCCGAAGGGACAGTTAGGCATTACGTTCAGGCTAGGTATTACTAAAATCTATACTGTATTTTGGAAGCACCATTTTATCTTAAACCCTTTTGAGTATTATACTGTGTGCAATGCAAGTTTAAAATAATGACTTACATGTTCACACAAGCTCCGACCTTGTAGAGCTATACAAAAGTTATTATTTTCCACTGCACCAAGATTGAATTCTGTGGCCCTCCGGTTACACACAGATGTGTGTAGTGCATTAACTAATAGAGGTTTAATGGGCCCTCATTACAACCCTGGTGGTCAGTGTTAAAGCAGCGGTAATACCGCCAACAGGCCGGCGGTAAAAAAAATGGGATCAGGTCCACGGCGGAAACCGCCAACACAGACTGCCACTTTAATACTCCGACCGCCACGGTGGTAGCAACAAACACCACGGCGGTCACCGTCAACAGACAAGCAGAAGGCAATGTACCGCCCACCCCATTACAACCCGCCAATCCGCCAGCTTTTCCGGGGCGGTACCAATGCCATCAAATGCACGGCGGAAACAGAGTTTGGAAGGGAAACCAATCACCTCTTCACACTCAACGAAGACCCAGGACGCCATGGAGCCCGAGTTACAGGTCCTGCCCATGCTGGTCTACCTCCTCATCCACCAGGAATATCAAAGGCGGCGGCGACGACCACGGTGATTACTGCACCTAGCACACAGGGGAGAGGGGGAGGAAAAAGAGAGTGACACACAAACGAAACACCCCCACCCTCACCCACAACACCATACACACAAATACATGCAGCAACATTACATTTACACCCCGTAACCCCATGGAAGAACGCAAGGACAAAAGGAATAGAGTCCAATCAGTGATATATTAGAAATAGGCAGATATACGTAACAATTTAAGAAACAGTAAATACAAACATTTACAATATCTACATAAGGCCATACATTGTCCTTTGCAAATTTCCATGTGCCACTGGGCCAAAAATCATGGGCCAAGCCCACACTTGAATCCTGCCTCAATACGGAGAGAACACTGCAGGGGCATCAGGTCGTAAACACACAGGCACCTCAGGGGGATGGGGAAGGAGGGCACCTCAGCCAGAAGATGGTACTACGCCACTGCTCCTGGAGGGGGCTCCGTGCCCACTGCGATGTCCTGGGGAGTGCAAAGCCACAGTCTCTCAAGTGGGTGATTTGCCCACTGCTTGGTCCTGGGGAGTGCAAGGCCACAGTCTCTCTAGTGGGTGGTTTGCCCACTGCTTGGTCCTGGGGAGTGCAAGGCCACAGTCTCTCAAGTGGGTGGTTTGCCCACTGCTTGGTCCCGGGGAGTGCAAAGCCACAGACTCTGGAGTGGATGGCTTCTCCACTACTTCTGGAGGGGGCCTTGTGCCCAGTGTGCTTCATCCTGCCAAGGAAAGGGTGAGTGGATCCCTATCTCCACTGGTTCTGGAGGAGGCCTCGTGCCCAGGGTGCTTCATCCTGCCAAGGTAAGGGTGAGTGGATGCATATCTCCACTGGTTCTGGAGGGGACTTTGTGCCAAGTGTGCTTCATCCTGCCAAGGAAAGGGTGAGTGGATGCATATCTCCACTGGTTCTGGAGCAGGCCTTGTGCCCAGTGTGCTTCATCCTGCCAAGGAAAGGGTGAGTGGATGCATATCTCCACTGGTTCTGGAGGGGGCCTTGTGCCCAGTGAGGCAGCACTTGGGGTGTGGCAGTTCACATTTCCTCACCTGGGTGTCTGAGGCACGAGATTTGCAAGGACCAGGTAGCACGATAGTCCATGGAAGCAGAGCCAGACTCCAATCTGCGGTGACTAAGGCTGCAAACTTGGTGGTAGTGCAGGTGCTGGTGGGGGTGCTGCCAGTGGTGGTGGGAGGCTCCAGCCCGTCTCCTGCAGCCTCGGACGGACGCACACTGGGGCTGCTGCTTCTGATAGTGGTCCTACTGTCAGCGGTGCAGGTGGCAGTGCTTGCGGCGGTGCTTGCGGCGGTGCTTGCGGCGGTGCTTGCGGCGGGGATGCTGGCCATGGTGCAGGTGATGGTGCTAATCCTCGTATCTGAACAGGGTCCCTGAGCTAGATACAGAGAGTAACACACAGGGAAGCAATACTATGAGTATAACGTAGTTTACTCTCCATTGACATAGCAAACATAGGAATGGAAATCTTAAATTCAAATATACAACATACAATATATTTCAATTTAGATATTTATTATAGCTAATTAAACATTCAGTTCGCACATAATATAATCAACATAGAATCAACCAAAAAAATATAATACAAACCCCTACCCTAAATGAAACATACATATATGAAAACATAAATAACATACCAGTAAATACGCAAAAATAAACAAATAACACAGAACCAACAAAATCACAAAATAGTATACATACAAATTTACAACCGCCTCATACATGAGAGGATATTTAAACAGCACAATAAAGTTACTGCTTTGATGCTACAATTATGCGTTGTAGTTTGGATTGTATAAAATTCAACATAATAACAGCCAATTCTAGGTTATCATTTCCTGATTCAAATTCTCGTGTTACAGGCCTGATGGTAGCCAATCCTGGTCAGGGCTTCAAATTTGCCAATTTCAAACACTTCATGCCAATGTTCAAGACATGCCAATTTACAAGCGGACGCTCGTTTCGGTGAGTGAAGAAAAATATAAATACACCTTCATCAGGACTTTATTATTCAGTATAATTGGCATACGTACATCTTGTAATCTGCCTATCAAAGAAACATCAAAATTATTAATTACAATCCTTTGCATAGGGGGAAGGCTCGAATCATGTCAGATTTGCAACCAGACCAACTCAAGTGACTTAATTAAGAAAAAGCACCGATAAAGTGCCCAAGATCAAAATCTATAAAACCAATGCTTAATAAAGGTAAATAAATCTAAAGATCCAAGGAAAGCACCATTAGTGTCCAGCAAAATACTAGATAAAGTGCAGAAATAGAATCACCTATAGCATAAAAATGTTGGATTACCACCGAGAGAATCTAGTCAAGAATAGTAAAAGACTAGTTTGTTTATATTAAAATAAGATAAAATACCTTAGATATGAAAGAACTTAGATATCCCTTACAGGCTGGATTAAACACTCTCCAACTTCAAATTTGTAGTCCAAAATGAAGGACTAACACATGGATATAGCTAAATGAAGCTATGCTTTCTCACTCTAAAAGCAAACATAATGAAATCATTAGCTTGCACAGGGCAGGAAAGTCCACAGGATAGAAAAGAAAAAATCTGCTCATATGTACAATCGCTAACTACAGACTTACCTACAAGTTCACATGGTTTAAAAAACGTAATCCACAGGGGAAACCCACAAGGATACCAAACTGGTAGGGAACAACTTGCTAACTGCAAGGGAACAGGGGGGAGTCATGAGCCAGATAGAAATGACACAATCCAGACGGTATAAAATAATTCAATCCACAAAGGTTCAGCAAAGCTAGCCTAACAGTATCAGCAGGATCCAGGACATATGACCAGCACGATGATCTCTCGAGGAGCAATAACCCGTACTTCCCCAGCTGCCTCCTATTTAAACCAAATCACCACAGGTGATGCGATGAACATAGAAACAGGCCCGTAGGGGCCATCTAAGGAAATGGTCAAACATGCGCCATCTTAGAACCGTCAAAAAAGCATGAAATATGCCAAAATCTACAGAGAATAAGAGGTACAATCAAACTGTAGAGTCATAGCCATATAGTAGTGGCAAAAGGAAATAACCAAAAATAAAAAATATAAAAAATAATGGCCAATTCTAAATCAAACCAAAGAGTAGATATCACTTACCAGCACGCCCAAAACAGTGGGCGCCATCTTGGAACGTCAAAGTACAGGGTACTCAATGTCCCAAGGGTAGGCACAAAATGGGTTAGTAAAATACAATACGTATCGTGTATATAATACAAATCCAAAACATAAGGTTTTAAAAGAAGGAACCGAAAACGGTTTTATCGTATAAAGTGAAGAATTCACTTCAAAGTAAGATAAAGGGCCACCACAGGAGAGCACAAAGCAACCCTGTGGTAGGCACCTGGAAAATTATTGACCCCTCAGGCAATCCTGTACATAAGTACTCAGATGGCATTGCTCCAAGGGAGATCTTCGTTCAGGCCATTCTCATATGTGTTTAAAGAAAAAATCCAAAACACTTCTTTCTTTTTCCTTTGTTTTTCAGGGTCCCCATCGTTTCTTGTCAGTACTTTCTCAAGAATAATCCACCTGATATCTACCTCCTTGTGGTTTAAAGATAACCAATGAGAAACTAGGGGGGCATTGATCTTTTGTGTCCTAATCGCAGATTTATGTTCCGATAGCCTAGTTCAAAATTCCCTGGAGGTCTCATCTATATATCCCAGGTTGCAGGGACAAATAATCAAGTAAATTACATTTTTAGATCTACAATTAGTCATGTCCATAAATGGGATAGTCTTGTCATTGAATGTAAGCTCTTTTGCAACAATGGCTGAGTCACAGGCGTGGCATTGGCCACATTTGTAATTGCCCGTAACTGGATTAGATCCTGTTAGTGACTTTTGGCCAAAAGTAGATAAAAAATTGGTAGCTGATTTCACCAAATGGTTCCGTAGGGTTTTGTTCCTCCTGAAAGCGAACAATGGTTTTTCAAGTTTATCCGCTTCAGTATTGGAATTCAAAATGTGCCATTCTTTGTTAATAATACCCCTGATTTGATTATTCAGGGTAGAATGGTGAATCACACAGGCTAGCCGGTCACTGGTCTTGCATCGTTGTTTTGAAAACAGGGCCTCACGGTTGTAAAACTTGGCTCTTTTTAAGGAATCTTTGGTGCTGCCAGTGATGGAGGGAGGCTCCAGCCCTTCTCCTGCAGCCTCGGGCAGCTGGCCACTGGGGATGCTGCTGCTGACAGTAGTGGTGGCAGCGGCGGGGCAGGTGGCGGGGCTTGCGGCGGTGATGCTGGCTGTGCTGCCCGCAGTGCAGGTGGCAGGGCTATCAGTTCTGATGGTGGTCACCAGGCCCTCACCTGCAGCCTCCGACACCTGAAGTGCCTTGCCTTGGCTTTTCTGCCCCTTCCTCACCTTGGCAGATGCTGTTTGTACCTTGGCTCTGGCAGCTGGAGTTTTGGAGGAGGCCTTGCTGGGTGGGTCGTGCTCCTTGCCCTTGCTGCATGCTGTTCCCTTCTTCACCTGGGGAGGTGGCGGAATGATTTTGTCCTTTGCAGGGGTCGGTGGCACACTGGCTGGCCTGACAGGTGCCCCCTTTGAGCCTCTGGGAGTTGCAGGTACCACAGCGGACGCCAACTTGGTGGCTGAGGTGCTGGCCTGGGTTCTGGACACCCTGGCCCGAGGGGAAGCACAGGGGGAGGGGTAGGGAACAGGTCAATGTTTGCCCAGAATTTTTTTTAAGGCACATTGGGGCGGGAAGATGGAGAGGGTTTGGGAGTGGAGGAAGAGGGAGTGGTTGTAGGAGGTGTCAGTCTGCTGAGTTTGGGTGAAGGTAGATGGGCTGGATGCTGTTCTGCGGTGGATGACTGTTGGGTGGGTGGTTGCGTTTGTGTACTTTGGGAGGAGGGGTCACAGACACACTGGGAGAGGACATGGGATGTGTGCATGGTTGTGGGGGTGGTGACTGCTCGTGAGGGGTGTGTTGTGATGGGCGTGCTGGTGATGGAGGTAGTGGATAAAGATGTAGTGCATGCAGGTGTGAATGGAGATGCTACTGGGAGGGAGGTGGACGAAGAGGAGGAGGGGGACACAGTGAAGGCAGTGGATGTTGGTGTGTTTGCATGCGTATGGTGCTTGTGTGAGTGCCTATGAGATGAAGTGTGGTGCTTATGTTTGCCTGAGCCACTTTTGTGTGGTGATTTGGGTGAATGCTGGTCTGAAGGTGTGCTTGGGATAGGCTGGGGTTGAGGGGATTGGGTCTGGGTAGTGGAAGTTGGAGGGGGGAGGCTAGACAAAGGGACAAGGGCTGCCATCAGTGCGGAGGCCATAGCCTGAAATGCTCTCTATTGGGCCGCCACGGCAGAGTGAACGCCCTCCAGGTATGCCTTTGTTTGTTGCAAATGCCTTTCGACACCCTGGATGGCATTCAGTATGGTTGACTGCCCAACAGAGAGGAATCTCAGGAGGTCAACAGCCTCCTCACTCAGGGCAGCAGGGCTGACTGGGGCAGGGCCTGAGGGCCTAGGGCAGAGGAGATGCCCACCCTCCTGGGTGAGCGGGCACGGGAAACATGCTGAGGGGCTGCTGGTAGGGGGGGTGGCAGCTGCACCTATTGTTTGGGTGGGCACAGAGGTGTCGGCCACCGCCAGAGAGCCTCTATCGGAGGAGGAGTCGCTGTCTGTGGTGTCCCCTCCTATCCCTGTCGTGGTGCTCCCTCGCCCTCCGTCCCACTGGTGCCCTCAACGTCGGTGGATTCGGCCTCCAGGCCCATGTGGGATGCAGCTCCCTCTGTCGCCGGTGCCTCTGCTCCTCCGCCAGATGATGCTAATGCACATAAGGCCAAGGTGACAAAACAAAAAGGGGGGGAAGAGACAGAGGATACACTTGGTCAATGCCAGCAACACCACTACCGTTGGCGTATACAACACATAGGCAGCAGCCCTATGCACTAGGCCATACCCAACCACTTATTAAGACAGTCACCAGCCCATGGGGTACAATGCCTAATGCCATCATCTGCAAACCAGTAACCCACAGGACCCTGCCCAGTAGTAGATGCCCACTAAAGCTATTGGGGTAGGAGTGCTCCAGAGCCTGCCCAACAAGGGAGCTACCCTGTCATCTTCGCCCTGGCCTAGGGGCACCCACAGCCCACAACCCACATCCCCCACCCAGGTACCTCCAAACGTGCGCAAAGTCAGGTTTCAGATTCTGTACTCACCCTCTTGTGGCTGCTGTGATGCCTTCAAGCGCCATCCAACTCCGGATAGGCCACCGCCAGGATGCAGAACATCAGGGGGGTCATGGTGCGATGGGCACCCCTTCCTCGTTGGGAAGCCAGCCCCAGCTGGGGTAAGACCCTATCCAACAGTTTCTCCAACTCTCCGCAGTGAAAGCGGGGGCCCTTTCCCCAGACACATGTGCCATAGTCGGTTCCAGGCACAGGTCACAGCAGCAGTTGCAGTTTAGGTCCTCTCCTGTTGAAGGTCAGGTAGCAAGTGAGTGATTAGATAGAAAATGGCGGTGACGTCCACAGCGGTGCGTATCACCACCTCCGGCGTACATCGCCATTGGCTCCTGGAACCCATAGGGCCCAATGATAACCACTGCAATTTTGCGCGGCGTTCATCAACCACCTACCGCGACAGCGCACAACGCCAGCGCAATTACCTCATTTCCACTTGTCCCTCCTCACAGGTCAGGCAGCCGCCATTTCAGGGGGGCACAGTGCATGGCACCTAACTGCGTCACAGGAGATATTGCCACATCAACTGACTCTCGAGTTCACATATGTTTCTGTAAAGTCAACAAATCATCATTAGTGTAATATATGTGTGAATATGACCCTCTGCTCACCGTTCTCTTCCATAGGCTTCAACTGCTGAGGCAGAATATGAGATGGCAGCATCCTCCGGTGTACAGACCCCTGGTGGACCTTGTGACAATGAAGGACAGACTCATTATCATTACCTACAGACTTGATTGTGCCACAATCCAAGAACTGTGTGCCCAATTGGAGCCAGACCTGATGTCAGCTATCCGCCAGCCCACAGGTATCCCCCCTCTAGTGCAGGTCCTGTCAGTGCTCAATTTCCTGGCAAGTGGTTCCTTCCAAACAACAGTGGCCATGGCATCAGGGATGTCTCAGGCAATGTTCTCTAACGTGTTGACCAGAGTGTTGTCTGCCCTGCTGAAACACATGCGCAACTACATTGTGTTCCCCCAGGTGGAGGATTTGGCCACAGTGAAGGATGACTTTTATGCCCTTGGACACATCTCCAACATCATTGGTGACATTGATGGTACACATGTGACATTTGTCCCCCCCCCCCTTCCCCTGGAGAACTGAACAAGTATACAAGAATAGAAAAAGTTATCACTCTATGAATGTGCAGATGGTGTGTTTGGCGGACCAGTACATCTCCCATGTGAATGCCAAATATCCTGGCTCTGTGCATGACACCTTTATCTTGAAGAATAGCAGCATCCCATTTGTGATGGGCCAACTCCAGAGGCACCGGGTGTGGCTAATAGGTGAGCCAAAGGTCCCCACACAGTATGAGTAGGTGTCTGGGTATGGGGTTGACCCTAAGGGTTAGTGTGTGTCTAACAGTTGTCCCTATATTTGCAGGTGACTCTGATTACCTCAACCTCTCATGGCTACTGACCCCAGTGAGGAATGCCAGGACAAGGGCAGAGGAACATTACAATGAGGTACATGACCGTACAAGGAGGATTATAGAAAGGACCTTCGGCCTCCTGAAGTCCAGATTCTGGTGCCTCCATCTGACAGGTGGATCCCTGTACTACTCACCCAAGAAGGTGTGCCAGATCATCGTTGCGTGTTGCATGTTGCACAACCTGGCCTTGAGACGCCAGGTGCCTTTTCTGCAGGAGGATGTGCCTGGAGATGGTCTTGTGGCAGCAGTGGAGCCTGTGGACAGTGAGGAAGAGGAGGCAGAGGAAGAAGATTTGACAACAGAACCAATAATATTCGGCAGTACTTCCAGTGACACACAGGTAAGACACTGTAACTTCACTTAACATTTCAGATATCTGTTGGACATTTTACAGGCAGCCTGTTTCCCTATGTCTATGGCCACTGGATGTACCCTTTGGCATCTGTATTTTCAGATCTCTGTGCCCCACTCTGGCTCCTGCTATGTGTATTGCTGCTCACTAAAGGTCATCCTAAAGTATATTTCACTGTACTTTTTAGTTGCTATGCTTTGATAATGTTGTACTAATACATTTGTGAATCATTTGACAGACTCCAGATTGGTATTTGTTCCAAGGGTGTTTATTTAGGTGCTCAAAAGTAGAGGGGGATGTGCAAGGGGCTGGGCTGATGGTGGAGGAAAGTTCAGGGTAGAGTCCAGTCTCTTGGTATCACAGTTGCATTGTCCAATGGGGCATAGGAAGGGAAGTAATGGCAGTTCAAGGTGGACAGGGTGATAGTGTGGGACAGAAAGGTGGCAATCAGGAGAGTCTTATTTCCTGGCGGGGGTCTTGGCAATGTTCTCTGGCTTCTGCCTGGATCGTAGGGACCATTTGCGGGGTGGTTCTCCTTCTGCAGGGGTTGGGGTGCTGGTGGTCTGTTGGTCCTGTGGCGGGGTCTCCTGTCCACTAGCACCGGCGGAGGTGGAAGGCTGTTCCTCGGTTTGGCTAGTGTCAGGCGCCCGTTGTTGTGCCACTGCCTCCCTCATGGACTTGCCCATGTCAGCCAGCACCCCTGCAATGGTGATGAAGATGGTGTAGATTTTTGTTAGGTCATCCCTGATCCCCAGGACTGTCCCTCCTGCAGCTGCTGGGTCTCCTGTATCTTGGCCAGTTTCTGGCCCATCGTCTCCTGGGAATGGTGGTATGCTCCCAGGATGTTGGAGAGTGCCTCTTGGAGGGTCGGTTCCCTGGGCCTGTCCTCCCCCGTCGCACAGCAGTCCTCCCAGCTTCCCTGTTGTCCTGTGCCTCCGTCCCCTGAACCACGTGCCCACTGCCACTGACCCCAGGTCCCTGATCGTCCTGGGTTTGTGGGGTTGCCTGGGGTCCCTGTAGTGGTGGACACACTGCTGATTGACATGTCCTGGTGACAGTGGCATGGACCCGCTGGGTGTGTGCTGTGCTGGTGTTTCCTGAGGGGGGAGGCTCTGTGGTGGGTTGGGACTGTGGCAGGGTAACCGACTGACCAGAGGTCCTGGATGGGCCAGGTTGGTCATCGTGATCCAGGCGTGCAGAGCTGCTGTCATCACTGTGGGCCTCTTCTGTGGGGGACTGGATGTAGCTGGCACGTCCTCTCCAGTGACGTTGAGTATGGGTCCTGTGGGGATGAAAATGCAGTGTTAGTATATCTGCGGGTGCCATCTTGTGCATGGGTGTGTTTCCCTGTATGATTGTGATTTCCCTGTCAGCTTGGCGTTGTGTGAGTTGTAATTTTGTGGGCTGGGTGAGTCTCTCTACTGGGCATGCTGTGGTGATGGGTGTCCATGTAGGTCTGTGATTGGTGTAGCATGCAGGGCTTGGTTTTGGGATGGGTGGGTTGTGTTAGTGGGGTATATGTGAGGTGGTGGAGTGATGGGGTGAGGGTAGGGGTAGGAGTTTGGGATGGCATGCAGGTAGAGTGGGGGGGGGATAAAGTAGTTAAGATTTGACTTACCAAAGTTCAGTCCACCTGCTACTCTTGCAAGGCCCTCAGGATGCATGATCGCCAAGACTTGCTCCTCCCATGTTGTTAGTTGTGGGGGAGGAGGTGGGGGTCCACCGCCAGTCCTCTATACTGCTACCTGGTGTCTTGCTACCACGGAACGCACCTTCCCCCGTAGGTCGTTCCACCTCTTCCTGATGTCATCCCTTGTTCTTCGATGCTGTCCCACGGCGTTGACCCTGTCAACGATTCTCCACCATAGTTCCATCTTCCTTGCAATGGACGGCTGCTGCACCTGTGATCTGAATAGCTGTGGCTCTACCCGGATGATTCCCTCCACCATTACCCTTAGCTCCTCCTCAGAAAACCTGGGGTGTTTTTAGGGTGCCATGAATGAGGTGCAAGTGATATGTGTGAGGATGTGTGGGGTGATGTGTTGGGGTGTATGCTGTGATGTGCGTGGATGGTGTATGGGTGATGGTGTTCTGTGCCTCTGATTGAGTGGGTGCTCCCGGCTTGTCTCTCTCTCTGTGGTATCGTTTTTTTCGCTGTAAGAGGTTGTGGGTAATGTGGGTGTGTGTTTTAGATTGGATTGGGTGTGTGGGTTTGGTGTGTGCATGTGTGTCAGGTGTGTGTAGTTTGAATTGTCCAATCTGGTGGTGTTTTGTAAATGTATGTGTATTTTGAGCGCGGCGGTGTGTACCGCCAGTGGTTTACTGCGTTTGAAAGACTGCCGCAGTGATTCGTGGGTCGTGATACTGTGGGTGTATTCCTGTTGGCGTAACGGTGTGTGTTTTGCTATCGGCAGTTTATCACTGACCTTTGGGCTGGCAGACTTGTGTGGGTGTCTGTATTGTGGCGGAATTCTCAGTGTGGGTCATAATACCTATGGCATAATACCACCGCGGGCAATGTATGTTGGCAGCTGTCAGCAAGGCGGTAGGCGGCATTTACCGCCACGGTTGTAATGAGGGCCATAATGTACTATAGTGCATTTCCCACTAACAACATTTTAAAATGTACTTTTTATATAAGCTGTGTGTTATTTGATATGTAGCTACTTGATGGTGAAAGACCAAGAAAACTAACAGAATATTTTGTTTTTTTTTAACTACACCCTTGACCCTGCCCCCAAGTTCACTGACCCTGCCCAATTGCATATAGCATCACAGTTCCCACACATGTTTTTAATGCACTTCAATCTCTGCCTGACACAGGCAGAAATCCTGAAAGATTCATCTCCTAATCCCATGAATGTATTACCTTACCAACTACTTCCACACTCTGTGCAAAAACTATATCACACAATGTTCCACGAGCTTCCTCAATGGGGACTTTTTAACAAGATAATAGTCAATCCAAGTCCACATCAGCTAATTACGCAAATGTATAATTCTTTTTTGACTGGCATGGACTATGCAGGGTTGACAGCGAAGGGCAACAGGAATTGGGACCTTGCAGATTCAGAATGGGTATTTTGCTGGCGCAAGATAACATAAATCCCTTCCAAACTCAGGCATATACAGTTTAAATATATACACTGTGCATATTACTCCCATGCAGGCATGCTGCGTTTTGGCATAGCTAAAGACTCCATACGCTGGAGATGAAATGCCCCAGATCAGATCTGCTACATTTGGCACTGTCTTGTCCAACAACACGTGCTCTGGCCTGAAATTTTGAAAGAAGTACGACAAATAATTGTACTGGCCATAGTAGTTACCCCTTTGATACCTGCGTTAGTATGTGTTAATGAAGTACCCAAGACCTATTGGAAACTCGTCTTCATAAACCATTTAATGACCAAGTGCAGAATAGTGATAAGTTGGAAAGCTAATAGTCCCCCAAGTTGTGTTAATTGGTTACATGATTTGACAACTTGCTCCGTCAACGCAGAGATATATGGAGGGCACATGTTGAGGGTAGATGGCGTCTACCCACCCTTTTCACAGGGCATACGCCGTCCACCCTTCCAAAACGTTAGGCCCCACAATATGTAGATCAATTCACCAAAATGCCAGGGGTAGCGGAAGTGACATCATGTGCCATCCCATCTTTACTTTCACTCACACAGATATGCTTACACAAACACACATTTACTTGTACACACAATCTCTTTTATATAAACACACTCTCATCCACAAGCACTCACAACCTACACTTAAAAGTGTTTTTTAGTTACCTCAGCTACCAAGGAAGGTCATATTCCAGCTAACTGTTGCTAGCGCAGGTGTTTTAATAAAAATTATTAATAGGTGTTCAGGTATTATGAGTCAAGGATTTGTGTATAAAACATAATAACGTAGATAAAAATAATGCATGCATTTGAAAATGTGATCACGATGAGTGGCTGTCAATGTTCACGAAGTGTACTTACTAATAGTTTACTAATATGAAATGTTGAGCATATGTTTGACTAATGTAGTAATATGTCACATTAAGGGTTATGCATTATGTACTAGCTTTATTAATTGTTTGCCTTATCTTAGCGAAGGTCTTGGCTTAGATACCAGGCCTCATGTCAAGCTGTATTAATGTTTAATAAATGGCTGTCCTAGAGAGTTAAACTGTGATTTTCCATTGTATTGTGTAAATGTGCTAGTAGTTGAGAATTTTTCGCATGCGAACCGATTGCTAGAAGATGCTGTTCTTGATAAATGTAACATCATGGCCCTCATTATGACATTGGCGGTAAATCCCACTTACCTTCACGCTGACTGCTGCCAACAGATACCGCCACGGATATCCGTTCACCATATTATGACACACACACCAATCCGTCACTATTCAGCAACACACACAAATCCGCCACACCAGAGGTCAGTGATAAACTGGTGGTATCCAAACCCATACTGTTACACCAACAGAACTACGCCCACTGCATTATGACCCACTAATCACCACGGCGGACATCCAACGGTGGTAAACCATTGGCGGTACATACGGCTGCGCTCAAAATGGACACACACAAACAAAACAACACCACATTGTACAATGCAAACAACACACACTTGACACCCATACACACACCACACCCACACCACTATAAAACACACATCCACATTACCCACAACCCCTTACAATTACAAACAATTGCCAGCAGAGAGACATCAAGACCACAGACACAACCAGAGCCACACACTATACACACCTATACACCACTCACGCACCCCACATCACACACCCCAACACTTTACCCAACACACCCTCACCTAACAAAACAACCATTGCACCCCAAAGACACACCCACTTCACAGGGGAGGAGCTAAGAGTCGTGGTGGAGGAAATTATCAGGGTGGAGCCACAGTTATTTGGAGCACAGGTGCAGCAGATATCGATAGCTAGGAAGATGGAGCTATGGCAGAGAATCGTGGACAGGGTCAACGTCGTGGGACAGCACCCAAGAACTAGGGATGACATCAGGAAGAGGTGGAGTGACCTATGGGGGAAGGTACGTTCCATTGCAGCAAGACATCAACTCTCTGAACAGAGGAATGGCGGTGGACCCCCACCTCCTCCCCCACAACTAACAGCTTGGGAGGAGCATGTCTTGGCAATCCTGCATCTTGAGGGCCTGGCTGGAGTTGGAGAAGGACTGGACTCTGGTAAGTCAACTCTCTACTACTTTCACCCCCTACCTGCATGCCATCACATACCCCCACCCTCACTCCCATCACTCGACCACTTCCCACACACCCCACCATCACATCTCACTCATCCCAATGCCAAGCCCTGCATGCTCTACCAATGCATGGACACCACTCACAGCCCTGCATGGACATTTATCACTCAAGCATGCACACCATAGAGAACTAACAATCCCACCATACACCAACAAACACAAGTGAAAGCTGCCAGGGCAAATCCAACCAAAGAGGGCAAGCCACGGATGCACAATATGTCAGACACAGAAACCATAACACATCTTTACATCACCACAGGTATCCCAGCCAATGTCAGCTGTGAGGAGGTGCCAGCAATATCCAGTTCCCCAACTGAAGAGGCACACAGTGATGACAGCAACTCTGGTCTTTAGGATCTGGATGACCAACCTGGCCATTCAGGGACCTCTGGACAGCTGGTTACCCAGGCCCAGTTACACACCATCACAGAGCCCCCCCTTTCAGGAAACACTACCACAGCACCCACCCAGCGTACCCTCACCTCTGTCCCCAGGACACGTCAATCAACAGTGTGTCCACCTCTACAGGGACCCCAGGCCACACCTCATACCCAAGACAATCAGGGACCTGGGGTCAGTGGCAGTGGGCATACGGTTCAGGGGACAGAGGCATAAGCCAACAGGGAAACTGGGAGGAGTGCTGTGCGCCAGGGGGAGGACAGGCACAAGGAACCAACTCTCCAGGAGGCACTTGCAGAGATCCTGGAAGCCTATCAACATTCCCAGGACATGATGGGCAGGATCCTGGACAACGTACAGGAGGACAGGCGGCTGCAGGAGGGACAGTACCAGGGGATCAGGGAGGACTTGCAGGCCATCAACAACACCCTGATCTCCATAGCAGGGGTGTTGGCTGACATGGCCAACATTATGAGGGAGGCAGTCACACAACAGCGGGCCCCTGCCACTAGCCAGACATCTGAATAGCCTTCCACCTCTGCTGCCGCTAGTGGCCAGGAGGCCCCACCACACGACTCACAGGCTACTGCCACCCCTCCCCCTGCAGAAGGAGAACCACCCCGCAAAGACTCCCTGCGATCCAGACAGAAGCCAGAGACACTTGCCAAGGCCCCCGCCAGGGAATGAGACTCTCCTGATTGTCACCCTTGTGTCCTACTCTGTCACCCTGTCCACTCTGAACTGCCATTGCTCCCCTTCCTATGTCCCCTTGGACAATGCATCTGTGCTACAAACAGATTGGAACAATACCCTGGACTTTCCTCCATCATCACCCCATCCCCTTGCACTTGCCCCTCTATTTCTTAGCACTTCAATAAACACCCTTGAAAAAAAGAAGTCTGGAGTATGTGATATTTTCAATTATGTATTCATTGAAACAGGTACAAACATTGCAATTGAACTATACTGAAAATGAGCATAGGTTAATGACCTGTAGCTGGCTGCAGTGATCACACCAGGAGTATTTGTGAGGTCACCAACATCTGCAAAATGAATTGCCAGAGGGTACAGTAAGTGGGCATAGAAGTGGGAAATATCAGCATGCAAATGCCACACAAATTCAAACAAATGTAATTGAAATGTGAAGTAACATTGTCCTACCTGTGTCTCATTGGAAGTATTGTCTGATCACTGATGTTCTGTTGTCCTCATCCACTGCTTCCTCATCCTCATTGTCCACAGGGTCCACTGCTGGCACACGGACATCTCCAGCCTCCTCCTCCTGCAGAAAAGGCACATGGCATCTCAGGGCCAGGTTGTGCAACATGCAGCATGCCACTACTATCTGGCAGACCTTCTTGGGTGAGTAGCACAGGGATCCACCTATTAGATGGAGGCAACTGAACCTGGCCTTCAGGAGGCCAAAGGTTCTTTCAATTATCCTTTTGGTTCACCCTTGTGCCTCATTATAACGTTCCTCTTCCCATCAAAAGAAGGGTATATGGCGTGCCATCGCCAAGGAGGTGCGGACCCCGGGGGTCTATGGCAGGTGGAGCACCCACTGTTGCAAACGGTGGGAGGACCTGAGACACTTGTCCTGGCATTCCACACAGGGGTCAGCAACCATGATAGGTTTGGGTAACCAGAGTCACCTGCAAATATTGAGGGACAACATTTAGCCACACATTATCCTATATGGCCCACACCATACCCATACACCAACATCTACTGGGAGGGAACCAGGGCTCACCTATTAGCTACACCCTGTGTCTCTGTAGTTGGCCCATCACATTTGGGATGCTGCTATTCCATAAGACAAAGGCATCATGCACCGACCCAGGATACTTAGCATTGACGTGGGAGATGTACTGGTCCGCAAGGCACACCATCTGTACATTCATAGAGTGGAAACTCTTCTGATTTCTGAACACCTGTTCATTCTGACGGGGGGACGAATGCAATATGTGTTCCATCAATCGCCCCAATTATGTTGGGGATGTGTCCCATTGCATAGAACTCGGCCTTCACTGTGGCCAAATCTTCAACCAGGGGAAATACAATGTAGCTGCACATGTGTTTAATCAGGGCAGACAACACTCTTGTCAGCACTATAGAGAACATTGGCTGTGACATTCCTGCTGTCAAGCCCACTGTCACTTGGAAAGATCCACTTGCCAGGAAATGGAGAACTGACAGCACTTGCACAAGAGGGGGGATCCCTGTGGGGTGACAGAGAGCAGATATCAGGCCAGGCTCCAATTGGGCACACAGCTCTGTGATTGTGGCCCTGTCCACTCTATAAGTGAGGATAATGTGCCTGTCCTCCAGCTTTGCAAGTCCACCAGGGGTCTGTGCACAGGGGTATGTCTCCATCTCCTATTCATCCGCAGCGGTAGCAATCTGTGGGGTAAAAGAGTGAGGACCCGGTCACAAACTGAACAATGGAGCTACAACAGAAATTTGCATGCTATCAACTTGTAATGGGTAAGTGTGATTTGTCCATTATGTCCTAATTTCACCAGTGACGCAGCAATTTTCGAGGGCCTGCCCCCCCCCCCCGAAATGGTGTTTGCCTGTCCTGTGTGGAGGGATAGTTGGAAGTGAGCTAATTCCGCTGACGTTGTGCGCCGTTGCAGGAGGAGGTCGGGAACCGCCGTGCAATTCCTCATTGTTTGACATTGGGCCCTACGGGTTACAGTGGCCAATGGTGATGTACGCCAACAGTGACGGTATGCACCGTCGCGGACGTGACTGCCATTTTCTAACTGATCCTTCACTTGCTACCTGATCATCCACAGGAGAAGAGCTACACTGCATGTGCTGCTGTGACCTGTGTCTGGAACCTACTATGGCCTGTGTGACTGGGGAAAGGGCCCCAGTCTTCACTTCGGAGGAGTTGGAGAGACTGGTGGATGGGGTCCTACCCCAGTATGGACTGCTATTTGGGCCTCCAGACCAACAGGTGAGTGCATGTGGCATGAATGCATGGAGTGGTGTGTGTGAAGTCCTTGTGTAAGGGGGGTGGGTGGATGTCCTCTGGGCGACGTATAGGTTGTGTGCTGGACCATGTGCGTGTAAATGGCGATCTGAAGCGGAATGGTGGACCATAATTGTAACAGGCAGAAATGTTTGTCTAAATATATTTCCCTGTGTCTATTGCCTCTGCAGGTCAGCGCCCATCAAAAGAAGGGTATATGGCGTGCCATCGCCAAGGAGATGCGGACCCTGGGGTCTATGGCAGGTGGAGCACCCACTTTTGCAAACGGTGGGAGGACCTGAGACACTGGGCACGGAAGACGGCGGAGGCCCAACTGGGGATGGCCTCCCAACGAGGAAGGGGTGCCCGTCGAACCCTGACCCCCCTAAAGGCCTGCATACTGGTGGTGGCCTATCCTGAGCTGGATGGGCGCTTGAGGGCATCACAGCAGCCACAGGGGGTGAGTACAGTGGCCACCATTACAACTTACGGCTGGTGGGGTGGTATCTGGGTGGGTGATGTGTGTCAATGGGTGCCCCTAGGCCAGGCCTGACCTTGCAGCATAGGTCCCCTGGTGGCTAGGGTTCAGAAACGTAAATCTTGCTACCTAGCTCGTAGACATCCACTACTGGTCAGGGCTGCATAAGTCCCAGGTGTGCTGCAGTTGGCGGTGTGTGCTCCTTCCCATGCCTTGGCTGCTAACTATTTCTCTGGGAGTGCTATGGTATATTGCGTAGGCCTGTTCCCTGTGTGAGGGTGCTGTGTACGCCAACGGTGGTGTTGGTGCAGCCATTGACCAAGTGAATCCTTTGTATCTTCCCCCCCTTTTTGTTTTGTCATCCTGTCATTATGTGCATTAACATCATCTGATGGGGGAGCAGAGGCACTGGAGACGGAGGGAGCTGCATCCCACAGGACCCAGGAGGCAGAGTCCACTGATGCTGAGGGCACCAGTGGGAGTGAGGGCGAGGGGAGCACCACAGCAGAGACTGGAGGGGACAGTTCAGACACAGATACCTCCTCCGATGGAAGCTCCCTGGTGGTGGCGGACACTTCTGTGACCACCCCAGCTACAAGTACCACCGCCACCTACGTACCAACACCGCCCTCCCAGTAGCCCCTCAGCGAGTTGCCCAGGTCCGCTCACCCAGGAGGGTGGGCATCTCCTTTGCCCCCGGTAACTCAGGCCCTAGTTAGCCCTGCTGCCCTGGCGATTGACCTCCTGAGATCCATCTCTGTAGGGCAGTCAACCATTGTGAATGTCACCAGGGGCTGGCAGCCCAGATGTAACAGACTAATGCATTCCTGGAGGGCATTCACACTGGATTGGCGGCCCAACAGAGATCAATCCAGGCTCTGTCCTCCTCTCTTATGGCAGCCATTGTCCCTGTTTCTACCCTCCCCCCTCCAACTTCCTCTTCCCAGTTCCATTCTCCTTAACCCCAAACCATCCCAAGCACACAGGGAGATGAGCATGCACACAAGACAACACACAGGAGTGGTACGGGCAAACACAAGCACCACACTTCATCCCACAGGCACTCACACAAACACCATCCAGATGCAGACACACCAACATCCACTATTTCCACTGTCTCCCCCTACTCTTCCTCCTCCACCTCCCACCCAGGTCTGTCAACACTCACACCTGCATGCACTACATCATCATCCACTACCATCATCACCACCACACCAAGCAGAACACACACCTCACTGGCAGACACCTCCACAACAGCCATGCACACGTCCCCTGTGTCCTCTCCTACTGTGTCTGCCCCCCCTCCTAAGGTACACAAACGCAAGCACTCAAACACCCAACAGCCATCCACCTCACAACAGCATACGGCCCATGCACCTGCACCCAAAAGCAGCAGACACCTTCAACAACCACTCCCTCTTCCTCCACTCCCATTCCTTCTCCCTCTTCCCACCCCAATGTCCCTAAAAAACTGCTCCTATCCACCACTTACCTCTTCCCTACCCCTCCCCCATCCTGCACGTATGATCAGGGTAGGAAGAACCCAGCCAAGCACCTCAGCCACCCAGTCCATGGGCCCAACCGTCACCACACCCACTCATGGTGGAAAAGGATCCAGGCCACGTGTCCTGAAGGTGAAGGAGCCTGCACCAGGCAGCCTCAAGGGAAAGGAGCCTGCCCCAGCTGCCAGAAAGACCAAGGAGCCTGCACCAGCAGGCAAGAAGGGAAAGGAGCCTGCCCCAGCTGCCAGTAAGAGCTAGGAGCCTGCACCAGCAGGCAAGAAGGAAAAGGAGCCTGCCCCAGCTTCCAGGAAGAGCAAGGAGCCTGGGGCAGGAACTGTGACGGAGTCACCACCCCCAACCATGGTTGTGCAGCCATCTGAGGTTGCAGGGGATGAGCGGGAGCCTCCCCCCCCCAGCAGCACCACCACCACTGTGCAGCCATCTGAAGTTGCAGGGGATAGGCAGGAGCCTCCCCCCAGCAGCAGCACTACCACCACTGAGCAGCCATCCAAGGTTGCAGGGGATGGGCAGGAGCCTCCCCCACCAGCAGCATCACCACCACTGAGCAGCCATCCGAGGTTGCAGGGGATGGGCAGGATCCTCCCCCACCAGCAGCACCACCACCACTGAGCAGCCGTCACCGCCGGCAGATGGCATGCAATCCTGCCTTCATGGGCTGTTGTGTGGCCTGCCCCCTGCAAATCCTGTGGGTATGACACCCACCTGAGAGAGTGTGACCTTGCACTCCCCAAGATCAAGAGCACAGGGGACGATGCCCCCTCCAGAACCAGTGGGTAAGACACCCACATGTCCAACACTCCCTAGGATCAAGAGCACAGGGCATGAGGCCCTCTCCAGAACCAGTGGGCAAAACACCTGCCTGAGAGACTGTGACCTTGCACTCCCCAGGACCAAGCACAGGGCATGTTTCCCCCTCCAGAGCAAGTGGGCAAGTCACCCACGTGAGAGACTGTGGCCTTGCACTCCCCAGGACCAAGCACAGGGCATGTTGCCCCCTCAAGGTCAAGTGAGCAAGTCATCCACTTGAGAGACTGTGGCCTTGCAGTCTCCAGGACCAAGCACAGGGCATGTTGCCCCCTCCAGAGCAAGTGGGAAAGTCACCCACTCCAGAGACTGTGGCCTATCACTCCCCAGGACCAAGCACAGGGCATGTTGCCCCCTCCAGGAACCAGTGGTCTTGTTCCATCTCCCGGCTGAGGTGCCCCCGTACCCTTGAGGTGCCTGCCTATTTACCAACTGATGACCCTGCAGTGTTCTTTCCGTGTTGATGCAGGTGACATGTGTGGCTTTGGACTTTGGCCTGTGGCCATGTGGCCTACGAACATTGTGGACTGGGCTGTGTCCCTTTTTGTGAACATATGTTTATATCTATTATCTTGCCTATCATATTTTTCATGCTGTGTTGATCTCATTACATTCACTTTTTCAAAGTTGTTTTGCCCTTGTATTATTCATCCAAATTACAGGGTCAAATTGTTTTTGTAATGCAGCTGATTGTGTGTGTGGTGTTGGGGGTGTGTGTGTCACTCTCTCCCCCCCTCTCCCTTGTGTGCTAGGCGTCTGTACTCGCCGTCATCGTCTCCGCCGGCATTGGTGTTCGTGGTGGAGCAGAACGTAGAAGATCATGGAGCAGACATGCAGTTCCGGCTACATCGTGGCGTGGTTCTTCCCTGTGTTTCCAATGATGAGTCCTTTCACTTCTGTGCAGTATTTCTGCCAGGCTTTTGATGTCGTTGGTACTGCCCCGGAAAAGGTGGTGGATTGTCTTGTCATAATATGGTAGGTGGAACTTTGACTTCCGCCTGGCTGTAGGCGGCTACTGCCATGGTGCCTGTTGTTTCCGCCCTGGCGGTCGGTGTGGTACATTGGCTGTCTTTCAGGGATCTTTCCGCCATGGTCATAAATTGGCTGTAGTTACCGCCAGCCTGTTGGCTGTATTACTGCCACTTTATCACCGACCGCCAGGGTAGTAATGAGGGCCTATGTGTGTAATGTGTGTAAGACTGACTTTCTCAGGAGGAAAAAAATGGAGACACAGACTGGAGTAGAAGCTGCAACAATACTGTTACCTGATGAGCCGGATGATGAGAACATTGCAGGAAAAAACAATCAGCGACATGTGAACAGAATAGTGGTAGAATTCATAAATTTGAAATTTTAGTATTATTGGACAAAGTGTGGACATGCAATCCCTTGACCAATAGGGGCTTGGGAAGTAGTTTTAGGGAATTTAACTTAACAAGACTGCACTGAGAAGAAACCAGCATTCCTTTGAGCATTTTTGTATTCTGCATTTGCCATAGCCTATTTTCTTACTGGCCGAAAGGTCAGTATTTTCTTGTGCGTCTTGACAAGAAATGTCCTTACCTTTAATGCTTAAAGACTTTGGGGGTCATTCCAACTTTGACGGGCGGCGGAGGCCGCCTGCCAAAGTTCCCCCAACTGAATACCGCTACGCAGTCAGAAGACCGCCGCGGTTATTCTGTGTTTCCCGCTGGGCTGGCGGGCGACCGCCAGAAGGCCGCCCGCCAGCCCAGCGGGAAACCCCTTCCCACGAGGAAGCCGGCTCCGAATGGAGCCGGCGGAGTGGGAAGGGTGCGATGGGTGCAGTAGCACCCGTCGCGAATTTCAGTGTCTGCTAAGCAGACACTGAAATTCAAAGTGGGGCCCTCTTACGGGGGCCCCTGCAGTGCCCATGCCATTGGCATGGGCACTGCAGGGGCCCCCAGTGGCCCCACGACACCCCTCACCGCCATCCTGTTCCTGGCGGTCGAAACCGCCAGGAACAGGATGGCAGTGAAGGGGTCGGAATCCCCATGGCGGCGCAGCTTGAGGATTCAGCAGGGCAGCGGAAAACCGGCAGGACACCGCCGGTTTTCCTGTTCTGACCGCGGCCATACCGCCGCGGTCAGAATGCCCTGCGGAACACCGCCAGCCTTTTGGCGGTGCTCCCGCCGACCCCGGCGGTCCTTGACCGCCGGGGTCGGAATGACCCCCTTTGTGTTTTCAGAACTTTGATGCTGAATCCTGAATTCTTGCTGACCGAACCGATGTCCTGATGACGAAGACTATCTTAACTTGCTGATCCAATTGAGGAGAGGTATTATTGTACTATGTGTTTGTTATGCCTACTTGTTTTTTCTTTCTAGGTACAACCGCACTGTTTTGATAGAGGCATAGTGAGATGTTTTTCCAAATTTGTGTTCACTAAATTGTTTGGCATGAAGCCCAACATGCTGATGCTAATTTGGTGTTAGTTAAGCATTCTCACTAATGAAAATCTGCCAATAGAGAATAATGTTTGATGAATTGCTATGCTGAAGGTATGTGATATCGTTTGCGCACTTGTTCTTGTTATTAATTTGTACTGTAACTTTAGAATGTGTTGTAGTTCACTCTTTGATTAGATTGCGCTTCTTTCGCAGGTTCGGAAAGCCAGTGTTGTTTCTGTATGCGTATCATTTGATTTTGAGATTAATTTACATGAATTTAGCATTGTCAATATAGGGAAATAAATATTCTAACTTTTACTAAAGGTGTGGTTATTCATTACTGAAAGGTCGTGGTGCATGACAGTTACTGACTCCATTGACTATTAATGTGATTGATTATTGCTGATTATTGATATCAAGTGATTATTGATCTGCATGTACTGGAGTTATGGTTGGATCATCTTAATTGCGAGTCCAAAGGTTCATCGACCTATTCGCGTCCCCTTGTAAGTGTACTTATTAAGGTCAGACGCGCTAACAATGTACTTCATTTTCATTACACTAATAGTGAATAATGTATTATTCACTTTAAGTGTAATTTAAAAAAAATGATTGAAAACTAGGAATTGGTGCCATATGCAACGTCCATTAGCCCTTGTGTTCCTGGCACTGAAGTTGCTACCTCTGAGGCCAGAGGTCCCAGAGGCAGTGCCAGGGGTCGCAAGGGTCAAGCTCAGGGTCGCAGCTGCGACCCCTGGCAACACCTAAATGAAGTCCATGACTCACAGAAATATACTGAATTCGTCCTGGTATTATTTTCAGACACCAGGACACATTCAGCAGCGCCTGCACGTTGTCTGCTTCCTTCCGAGCAGCAACTTGATGCTGAGGGGGCTTTGTTATTTTAAATACCAGCTGGGCTCAAAACAAAGGCAGAAGTTAAAGGTCCATCAGGCCTCCTTTTGATCGAGTTACTTGGCTTGGAGCTATCTGGAACCCCACTCTTAGCTGCAAATGTAATGAAGAGGTAACAAAGGCACATAGCTAGTTATTATTTCACAGACAGAAACTTAAGAGAGGCATGCTTTTGACTTTATTCAGATACTGTATATAAGAGATATCTATACACTGTAAGAATGTCAGATGTGTTGGTCTATCGCAGTAGATACACAAATAAAAATGTAAATACCAAAATTTCTTTTATAGTGCTGTTCATCCCAATCTCGGGCGTTGAAGCCCTTTACATTATTTGTACAAATTATACATTAACAATAAATTATGTGCTTAAATCAGTGTACCGGACGTGTTACATAATTCTGTGAGTATTACAACTGTAGGAGTCATTTCCTTCATAGCTCACTGTGATATATTAGAAGGATTACACTTTAAGAACTGCAAGTAACAAAAGGATCTCTGTGTTAAAGCAGTAACCACCATGCCCATCTACATAAAATAAAAATTGGTTATCTGCATGTCACATTATGTGCTTTGGAGGGGATATATTAACACTCTATGCTATTTGATTCAAAACGGGGACTAGACAAAACACAGACCTCTCCCTCAAGTGCATTAACCACCAAAGTCATCTTACCATTATTATTGCTCCTTGAGATTTACTGTGTACACAAATATCTATGCAGCAGGTGCCTTAACCCCATAAGATATTTTATAACACAGACTTTGCAACCAATTAAGCAGAAGAGATTTACTGACACATTTCTCCTTGTTGCCAAATTACTTGTGGCAGAGTTGTAAAAGATAAATGTATAGTTTGAGGTCCAGACTTTGCATCTGAGTTGTGTCACTTTTTTGGCACAACTCTGATGCAAAATCTAGTTTGTTAAATATTGCAATGTTCTGAAATGTCCTCATGATAGACCTGCTAAACATACGTGTGAGGTTTTATGATCTGATGTCACTTAAGCCCTGATGTAACCTTTTACCATAGCCACAGCAAGGCCTTAGTGGGCCAAAGGTAGCACAAACGCATCCAACAATTTAGCTTCCAGTGGTGATTTCTGTTGGAAAGTGCACCAAGTCACAAAAGTCTCTCAACCTCTAGCATAAATGTTTGTTGTGGCTGGACCTCTGGCTGCTAAGGTAATATCCACTTACTCAGGGAGAGGTCAAAATTAGTCAGCTGTTGCCGGATCAATCTCTATGTATAGAGGGGTAGATTGTGCAAGCCCAGGTGAAGGACTCTGCCCTGCTTCTGTGACAGGAGCTCCTCCTGAAGCATCGGCTCTATTGGGAGGCAGATGCTCATGGACTGAAGTTGTGAGTAGCACTAAGATGGCTTGGGCCAGGGTTCTCTAAATTGCTGGAAGACACCCTTCGCCACCTTTGAGTCTAATTGCCACTTTTGATCTTCTAGGCAACACAGCTGGACTTCGTCTAGCCTGTTTTAGAAGATCCTGCCAGGTGGTTCGTTACCATGGAGATGCCAAGTGGCTCAGCCAGTTTCAGCGGTGTAGAGCCTCTTTCTTGGCACAGCAGTCGGGACCCCACTGTACAATGTTTCTTGCAATATCACCTGCAACTCCAAAATTTGATGCAGATGTGATTCTTCGCCAGAAACAAGAGTCTTCTTATCTCCACCTCTTCCAGATAGCCTTCCAAACCCAGCAATGATGCATTTATCACAACTGTCAACTCTGAGTGGGATGGGGAGATGGGTCTGCCGCCAGTCCAATCATGGTTGAGCAGCTACCACTGCAGGTTTTTCACAGTCTTCTCTGAAACATGGATGTAATTTAACAGATACCCTGGGTGCTGACTCTGCTGAGACTTCAGATCCCACTGCAGAGCACACAAATGCTATCTGGCATGTTCCTTAAGCAAGATGCAGGAGGCAAGATGGCCAAAAAGTGTGAGAGCTAATCTCGAAAGTTCTAAACTTACTGAGCTGATGGAAAGGCTGGAAACAGCACCATATCCTGAACAGCCCCTATGAACTGAGTGTCTGAAGGAGTTGAGTGTGACTTAGGCACAATGATCGAGAACTCCAAATATTTGAGGAGGTTCACCATAGTCTGGAGGTGGCCTTCGAATGACTTTGGAGAATCAGCCTTCAGCAGCCAGACATTGTGGTATGGGAAAACTGGTATTCCTAACCTCCGAGCATGTGCTACGACCACCACCATCACTTTTGTAAACAACCAAAGGATGCTGGTGAGACCAAGGGATTCATTTATGTGCACATCAGGGAGCAGCCCCGTGGGCAAGGGTCGCTCCCCATTATTGGGGCAACATTTTGACCATTTTCTGCCTCCCCCCCTCACCAGATGCAGATCGGCCATATCTTTAGGTCCATCTGTCCCCAAGGGAAGTGAAAAACCACTAGACACCAGGGACTAAGTATCTGTGTGATTGTGAAGTTGAGTTTGGCTGACGGTCTGAGAGTACTGGTGTTTGGCTGGCTGTATGTGTATGCACATTTGGCTGGCAGTGTGTGTGAACTTGCGTTTGGCTGATGGTGTGTTTCAACTGGGGATGTTACTAGTGGTGTGTGTGGATTAGCTTCTGGTTTGCAATGTATGTGGCTGGTGTATAGATTGTGGTGTGTGAGAAGTGGTGTTTGGCAGGAGTAATGTGCACTTCTTCAAGTCAAGTCAAATTTAGGCCTTTGCTTTGTGCCCCCCTTCGGGGGCAAATCAGACATTTGTGATGCTGATCCACCCCCAAGGTCAGACTTCATAGTGTTTTATAGTGTTAACTGGTTTATTTCTTGTCATCATTTGCATTTGTGATCTTATTTCTCTTTTTTATTCTACTGCAAAGCTTTTGATTTCCTTGGTGATGCCTCCTACTTGTGGTTTCAGCACTGGTAGATCTGGATTTTGTATAGTTACATGTGTTTGAGACCATTTTTTGCACTGTCTACTTCAAATGAGTATCATTACTCTGCATGAATGCATTTTTTTAAATGGTGTTACAATTGCACGATTCTCAGTCAAGCTGTCTCTGGCAAGTAAGTGGGTTCTTTTTTGTTAATATAGTTCTTTTTGTGCTTTGTATTGATTGCCTTTCCTTCCAGATTACTATATGCCAGTCTTTTTGCATTCTGTTTGATAAATCCACACTTTGTTTATTAATTATTTTACACAGTGTTGGTTATTGTTGACTTACTTGATATATTACTTTTATTAAAAAGGATTATGGCTAGCCGCAGGTTTACAGTTTTGCAGGTTATTGGTTTACTTTTCAAATCTTCCTCTGACCATGGTTCTTCATCTGAGGCAGAGGATGAAGTCCAAGATTCTGGCAGTGAATTTTCCGTCTCAGAGGAATCATCTGATGATGAAGCCACTCAGTGCAGAGGAAATGCCTCTTTTAGAGGAGGACACTTATATGGCAATAGTGCAGCAAGAGAAATCTGGATTGCCACCTGGGACTGAAAGGCTTCCCATTGGAAGTGCTAAACCCTGTGTTGCCTCAAACATTGTGCAGCCTATGCTGCCTACCTTTAGTAGTGCTGCAGGATGTAGAGTCAATGCTGAAAACGTTTTGCCTATAAATGTCTTTCAGTTGTTTATAGACATGTATTTTTGGGTGAGGTTGTTGACCAGACTAATTTGTATGCTGAACAGCATTTGAGGGGCAACAGTGTCAGACTTAAGCCTTACTAACCAATGGACTCCCTCAAATCTGTATGAGTTGAAGAAGTTCTTGGGCTTATCTTTTTTATGGGCTTGTTAGGTAAGCCTTCACTGTCTTTATATTTGTCTACTAGTCCCTTGATGGCAACTGCTATATTTCCTGCAACCATGAGTCGTGATTTGTATTTGGTTCTGTTTTCAGATGCTGCATTTTGTTGATAATGTTTCACCATTGCCACAGGAACATACCGATTGTGACTATCTCGTCAAGATTCGGCCTGTCCTTAATCATTTTGTTGATCACTTTTCAGAGATCTATGTTCCAAGGAAAGCTGTGGATGACTCTTTGGTTCTGTTCAAGGACTGTTTGGTTTTTAGGCAGTACATACCTAGCACAAGAGCATGTTCTGGAATTAAGATATATATGCTGTCTGAGAGTAGTACGAGGTATGTCTAACATTTCAAAGTATACACTGGTAGGGATTCTTCTATTGACCCCCTTGGTTGTCTGTCTAGTCAGTAAGAAAATTGTGGAGGAACTTGGTAGAGGACTTTTTTAAATAAAGATCACCATTTATACATAGATAACTTCTACACTGGTGTGCAATTGTTCAAGAAATCGCTCAAAGTGAACACTGTTGCTTGTGGCACAATCCGTCCTAACTCTAAAGAGCTTGTATGTAAAATGTTTCAGAGGGGACAGTGCAGTGCCTTACATAGTGATGAACCTCTAGCTGTGAAATTGTCAAATAGGATAGATGTCCACATGCTGACAACCATTCATGATGAAAGTACCTCACCTGTGACTGTATGGGGCGGGCTAAAGAGTGCAAACCTGTGTGCATTTTAGACTAATATGAGCACTTGGGTTGTGTAGAGCAGATCTTAGGTTGGGGCCTTACACTGCTGTTTGTAAGTCATACATTTAGTGTAAGAAGTTGGATGTCCATTTGTTTCATTAAGCAACCTTCAATGTGTTTGTTGTATCCAAGGATTGTCCTCCAGATTCAAAAATTATTTTTGTTCAGTTTCAGAAGTTTGTGATAGGCAGACTTCTTATAGCGGAGCAGGCAAGTATTCCTATAGTTGGAGTAATGGAGGATGTGGCTACAATGAAAGATTCCCACTTTCCTGATCACATTCCACCCACACCCAAAAAAAAACTTTCCATACAGGAGATGTAGAGCCTATGTCTGAAGAGGCATGTAGATTGAGAGTTGTATGTACTCCTTGAGTGTCTTCTATTCCTGGGTTATGTTGCCCACACGTTTTTAATTGAACCACATACAACTGACGTTTTGGGAGCAACTGTGAGCATAAAAGTGAACTGGCTGTGTTGTTTTATATTTTTTGTTCACTTTCACTGCTGGTAGTATTTTGATGTAAATTATGTAGTTAGATCTGTTGTGCTCATAGTCATAGCTGGTTTTCATCTCCTTCAAACTGGTTTGTGTTTTATTTTTTTGTTGGCAGTGTTTATGGACTGGCACTTGCCTGATGGTGTGGGTGAGCTGGCATTTGACTGGCAGTGTGTGTGTGTAGTCACTTGCTGCTGGTAACTACACAGACACTGCAAGCCAAATGCCAGTCCACACAATCCATCAGCTGCCGGTCGGTGTGTTTGCTCTGTCATTCCTGTGGGCGTATGAAGGTGATGGGCCCTTGGATGGCACTATCTGTTGATGTGAGTGTGGTAATGTGCTGGGTCCGTGGCTGGCGGTGTGAATGGTGTTGTGTGTGTCACACATTAAAGGTGTGTGAATGGCCTGTAAAGCGGTTGGTGCCTTGTCATGGCTTTACAGCTCAGGAGCTGTAATCATTGATTCAGTATTTTAACTTCATTAACAGCGTATTTCATTTTTGTGATATCTCTTGTTCATAAAAATTACAATTTTAACTTTTCATTTACCTTTGAGTCATATCCAACCATTATGTATGTGTACTTCAGGAACAGATGGTTATGCAGTAATATTTGTCTTTCTGTATTTTTTTTGCCAAGGTATACATTGTCTAGAGGGAAAATCTACCAACTCTAGATATTTTTATAAACTAGACACCAGGGAGATTCCAGGGTGGTTTGCGTGGATCCCCTCAAACTACAGGAATCTGCAGAGAGCCAAAAATGTCCAGTCACCCAGAGCTCCCGAATATCTCCTCATAAAAATGTTACTTCACCTGTATGCGTGGGCCTAGTGCCTGCAAAAGTGCTGGGTCCACGACGCAATGTGGCAACCTTAACATTAGGGGTAGCTGAAGTTTTTGGGCCTGGATTCGGCAGCCACCCAGGAAAACCTACCAAACCCAGGCATTTCTGAAAACTAGACACCGAGGGGAGTACAATGTTGTGCCTCTCATGGATGCCATAAAGTGCCTTTTACCCACAATGCCCTGCAAACCTCAAATTTGACTAAAATCACACATTTTCCTTGCATTTCTATCCCATAATCTTTCGATTCAGAAGGAATCCACAATTTTCCAGGGTTTCCCCACTTGTATTTGTATCTGTATTTGTATTTGGGTTTCTCATAGAGTGCATTAAGACCAGAGGTATCGAAGTGTTGTGCGGGTAATAGAGCCAGAGCTATCATAGATCTAGAGGGAAAATAGTCACGTCTTGAGTTGCTTATGAAATGGAGCAAAGATGGGATTGCTCTAATCTCATTTGGAAGGGAGTTCCATAGTTAAGCGGCTGTTGAGAAGACCCTATCACCCATTTTACTTTATGGGCCCTCTGAATCTTCGCTAATCTAAGATTTAACAAACTTAATGAGCGATTTGGTATGTAATAGTTGCAGTCAGTAGGTATTCAGAGCCCTGGGAGTGAAGACCTTTGGACTTGTCCCAATGAAAATGCTGCCCCACTTTATTACATCGTAGTGCTTTGCACACCCAAGGTTGCAGATCCTACTCACGACCCACCCTGCCTAATTCCCGCTGCCGATATACAAGCTGTCGGATCTAGGAGGTGTCAATTTCATTCCCAAAGTGGTGAACCATTGTGGACATTGACGGCCCAATTGGGAGCCAGGCCCCCTGTACAAAAAACCATATAGATGGAGCATGCACATTTTTAAAATAGCCAGCAACCACAATGCTCACTTTCGATATTTAACATACACAAGGAAAGCATGCCACAGTCTTGAAATCCAACTCATTTTCTGAATATTAGCTTAACCAAGCAACATATATGGGTGACATTTGTTCCACAATGTCCTGAAGAGGCCATAAAGCATAAGGCTGAAATGTGTCAACTTACACCTGCTGGAAAAAACACTTAATAAGAAGAGCAAATAATTAATATAAAACACTGAGATAGATCAACAATATAGTTTGCCCTAATTCAGTTGTGGATTGTACCATTAGGTCTATTATTATTAGGTGTTACTATTTGGAGACGGTTACTATTTAGCCATCAACATTAAGGGCTTATTGTCCGTCATCGCAGCACATATTGTTTTCCTTTTCATCTTTGTTTTTAATAATAGATATGATGTTCTAACATGTAGTTATAATTTCTCCGAAATGTTTCTGTAAATATATTTAATAATGGCTGTTTGGGAAACATGTAAATCATATTTTGCAAAAAAAAGTAAATTTTGATAAACAATTTACAGTTGCCAGTTCCTTGATTGTAGTGCAGCAATGCCTCTTTACAAATTGTATACAGCTTATTGTCATAATTTGTGATAAAACTCTCTAGGATGCTTTCTTGCACCATCGAGGCTACAAATAATATGTTGTCCTCTGTTGGATTGTCATTGATCTATCTTGCTAAGAGCCCTGTTTTTTTTTGCCTGTTTAGTTGTGCAGCCTAGGCTCCAGAAAGTAATATATATGTTCTACCTCTTCTTTCATATATAAACTTGTGTGGCTGGGCCAAATGCCCGTGACAGAATTGGATCACACTAACATCAATGGGAGTCCTCGCAAAGGGACCCTCATTGACCTTGGTTTGATCTGTTCTGTCCCAGCACTAGTTCCACCCACACCAAGAAAAGTGCCATTTTTGTCAGAAGACTTAAGGGACTGCAGGATTCTAGGACCCAAAATCCACAGCTAGGCACATTGCAAAAAGGGGATTCAGTTTTCAGTGTAAAAGTGTGATGTATCCATGTTGCGTTTCAGGCAGTTTTCTGTCAAGGGCACCAGGCCTACACACACAAGCAAAGTACCATTTTTATCAGAAGACTTACAGGAATGCTGAGTGGAAGGAAGTTTATGGCTCTCAACAGATTCCAGAACTTTCCATTACAGAAATGTTAGGAGCTTTTTTAGTCAAGGTTTGAGGTTTGCAAGGGATTCTAGATAACACAACCTGCTGACCCCACCAAGAATGCCCCTAGGTGTCTAGTTTTAAAATATGTACAGGTTTGCTAGGTTTCCCTAGATGCCGGCTGAGCTAAGACCCAAAATGCTTAGCTAGGCACATTGAAAAATACGTGTCAGTTTTCAGTAGAAGAAGGTGATATGTCCATGTTGCGTTTTGGGGTGTTTCCCGATGCAGGCACTAGGCTTACCCAAACAAGTGAGGTACCATTTTTATCTGAAAATATAAGGAAATACTGGGTGGAAGAAAGTTTGTAGCTCCCTGCAGATTTCAGAACTTTCCATCACAGAAATATGAAGAAAATGTGTTTTTTGGTCAAAGTTTGAAGTTTACAATGAATTCTGCGTAACACAACAATGCAAGTTGCCCCATCCTGCATTCTGCTTGGTGTCTAGTTTTAAAACATTTACAGGTTTGCTAGGTGCCCCTAGGTGCCGACTGAGCTAGGGTCCACAATCTACAGCTAGACACATTGCAAAAAAAGGGTCAGTGTTCAGTTGAAAAATGTGACGTGTTCATGTTGCGTTTGTTATTGCGGGCACTAAGCCTACCCACACAAGTGTGGTACCATTTGTATTGAGATATTTAGGGGAACCCATAATAGTTGAACAAGTGGTGTTACCAATTGCATTTCTCTGCATTTGTGCCTTCCAAATGTAAGATAGTGTGTAAGCAAGAAGACATTTTGAGAAATGCCTTCTAATTCACATGGTAATATGGGTACCCACAAATTTAGAGATGTGCAAGCAACCATTGCTTCTAAACTCCATATATTGCGCCCATTTCAGAAATACATAGATTTCATTGAAAACTATTTTTCACTATTATTATGTGTCTACATGAATTGCTCTATACCTGGTACATTTAGAAACCATTTCAAAGTGTAGCTCAGTTATTGCCTCTGGGTACTTTGAGTTCATTGAAACCCACAAACCCTATATATACTCACAATCAAAAGGGTCTAGCAGATGTAGTGGTATATTACTTTTGTAAATTGGCCACCGTCATGAGGATTTACAAATGAAAATGTTGTCACAATTTACAGTTTTTTCCTACTAATTTTCTATATTTTTTTGGGCCAGATTTACAAGGTACTGGCGCAGTGCAGTTCTGTGACAAAATCAGCAGCACTGTGATGCACCAGTTTTGAAATGTGGGGCTGCGCCGTATTTGCACCAGCGCAAAAATAAGCTACTTGTGCCAACGCAGGCATCCTTGCACCATAGTGCAAGGGTGTCTGCGTTGAGGGGAGTGATTGTTTATGTGCAGAATGCAGCACACATAGGAGTACCAAAGCGTCATTTTTGAATGATTGTTTATGTGCAGGAAGGGACACCTTCCTGCACATAAACAATCATCCGTGGCAAATTGCTTCTCTGTGTGTGTTGCAGAATGCAACACACATGAAAAAAGCAAAAAACTAGGAGGAATACAAGTATTTCTCCTTGTTTTTCCATGTTAACGCCACCCCTGGGGTGGTGTTAGTTTTTGGCGCTGCCACAGATTTACGATTTCTCATAAATCTGGGGCAGCGACAAAAGCAATGGGTGTTGCGATGGAAGGCCCACTGCAATACCCACTGCACACCCTTCTGACAGAGAAAACTGCGTTGGAGGGGCCCATATTTACAAGGAGGCGTAAAGCCACAAATAGTGGCGTTACACCTCCTTGTAATTATGGAGAAGTGGTTAGTGCCACCAGAGTGTTGCAAAAAGTGACGCTCCGGTGGCGATGGGGCCTTGTAAATCTGACCCTTAGTTTCTTTGAGAAATCTTGAAGGAAGTACACAAATGAGCCCTTGCTGAATTCAGACTTTTATCTAGTTTTCAGAAATGTATCACTGTCCAGGATCCACCATGGATTTTGCACCCATTTCTACCACAAACTGGAAAGAGTTGAAAGCACAAAAAATAATAAACATTGGCCATCTCCCAGCAAAATTCCAAAACTGTGTTAAAAGATTTGGTTTTCTGAATCAAGTCTGCCTGTTCCTAAAAGCCGTGAAGATGGTCATTGTAGCACCGCAAACCTTTCATTGACACCATTCGCAGGACAAAAAAAAGACACTTTGTTCTGCAGCACTTGTTTCCATTTTTCCCATAAAATAACTAAATGTAGATATATTTTGGCTAATTTCTCAATCCCCTGAAGGGGAATACACAAACCCTGGGTACCTCTATAATTTCCAGGATGTTGGAAAAAACGGATGCAAATTTGGTGTGGATAGTTATGTGGACAAAAAGTTATAAAAGCTTAAGTGTGAATTACCCCAAATAGCCAAAAAAAGTCTTAGCACTGGAAAGGTTTGAGGCCTTGCATTCAAAGGGTTAAAGAAATGGGTCTGTCATCGTTTAGTGTTATTCAGATTTTACCTCCAAGATAAAGAGTTGCAATAAATGCAAAGTACATGCCTGAAGAAGGAGATTAACACAGCAAGTCATGTTGTCGTGTAAAATGGCACATTGGAGAATACATTTATCTATGAGGTGGAAAAACTCTTGCTGCATTATCAACTCCAAGCAGTGATGGACTAGTAAGAATGAAAATTAAACTGCAATTTATCAAATACTTAACATGCTATTGTACTTTTTCAGTAACATAGATTTCCGTATCCGGTGGTAAAGTGGCCAAACCTAAAAATCTGTTTTCGACACGATTTAATAATGCTAGACTCTGAGTCTCTCTAAAGTTCAGGGAGTCTTCTCAACAGGTTATCAATCTCAATGAATTTGTATCACAGTTATTATGTAGTCTTCAATTGTCACAAATAAAATCCCTGTTATTATAATACTTTAGCACAGTTTTCTTAGGAATGGATGAAGTATGCTGGGCAAGCAATAATATGCTTTGGTTCCATTTATGAACTATACATATCTCTCTTGTGATGTTTCCATGCGATCGGTTTGGTGAGTGTGTGCTGTCTGTGTCAACCTTAACCATATTCTCAACCTGTGCAACTCCTGGACGACCATTCATCCTTTAGGAACTCACTAAAAACCTGACTCTTTATTTACTAACTGACTTGGATGATTGGATACCTTGTGGATTTATTCTAGCAGCAGGATGTCTGTTGTGTTAACAAAATGTTCTACAAATATAAATACAAATGTCCTTTTTAGTTCAGTTTTATCTTGTTAATACTGACTTAGAATCAGTATCAGGAGAAGGGTGACTTGAAGCTAATCAGGACATCTGGATAGTGCTTCAGAAAACTAGATATGTACTTGTAATGTATAGATTTGGGAAGCCACCAATCCGAGTTAATTGAAATCATCATCAAATAGCCTAAATACAAAATAGATGTAAGGTTTTGTGTAGGAAGATGGGTGGTGTTCTTAGACTGAGAGCAACAATCAGTTAATTTAGCTATTTGCCTATACCTGTCTAAATGTATATACTTCTAATGCGATCTTGATGTTAAAGTAAAGTCCTAACTGGAAGGGGAACATATGAGGGAACTCACAGCATCACTTCTAAACTGTTGCTTATCTTGCGTAGCAAATTCATACAGTTCTGCCTTTTCAGCCAACAGCACTTGCGTGATGGGATTTTTTAGCCCACACCTTTAATATTACAAGCAAAACTACAAGTTCTCAGCATACTTGGCTAAAGACCTGTTGCCATTTAACACCTAAGGGGCAGGGAACACGCAAATCAAATAAACTTGAAGGTCTTTAAATGTTTTTTATAATATGTATGTATGTATGATCTGTGTATGGAACAGGGTTTTTGTTGCAGTACCCTCCACTTTTTGCCTGGTTCTTTGATGCAACTCTGACTTAAGTGCACTGGGTCCCTGCCAACCAGGTCCCCAGTGCCAGTGTTCTTTCCCCAAAATTGTACAATTGTTTCCTCAACTGACAAAAACTTTAGCATCCTCCGTTAGCTCCTAGTCAATGGTACCTAGGGCCTGAGGTACTAAAGAGGGTCCCTAAGGGCTGCAGCTCGAATTGTGCCACCTTAAGGGATCCCTCAAAAAACGCATGACAAGCTGCCATTGCAGGCTGTGTGCCTTGGTGCAGACAAAAGTGAAAACATGCCAAGGCACACAGCCTGTGTGTCATGTCCCCTAACACTGCATGCAATATATGTAAGGCACCCCTCTAGTAGACCTTACAGCCCTAAGGCAGGGAACATTATATTACATGCGAGGGCATATCTGCATGAGCAGATATGCCCCTTCTATGTCTTTGTCAATTCTCCTACATAGTAAGTGACCAGGGAAGCCATTTTAAATAGATGTGCTAGACATTGGTCAATACCTGTTCCCCAGCTACATGATGGCTTCACTGAAGATAGGGATGTTTAGTATCAAACATCTTGTGTTGATAAACCCACACTGATGCCAGTGATGGATTTATCACTACATACACCCAATGTGCTTGCTGGCCAGTTCAATTCAGCCTGCCGCCACCAGACAAGAGTCTGACCTCCTAAAGTAATAGCTTTTGCTCTCAGGAGGACCAGAACAAAGGCCTGCCCGAGTAAAGGGAGTACCCCCCACACACAGGATGACCTTCTGATTAGCCTTTATGGGCCACGAGCTTCAAAGAAGCTGCTGCCTTTGGAGTGCAAATCTGGCTCCCCTCACAAGAGAGGAAGCCACCCCCGACCAGAGCCCATTTAGCATCTGGACAGGTGGAAACAATTTGCTAGTCAGGTGGGCATGCCACCCCCAGGCCAGTACCACCCCTAAGGTCCGCTACTGCGAGGTGGACACGATTTTTCAGAAGGAGCCATCTTGATGATGGCATACTAAGGAATTCTGGGGTAGGGTTATGCATTTCTCACCAGAAGCAGTCATATAGGGGGTGTAGTGACCCCAAGGGTCAGTCGCCCATTCGCTACTACCTTACACACACCCAGCAACCCTAAATTCAATATTTAGGGGAGCCATTGGCACCAAAGAAGCACAGCCTGATGACCTAAGTAGAGAGAGGATACCAAAGAGCCGCAAAAGCAGAAGAGGAGAGAAGCAGCGGACCTGGTACGAGCCCCACTGGCCTGTCTGCATCCCTCTTTGAAAACTGTGCCAAAGTCGAGTCGTCCTGCAGCTGTTGACTCCAGACACCTGGGAGGACTATCTGCCTTCCAAAAAGACTCAAGACCTCCCGTAAACAGTGGACCTGTTCTAAAGAATCTCCAAAAGAGAAGACTCTGAGGCCTCTGGAACTGCCCAAACCCGACAACTGGAGTCACCACTGCACCCATCGCCTCTGGCCTGAGTTGAAGTGGGACACCGGTGCCAACAAGGTTCCCCAGCCCTCCAGAGCTCGAATCCATCATGGTTTCACACCTCCTGGACTCCCTGATGTTGCCTACAGCCTCTGCAAGCAGGCTCCCTGAACCACCACTGCTCTGGTAAGGAAAACCCGATGCCTAAGGACACCGCTGCTTCTGTTGCCCCTGGGCCTTGGAGAAGAGGACCAAAGGTGTCCCCCCATCTCCAAACATCACAAGGCCTGAGCCCACTTGCTGGTTCAGCCCGACTGCCTTCCTAGCCACAGCATGCAGCCTCATTCCGTGGTGACCGATCCCCGTAGGATAACATTGGGCACCCAAAGCTGAAAAGCACCTTTGAACCCGGAGGCACCAGTGTCTCCGGAAGTGACCTGTTGGTGCTGCCTTGGATCTTACCCCATGCTTACTCTAGTCCAGGAGGTTGGTCCCATATGCCATAATGCAGTACATGTTTTTCCTCATAGGATAACATCTGGCACTCAATGATGAAAAGTACCTCTGTACCCGGACACCCCAGTGCCTCACAAAGTGATCTGTTGGTGCTGCCTTGGACCTTGCCCCATACTTACCTTAACTCCAGAAGACTGGTCCTGTAAGTAACTGCTAAGTACAAATGTGCAGAACTTGGTTTTCCTCCGATAGTCTAACATTGCAGACTCAGAATTTGCACTTTGTCCACTTTTTAAAGTGAAAAGAATTCCTATTTAAAAACATACTTACCTGAACAATTTTTCTCTAATGCCTACACATATTTAAAGATACTTGATATTTTTATAAATTGGTGTGGATTTCATTTTTGTGTCTCATTTATTGTGGGTATTTGTGGATGTCTTTCACTCCTCTGTGTTAAGCTTAAGGGTGCTCGACCACACTGCCCCTAAATAGAGCCCTTTGGGATTACATAGAAAGCCTTTTCACTCACTGGGGAACCCCTGGAGCCTTTACATGGTATTTACATACCACATTAAGGGTCAACTTCCTACAGTCTGAAAGCGTAAAAAGTCCTGGAATTTGGCTAAGGCCTATGGTGTTGAGGCACAGTGGGCAAGGGGCAAGGTTAATGGTACTATGCCAATTCGGCTGGTGATGAGAGACACACTCAGAAACACTAGGAAACTAGAAATATATTTTCGAGATTTAGTGAAATCAAAACCATATCCGAGTGCACCCAATATGAATCAATGTTATAATAAAAATAAACATAACAGCGGCAATATTTGTCAGTATGCGGAACAATCGAAAATACTGTAACACTGTGACGGTGTAGCAGGGTTTTCCTGCATCTACCACCCCTCCCTAGCTGACTGAACTACACGAAACCCCAAAAACAGGCCAATATGAGTTTCATAAATGGTTCCCATCTGCATAACTTTATGAACAACAGAAGCAATGTGGAATAAGGAGACAGCCGCTGATGTTCTTTTCCCTGCTTTCCAACGGCAATGTCCTGAAGTCCGGCAGATAAGTTAAGCTGCATGAAGGACTCAATGTGCCTTCTATGTAGCCTTCAGCAAGAAATGTGCTTACAGATTCCAGATGACCCTCAGTCTCGAGTTCCTGGAGCAAAGTTGCTCTCTATATGAAGAAGTTGCCTTCCAAGTTATATACTCTATCTGCATGTTGTTGAACATCTTCAGAAAAAACAGTAATGAAGTCCCTCTAATCTTTTACCTACCTATATTTTCTGAAAGACTACTCTTTCTTAAAACCAATAACCAAGAAGTCCAGATACCAAGTTCTATGAAAGGTTGTTCGTTGTTTAAAACATTAACTGGAAATACACTGCAAACCTTGCCAAAATAAAATATGACTATCTTCAAGCAACCTGAATTACCACATGCAAAGAAAAAAATACTTTACCAACACTGGCATTTGTGATTTGTGCATTCACATTTAAAACATGCACCTAAATAAATGAAAATAAAAAATCCAAAGTAGGATAACCAAACAAATGGAAAACAATACATGAAGATTATAACACCATCAGAGTGTGTGGTGCATAATGCACCAGTGGGCATTTCACTGTGAGATTGGCACTGTTGCAGATCAGCAGCCATGGGCAGAATATAAGAATCCAGTCCACTTGCATGTGTGCTCCTATGATGTAGCAGTGCCCAATGAAAGCAGAGGATTTTTTGTGTTATTGTTTTGGGGAGCTCAAGGGATAAGAAAACGTTATGTTATGTTACAATAAGTTGTATTGCTACATTTTTGTAATAGGGCCAGAGGCTTACTGAGTATTTGGTGTTCTGAGTGGCTAGGACAGCAAGATATAGGCTGAGTATAAAAGCTATAAAAGGAATGGCTTTAAAGGAAAATGAGTGCTGGATTTCAAAAGACTCTGGTCATTGACATTTTGTAATGATCTCACTCCGATTACCTTGGTTTGTGTGTTTCAGCAGATGAAGAAAGTTTCTACCGAGAAGGACTGCGCAATTTATGTTCTACAGTTTTAGCATCTGTCAGCCCCCAAAAAGGTAAGGGCTGTGCACGCAGCAAGTGGCTAAGGAACGGGTTAAGAAATGGAGTAATGCAGGTATAGGAACAGATACTACTAGGCAGTCACTTCTGGTGGGACTGGTGAGATTTATTAGTTCATTTAGAATTTCTATATTGCAAACCAGACCCTCCAGGGTAGAAGACTTTTTTTCACAGGTACAAGAATATACAGAGAAATACAGAGACCTATACAGTGTAACATTAATTTAGTTTAGAAGAATATACTTGGGCTCAAGTAAACATATTTCATACTGCTAACATGTGTTCTCCTTCTGGTCAGGATTGAACCCAGTGAAGAGTGTGGTTAACTGCATACAATAATTCCAATCTCAATCAATACAACAATAAATTTAAACACCATGACCAATGTGGCCACGGAAACAAAACGCCAATCTATGAAAAGTTTCAAAGCTTTATTATACCCACAGAGCCGAAGTGACGTAAATTGTGCGCAAGATCAAATTATACAAATAAAGGAAAAACATAGGCTGACCAAATCTATGAAATAGTTTAATTTATTTAATACTAACACCATTAGGCATTCTAAGAAGATTACACATACCAGCAGAGAAACAATTGTGCACAAGAAACCAGATTTCAAATCATTTGATGATGACACTAGTGAAGCAAAGTTCACAGATCACTATACCAAATTAGATGAACAAGGTGTAGGGGCAACCTACTACTATCGCAAATTAAGACAAGCATGTGTGGGAACGGGCTTGCACATGCAGGCAAAAGCAAAAAGAAAATAAAGACAAAATAATTTGAAAAACTCATCTATCTCGGCTAGATTAGTCTAACTAGAAAAATAAAATAGGCAGGTGCCAACAGGCTAACTCTAATTGACAAACAAGGCAAGGGGACAATTAGCATTTCATTTGACTATACCTCTCCTGGGATCAGCATACAATTCAGATTTGTCAGCAAAGCAAGGAATCTTTGGCAAAGTCCTTTAGAAGCACCATCAGGGGTAAAGTGCAGAACATGGCTGCCCATTAAAAATCAAGAAAATGTCCAAGGGGAAAGCTAACAGTTCAAGAGCAAAGTGAGGAATGACACTGAAACTTACAAGTTCATCCTTATTCTGGAATACGCAAAACAGTTTGATTGGTCAGTTTGATGAGTCCATGTTGCACAAAAAAGACAATATCCAATGAAAATTAAAACATGAGATGAATTTGCAACAACAATGAAGATTCTCAGGTCTAGGTGAAGTCATCTCTACTTCTGTGTGACACCGGCAATAACTAGCAACTCTGTTCATTACTTGATACATTCCAACATCTTCCCAAGGCTCACGAAGGTTCCAATATTTCTCATGAGAAAGGACAGTTAAACAATAGAGTCTATCTCAGTGGTCTTCAAACTGGGGGGCAGGCCTCCCTAGGGGGGGCCTGAAGTGATCCCGGGGGGGGGGGAGCCAGGCTCTACCCAAAAGAAGCATTACACAGATAACAGTGTGTTGTTTTGAGAAGAAACATGTTATTGCACTTTTGAAAAGGTCACAGTACTTAACTGCAATGTGTAAATACATCTAGACATATTTAAACATTGCCATCTTTATAAAATAATTGTGAAAAATCCTGAGGGGGGGCCAATGATTTTTATTTTTCAACTGGGGGGGGGCGGCATAAAAAAAGTTTGGAGATTACTGGTCTATCTTGATTCCCAAATCTCCAGCTCTCAATGTATTATGTTCAAGGTCAATGGAAGAAAAATTTACAAATAATACAATAGGACTCTTTACTAGTCATGTGAAACAACGTAATGGAAAAAGTAATGTGACTCCTGTTCCACTAAAGAATTACTAATATTTACACTCCAAGAATCCCTCCTCTGAAGGCAAACTGTGCCATCATAAAAAGGACATTCTCATTTACGATAAGACAACTCAAAGCCTAGTTGTTTGATACCGTAAGGGCATGGGTCTACTGAAACTCTCAATTCTCTTCAGGTTCTTGTAATAACTACTAATTTTCTCCATTTTAATCTCTTCCCTCCTCTGTTTATTTTTTGCTCTTTGTATCTTCCATAAATTATATGATTTATAAAATCCAAGTGAGGCTATAACACACAATGCCACATTCAACAAAGATCTCAGGTTCTTTCTCACTATTCCCTATCCAAGATCTCTAAACTATGATCCAACATTCGAAAATCCTTTACCTATTGTCTTCCATATATTTGTCTTCTTCAGGTCCTTCAGGTCATTTTTCAGATTTGTCATGTTCAATATAAATCTCCTTATCTCTTTACTGTTATATGGAATGAGCGTACAACAATGTTGAGCCTTTAAAACTTTACAGACTCTGCCTTTCTTTGCTAATAAGATGTCTTACGCAAGACGATTTTGCAAAACCACTGATCTCATAGAAACAATTTCCGTATCCACAAGCAACAATGCTCCAGCATAATCAGTAGACATCTTATCCACAATTGTTGACAACTTTCTGATCTTCATATAATTCAAGATCACACCCACTGACGGAATAATAGCACCAAATATATCACCTGTAATCTCTGCTGCTCTAGCTCCTCTCTTTGTTCTGGAATTAGATTTCCCTTTCCAGAATGGATTGTCAAAACTACCCCTAAATAACATGTACCATAGCAGCCTTTCGGCAGCTTGTAATAGGCATTTTCCCACAAATGAAATAAACACCTGGTACGGCAGGGTCTTGTCCATTCAGAATGAAATTCCAAACACTTTTAGACAAAAATACATGTCTACATTCACTAGTTCCTACAAACTTATTATAAGTCTTTGATTGCGGACTGTATTTACATTGCTTTCCTACATGTTGCCAATCTAAACCTAAGCTTTATCACCATCACCATCTGCAAGATGGGCAGCATCTTTCTGCCAATCCTGCAAAACTACTCCTTTTTCTATTTTGGTTTTCATTACTTTTCTTCTGTCATTCAATTGATTAATAAAAATGTTTCTCTACTTGTGTGAAGATGTAGGTTAAATTATTCCTGTGCGCATAAGCAGTGCTAAAGGTTAGTGGTGGTTCAAAGAAATCTCCCACTGTGTCACTCTTGTTAGGTTAGCAATACTACTCAAATGCTGATTAAAAGGCACAAAGGATAAGTAGAGATCCAAATAAAAATAAAAATACTGAATATACTCTTGATTATATACATGTGTTAATAAAAGGCTGCAAGAAATACCTTAAGTCAAAGGCAGACTATGGTATGTGATTCCTTCTTATACAGATGAAGGAATCTATATTCACACATAACAATCAAGGACATCTAAAGTTTCAATGTATTCATACAATAATCCGTAGTATACATTAGAGGACAAGTCTCCCTTTGAGTCGTCAAGATGAAGCAATCTCTCATCCTCGTACAATTGATCTTGTTTTGTACGTGTCTCTTCGTGCACTGGTGTAACTGTGCTCTCTAAATTGTCCTTCATTGACACACTCAATCCAGAAATTACCAAAATGCTCATAATCACACATACTATTGCCAAATCAATGCATGCATATTCACATTTACTCCGTTTACCCTGATCCAGATTTATGACTTGTCTAAAATCAGACCAAAATACAGAATTCAAAAAGCCGAAGCAAAAACAAAATCAAGATATAAAGCAGCTTTTTAAATGTTTTTTTTTCTTAACTTGAGGATAGCAAAAACAAAATCAAAAATATGGCAAAGTCTTCTTGCACTTATTTACAACAGTTCTTGCTCTTCTAGAAAGTTCATCAAGTTTCTATTAACAAGTTCTCAAAGTTCAAAAGGAAATGAAGTCTTTAATAAATTATCATTTGGTAATCACTGATGAGCACTTCCAGCAAATAGTGTCTCTGTTCATCAATCAGCAGGGTTATTTCAAAATTCAACTCTGAAGCAATTTTAAATTCTAGAATATTCAGCTGAATCCACATGGTCAAAACAAAAGGCAATAAACACCTTCTCCTATTCACTTGCAGCAGAGTAAATCCATTTGGGAGCAAAGTACCTGTGGCTCAGCACCCTTTTTATCTTTGATCTCCTTGCTGCACTATTTTTACTGTCCCTTTGATCAGACTCTTCAGCTACTTCAGCAGTTGTTGGAAGCACATCTGCAACTGGGTCTGGACTTTTTGAGGGCCACTGGTCTCCTCTCATAGTTTGCCTTTTAGGCACAACTGGTTTTTCAATGTTCACAGAGACAGAAGGAGTCAACTAACTTTGACTTGACTCTACTGCACCTCGAACAGTATTTGACGCAGACAGATTTTCCCAGTTTGTCCCAGTTTTACACTCCTCACAATTTGGCTAACCTGGACCCCTTCACTCACCGATTCGACCCCAGAGGAACAGGCACTGTATTTTCAAGAGGACTTGGAACTTTGCATGTAGGCTCACATGAACCCAGTTTAGCAGACCAGCACATTTCACAGCCATTGTAGTTACTAGAACAATCTGTTACGGCCCTTTCCAACGCGGCTCTAGACATGTCTTTCTAACATGTTTCTTCACCAGAACCCATTCACCAAGACTCACACTGTGACACTGTTCCTGTGACAGTTGAGCTGTTGCTTCTTCAACCTGATGAGACAAAGAGCGAACCACATCAGCTACTCCTTTGCAATAACTCAGTACTAAGGCCCTCGTTACAAACCTGGCGGTAAATGCCACTTACTGACGTGCAGAAGACCGCCAACATACCGCTGCGCCCGTGGAATTCCGCTACAGCTATTATGACCCACAGCTCGGAATCCGCCATAATACAGACACCCACACAAGTCCACTACACCAAAGGTCAGTGATAAACTGGCGCTAACAAAACCGACACCGTCACGCCAACAAGAATACGCCCACACTATCACGACCCACGAATCAACACGGCGGTCTTTCAAACGCGGTAAACCATTGGCGGTACCCACCGCCGCGCTCAAAATACACACACATTTACAAAACACAACCACATTGGACAATTTGAAATACACACACCTGATACACATACACACACCACACCCACACACCCAATCCAATATGAAACACACACCCACATCACCCACAAACCCTTACAACCAAAATTTATGAAGAAGCAGAGAGACAGAAAAGCAAAGACCACACCAGCATCCAGAGGCACAGAACACCATCAGTCCTACACCATCCACACACAAAACACCACACACCCCAAAACATCACCCCACACATCACCTCACACATCACTCACTCCACATCATATGGCACCTCATTGACACCCCAGGTTCTCTGAGGAGGAGCTCAGGGTCATGGTGGAGGAAAGCATCTGAGTAGAGCCACAGCTATTCGGATCACAGGTGCAGCACACCTCTATTGCAAGGAAGATGGAGCTATGGCGCAGAATCGTTGACAGGGTCAACGCAGTGGGACAGCACCCCAGAACACGGGATGACATCAGGAAGAGGTGGAACGACCTATGGGGGAAGGTGCATTCCGTGGTCTCCAGACACCAGATTGCTGTACAGAGGACTGGCGGTGGACCCCCACCTCCTCCCCCACAACTAACAACATGTGAGGAGCAGGTCTTGGCAATACTACATCCTGAGGGCCTTGCAGGAGTAGCACGAGGACTGGACTCTGGTAAGTCAAAGCTTTGCTACTATATTCCCCACCCTACCTGCATGCCATCACAAACTCCCACCCTCACCCCCATCACTCCAACACCTCACATATGCCCCACTATCACAACCCACCCATCCCAACACCAAGCCCTGCATGCAACACCAAAGCATGGACACCAATCACCAAAGCATGTCCACTACAGATACCCACATAGACCCCAAACCAAATATAACACAAGGCCCAAGACAAGAATGCAAGCACTGGAGTACAGGGTCACTCACCCATTGCACACAATGGCACACACAGATGCAATAATCATGCTTTTACACCCCTGCAGGACCCCAACACAACGTCACCGGACAGGAGGTACCAGACATGTCCAGTCCCCCCACAGAAGAGACCCACAGTGATGACAGCAGCTCTGCACAACTGGATCAAGATGACCAGCCCGGCCCATCAGGGACCTCAGGACAGTTGGTTCCCCTGACACTGGCACAAGCCACCACAGACCCTCCCCCCTCAGGAAACACCAGTACAGCACCCACCCAGTGGGCCCATTCCTCTGTCCCCAGGACATGTCAATCAGTGTGTCCACCACTACAGGGAACCCAGGCAAACCCACTAACCCAAGAAAATCAGGGACCTGGGGGCAGTGGCAGTGGGCACACGGTTCAGGGGACAGAGGCTCAGGAAAACAGGGAAACTGGGAGGACAGCTGTGCGACAGGGGGAGGACAGGGCCAGGGAACCTACTCTCCACAAGGCCCTCTCCAACATCATGGGAGCTTACCATCATCCCCAGGAGACAATGGCAACGGTACTGGCCAAGATTAAGGAGACCCAGCGGCTGCAGGAGGAACACTATCTGGGGATCAGGGAGGACCTGAAGTCCATTAACAACACCCTGGTCACCAATGCAGGGGTGCTGCAAGACCTTGTCAACACCAGGAGGAACACTGTGGCACAACAAGGGGCCCTTGACACTAGCATGGACGATGAACAGCCCTCCACCTCCGCCGGTGCTACTGGACAGGAGGCACCACCACAGGAACACAACACCAGCACCCCACCCCCTGCAGATGGAGAACCACCCCGCAAACGGTCCCTGAGATCCAGGAACAAGACAGAGAACATTGCCAAGACCCCGCCAGGAAATGAGACCCCCTGAATGACACCCTTCTGTCCCACTTTATTACCCTGTCCATCCTTAAACTGCCATTGCTCCACTTCCTCTGCCCCTTTGGACAATGCACCTGTGAAACAAATAGACTGGACTCTGCCATGGACATTCCTCCACCATCACCCCAGCCCATTTTACAACCCCTCCACTTATTTGCACAGAAATAAACACACTTCTATCACAAAACAATCTGGAGTCAGTCTGTGCTTTCACAAACATGTAATTGCAATAACCATGGAATATAGCAATGTCAATTTAATTGTTCACATACCGAAGTAACACAGCTGTAGGGCTGGAGGAAATATAGCAGAGGACACAAACTGGGACCCTCATCTGTGAAATGGAAAGGAAAAGTGACATGTCAGGGTCCATACACTGAGTGAAAATGACAGACTTATGCTAGCTCCAACAATAGTATGAGATGTGGGAGGCAGTGACATCTTCTTACCTGTGGCTCACGGGAAGTATTGCATGAATATGTTGTTTCTGTTGTCGATATCCTCTTCTTCTGCCTCCTCTTCTTCACTGTCCGCAGGCTCCACAGCTGCCACAAGACCACCAGCTGGACCATCCTCCTGCAGAAAAGGCACCTGGCCTCGCAGAGCCAGGTTGTGCAGCATACAGCAGGCCGCGATGATCTGGCACACCTTCTTTGGTGCGTAGTAGAGAGAACCACCTGTCATATGGAGGCACCGGAACCTGGCCTTCAGGAGGCCGAAGGTGCGTTCAATCACTCTCCTAGTTCGCCCATGTGCCTCATTGTAGCGTTCCTCTGCCCTTGTCCTGGGATTTCTCACTGGGGTCAGTAGCCATGACAGGTTTGGGTATCCAGAGTCACCTGCAAATGTTGAGGGACAACTGTTAGACACACACTAACCCGTAGGGACAACCCCATACCCAGACAACTATTCACACTGTATAGGGTCCTTGTCCTCACCTATTAGCCACACACGGTGCCTCTGGAGTTGACCCATCACATAAGGGATGCTGCTATTCCTCAGAATGTAAGCGTCATGCACTGAGCCAGGAAATTTGGCCAAACACACCATCTGCACATTCATTGAATGGTAGCTCTTCCGGTTTCTGTACACCTGTTCACTCCTTTAGGGGGGTACCAAGGCCACATGTGTACCATCAATGTCACCAATGGTGTTGGGGATATGTCCCAGGCCATAGAAGTCACCTTTCACTGTGGGCAAATCCTCCACCTGAGGGAACACGATGTAGCTGCGCATGTGTTTCAGCAGGGCAGGCAATACTCTGGACAACACGTTGGAGAACATTGGCTGGGACATCCCTGATGCAATGGCCACTGTTGTTTGAAAGGAACCACTTGCCAGGAAATGGAGTACAGACAGAACCTGCACTAGAGGGGGGATTCCTGTGGGATGGCGGATAGCTGACATCGGGTCTGGCTCCAACTGGGCACACAGTTCATGGATTGTTGCACGATCAAGTCTGTATGTGACTATTACGTGTCTCTCTTCCATTGTCGACAGGGTCACCAGCGGTCTGTACACCGGAGGATGCCGCCATCTCATCACCTGCCCCAGCAGACGTGCCCTATGGACGAGAACAGCAAGCAGAGAGTCAGCCAACACTGAGGTATGTCAACATGTCATTTGCACACATTTATTAATCTGCAATGTGCCTGTTACTGTGTGTATTCAAGGCCTACATTAGTGTGACGCAGTTAATATTAATGCCTGAAATGGAGGCTGCCTGACCTGTAATGTGGGACAAGGGGATATGAGGTAACTGCGCTGGCATTGTACACCGTTGTGGTAGGCGGTCGAAGACCGCGGCACAATCCAGCATTGGTTAACATTGGACCCTATGGGTCTGAGGAGCCAATTATGATGTACGCCGGCGGTGACAGTACGCACCACCGCGGACGTGACCGCCATTTTCTGTCTGTTCACTCACTTGATACCTGACCTTCAACAGGAGAGGACCTACACTGCAAGTGCTGCTGTGACCTCAGTCTGGAAGCGACGATGGCTCGTATGTCTGGGGAATGGTGCAGTGCAAGAAAGTGACATGTTGACACACTTCACACCCTAAAAGTATTGCCGGTTGAAAAATGGGATAATCTCACACATGTGATTACTTACAATATTACTACTGGTGATGTCTGCTACAACTTAACTTGCAACACTTACAAAATTAGAAAATGTGCTCAAATGCGCCTTGAAGCAACAACTGAGTCTCCTCAAGAGATCCCGTGGAACAACGAGTACTATGTCCTCAAAGAACCGATAAAACACGTAGAAAGGTTCGCAACAGTATGTCCTGTAGATGGATGGTGAATGTTGACAATCACATCAAGCATGTTAAACTACCACAAGGGTGGTTGTTCTCTTGTGGAAATACCACCTAAATGTACATTCCTGCTAATATAACCGGATGACTGTGTGCTTTTACGCAGTTAGGACTTATGATGTTTCCATTTCACTCTGTATTACCTACTTGACTCACAAGAGAAGCAGTTCAACTAAGCGAAGATTGTGACCTGAAAATCAATTATTATCTAAGTCAGAATATGTGAGCTTAAGTATTTCTATTGTAGGAGTTCCAGGATTAGCTGTTTATAATACTTGTTTATAATACTTGAGTTATTAACAAATTGGCATGTTTGATGGTCAAGACCATCAATCATGCTTCTGTCGCTTTATCAGAGTAATTATTAGATATATGAGGCACTAGAAAAGGTGCATCGCAAAACAGGGCAACCATTGACTATTTACTGTTGATGCACGATCATGGCTGCTCAGAATTTGATGGCATGTGCTGTTTTAACCTGTCAGACTATTCTAAATCCATTCAAACCCACATTGAAGCTTTGCATGAATTGGTGACGTGAGTGAAGCAAGATGTAGACTTAGGGGGTCATTATGATCCCCGGCGGTTCAGCCCGCCATGCCGGCGGAGGGTAAAAAGACCGCCACCGGCATGGTGGGCTGATCCGCCATATAAAAAACACATGGAGGGCCGCCTCTCCACCGCCAGGCTGCCTCCGACAGGCAGCCTGACAGTGGAGGGAATCACTGCCCCTCAGATAATGATCCCTACTGCTACCAGTCTTTCCCTGGCGGGTTCCCCTGCCAAGGTATGGCTGCTGGAAGGGGTGCTCCGGGGCCCCGGACATTATATGGCCGGCAGGGTCCCAGTGGGGCTGGCGGTCAGTTAAATTACCACCAGCATGAACATGGCGGTTAACACCGCCGTGTTCAACATGAGGGCCATAGTGTGGTGCAATTGGTTATTTAGTAGGCTTCCTGATTTAGCCGGCTTAAGTCCATTTTAGCTGGAATACTTGTAGTACTTGGTATTATAATAATGCTATGTTGCTGTAAACAATGCATACCTAACTTAGTTACTATCTTTACACTAAAAAGAGTTACTTTTAAACCAGTATGCTATTACAGTCATTGGTCAAAAGGTGCAGTGTAATGCTATCTATCTGTATTTGACCACTGACTCCACTTTTGTGCTTATCCTCAGGTGCCTTCACATCGGTGGCACAGGGTTTTTCCACCCCAAGCTTGTTTTCCACATAGAACGTGTTTGCGCTTTTTCTCACCAGCAACGGGTTACACTGTGCAGGAACATAACATGGGGGACGTGGAAGGTAGACGTGATAAAAGAATCTCAGCCTGGGAATGCTTTCAATGTTTTGAGCAAGGAAAAGTACTGCTCCTCTGTCTCTTGATTGTGCGTTGGGGCAGGGTCCGTTACTTTGCGTGTTTTCGATGCAGACCGAGTACAGCCGGCACCTGAATTTCACAACCGAAGGGAGGGGAAGATTGCCAGCATCTTCTGCTTGAGTTTGCTTCAGGTTTATATCATGGGGAAACTTGCCACTGAGGTAGAAGGAGCTCGTCTGAACGTGGAAGCACGGTTCAGGGAAAAGATCCCATGTTGGGAAGACCTCCTGCCTTAGTCGTCCAGGGTTCCTCGGTTTGATGTTGGCAAGGATGAAGAATTCAACCCCCATGGTGATTCATTTTAATTCTTAATTATCTAGCTTGGCTGTGCACATATATATATATATATATATATATATATATATATATATATATATATATATATATATTCACTGCATATATTGATTGTTGATGTATTACACTTTCACTGTCTGTCATTGTTTAACTGCTTTGAGTATTTTAGCATTTACAAGTTTTTTACTGGATTCAAGTTAAATGCTCATGTTCATATTTCCGTGTGCTTTTATTTGATATCTGGGAAGTGCCTTAATAAATGAATTAATTGAATTAGGAGTGCTGCATTCTTTGGCATTGTTTCCTCTTGGTTCAAGGCAGAGCAACATAGTGTCATCAAATGGTACCGGATCAAACACTTCTTTGTAGACCATTCCCAGGAACATTCTGACATCTGTTTGCGTCACACGTGGAATCATTTGCATAATTGCTGTAACACTCTCTTGGGACACCTTCCTTGCTTCATGACCCATATATTTCACTTCTCTCTGACAGTACTGTAATTTTGCAGGGAAAACTTTATGCCCATTCTCACACAAATGTTCAACAAGGCAATGGTATCTCTCCTACAGGCTTCATGTGTATTTGATGCGACCATCAAATCATCAATGTACTAAACTAAGACTGATTGGAATGGCATGTTTAAGGACTCTAAAAAAAATCCAGGATCTGATTGAAAATGGGTGGTGACTCTATTTATCCCTGAGGAGTACAACGCCAGGAATATACACGGCTTCCAAATTGAAAGTGAAAATAAAAACTGTCTCTCTTCATGGAGTGGAACAGAAAAGAATGCCTGGCACAAGTAAATGACAGAGAACCGTTCAGCTTCACATGGGATCTGAAACAAAATAAATGCAGGATTCAGTACCACAGGACAACAAGGAATGACAACTTCATTCACCTTTCTCAAATTTTGGACTATGCACTCATTTTCATTGGGCTTCCTCAGTCCCATAATAGGAGAATTACATGGGCTTCCCATTACTTCCTTCAGGACTCCCTGCTCAACAAAATTTTCAGTTACAAGAATAATTCCTGCAATCACTTCTGGGGCTATATTATACTTGGGAATCTTGGGAAACACTGTATTTGGCTTTACTGTGACTGGTGCAACACATCTTAAGAGTCCAATATCTTTCCCTGAAAAATCCTAAACCTTCACCATTACTGTTTTTTAGCTCATCGGGCAAATCGTTATCTGTCATTATTGGGAATAATTAAATGAGAGGATAAATTTCATCAATTTTGCTGGACGTTTCATCCTCACTATTTGTCTGAATTGCTATTCCATTGTGACTACAACTAATGGAACAATTTCATTTGCACAACAGGTCACGTCCCAACAAACTCACAGGACTTGAATCGCAAACTACAAATTGGTGTAAATCCTCAAATTACCCTATTTTAACTGGAACACAATTTTTTAAATGCTGATTTGATACTCCTACTACCTGTACTTTCCTTCCTGACAAAGGCAAGTTTGGCACTTCTATGGTTCTGACAGAGGATCGCACTACTCCAGTGCCAACCAGGAATGAAACATCATGTCCTATAAAGTTGGCATTTACATTGTGACCATGCTGATTCACCTCTAAGGATGCAGCCAATACACATTCTTCCTCATCTGAACTGTCACTGTGAGATATTTTGGAAAGTTCATCATCACTGAAATCATTTAACAGGTGTGATTAACTGATTCACATTTGTGTTTGCTCTCCGATTCATGTTTTGCTGAAGAACCATCCCTTGTTGCTGTTGTATCGGGACTCGGGAAACCTGCATTTGCTGAGGGACTTGAACTAGTTGGGGAACCTGCATTTGTGTCTGGACCTGCATCTATTGTAATCCAGTATGAACAGTTACATTTTTGATTCAGGGTTTTTGAACACTCTGAATTTGAACTTGACTATTTTCCCCAGTCTGTGCAACACCACCATTCTGCATTAAAATATTTACATTACTGTAAGGACACTCCTGCTGCCAGTGCTCAAACCTACTGCAAGCATGACATAGGCTCAGCTTGTTCATTGAATGAACATCAATCACATTACCACTCTGATCTTTTTTGAACACCTCGTCCGTAGCTCTAAACTGAGACACGTTGTTACCCTGCTGTTATATACCGTGCATCCAACTAGTGTTCACCATCCATTGCGGACTCTGTGTTCCTGCGTGGGCAGACTTAATTTGCATCACCATCACTTTCTCCTTCAACTTCTTCTGGTTCAATTCAATGTCATCACTACAGTACCTAGCATACTGCAGCACTTTATCAATTGTTTTTTCTGCCCGTAAATCAAATGACTCTGAATCATGTTGCTAATTTCAGGTTTCAATCCCTGCATGAATCTGAACAGAAAATGACTAAATTATTTTGGCTCAGTAACCTCAGACCCACTGTGCTGTTTGAATGCTTGCAACAGTCTCTTATAATATGCATGAATTGATTCCTTTGTTTCCTGTGCTGTCCTGTCAATCTTTTGCCAACCAACATCTTTTGGGGAAACTTTATTCTTCAGAAACTCAGTCACTTTATAATACCCTTTGAATGACCTCTTCAGATGGCGCACCTATTACTGGATATCTCAGCGGATCACGAGTTGGACAATCAACACTCAGCTTGCACTCAACCCACAAATCAGCTCGCACTGCAATGTCAAATAAGGTGTTCATATCTTCCCACAGGCATTTTGAAAGTTTCACAAACCTCTCTGTTTCTTTGTACCACTTTACTGGTTTCTCCCTCAACCTCGCGTAATCATTTGTGAATGACAGTATCACTTCTGCTCCATGGGTCATGTACATAACCTACACCTGTGAATGTGGAAAGAATTTCTGATGCATTCCACACTAAAAGTGATGCAAGGCTGTTTTGCATTGCTTAAGTACCGCAAATCAGCCTTGCATCACTTTTGCAGCAGAAGCGTCAGATTTCCTTACGACATGAAGTCCACGGATGCTTCACTTTTTTTTATGCAGCCATGGACCTTACGCCATGGTGCACTGTGTTGTAGATGTGATGAATCCTTGGCATAAGGAAATGTCATTCCGAAGAGCAAGTTATTTTGCCGCATCACTGCTGCAATGCAGCAATGCATCACTTCTTGTAAGTATGCCCCTTGGGTTCTGAGTACACATACTACAAGCAAGTGCTATCTAAGGATGAGGGGGCTTCTTGAAAAATCATAAAGGGCTTAGTGGGCATATCCATTACTAGAAGCTAGCATCTTGAAATGAGAGGTGCTCATCAACTTATTACCGCAGTTGATTGTACTCTACTGAGCTGTGCCAAGAACAAAGGTGGCCTGCCTTTCATAGATGAGGACATCAGAGATCACCTAAATACCATTGCTACTAAGGTGTGCTTCTAGCTTTGTTTGGGTGGAGGTTGTTGTCAAGGACCAAAGAGGAACCAGAGGAGAAGGGCTCACCAGACGGAGAGATATGGCAGGAGCAGGGCTCACCCGACTGTGAGATGTGCAACTGCCTCACAGCCGCTACACGTCAGTACTGGCGCTGACTGCTTCTCCTATTGTGGATAAACTAGTACATATTTTGTAAACTGTGACAAGGCTGGAGAGAAGTACCTGTAAGTCCTGCTTGGTGGGCTGGGTACGGCATGAAGCACCTAGCGTGCTGAGGCCATTGACCAATGACAAACTGCAGGTCCAGCTTCCATGAACCATCATCAAAGACAGAAAAGTACTGTACCATTGTGACCCAAAATGAGGTGGGACAATTGATATCTTTGGACTGCCAATGGGACCTTTTGGCCAGTGGGCTCACTGTATTACAGGAGTCTTCACAGATAGTTCCCACAAGATTTCCCTTGAAGGACTGATGGCTAAGGTACTTACCGAACCCTGATCATTTATTTGTTATCAGCACATTACTGAGTGCCGAGTCTCAAACCCCACCCCACCTCCCTGAGTATGCATTGGACTGCTCAACCTCACTACCATGACAGTCATGATCAAAAGGGATTTGGGCTCAATAGTATGATTAAGCCCAGGAAACCAGTGATAAAAGCTCTGATTGTCACTGCCTGAACCCAGTAACCCCTGTAAGCTCTGAGGCTCCTGAAAAAGTTCCACCTTGAACTTACGTTGAGCTTTGATATCTTTGATGAAGGATTCCATGAAGGATTTAGTCACCATTTAATTTAATTCCAATGGTCCTGGTTCTTCATTCATCCCCTCTTTGTTTATTTCAATTCAAACTTAATCCCGGGGCAGCATTATATATACAGTACACTTTCCCTGTTTGTGCCACAGTGCACCTTTCAAAAGCTGTGCTGGGTGCAAACAGGGAAAGTGCACCTTATTATGCAGAATGTGCTGCCCTCTAGGCAGCTTGCAAACTTGTGCTGCTCTAGGAGCAGTGCATTCAAGTCAAATGCAGAGCGGCAGTTTCAAAGCTGTTATGTGTTTTACGGTGCAGACGACATGCTGTCTGCACTTTCAAGAGGGGCAAGAGATCCCTTTGCAGGTGCGTGACTGCACCCGCCTCCAGGGGGATGTCTAAGGGGTCCACAGTACCCCATTTCTCCCTCTTGGAGGCCTTGAGGAGGCGCACCTAAAGGGCAGAGGTATAGTGATTTCCTCGTTTGTGTGGGGCCACACCACCATGCAAATGAGGGAATACCCTATCATGATAGTGCTGGCACTTCATGTGAACCAGAGCTATTAGTGCGACAGACAGGGATGCATACATTTCTGCTGTCCCTTCTGTAATACCATTGTGCCCTGGGGGGGTCACAAAGTGGGCACACATGCCCATTTCACCCCCGGGCCCAATGTGTAACACAGCCCCTGGTCTCTTTTGTTAACTGCTCATCTGAAAGAATTTTGCAGATTGAAGGGTCGGGTTTCTCCATCTCCTGTCATGTTGAATTAAGGTGGAGTAGAAAAGCAGGGGTGGTCCTTACTTTTTATTTCACATAGTACCCCTAAGAAGTTTCTTTGGTCTTAGTGTTTTCTCCTTCACTTGCTCTCCCCGTGTCTTTGCTGCTTATATTTTGACATAAGTCTCTTCTGGCCTTCGGTAACTGGAGTCAAGTATTGCATTTAGGCCTACTGTTCTTCTTGTTACTAGGATAATAACTGCCTTTGCCCACTAAAGATGGTCCTTTACTACTACCAACCCTTTTGAAAAATGCGTTATCACAAAACCAAGTGACAAATATTTGCCTGATATTTATAAGTTCCTCAGACCTGCGACACCAATCAAATCAATCAATCAATCATGGATTTGTAAAGCACAACTAATCACCCATAGGGTCTCAAGGTGCTGGATGTAGGCATGCTGCTCAGTCGAAGAGCCAGGTCTTGAGGTCCTTCCTGAACTGCTTCAGAGATGCGGTCTGCCTGAGTTTAGGGAGTATTGTGTTCCATGTCTGGGAAGCTAGGTAAGAGAAGGATCTTCCTCCTGCTGTACTTTTCCGGATTATGGGGGCGCATTCATGGGCGAGCTGGGATGAACAGAGACGTCTGTTGAGTACATAGAAGGTGAGGCGCTGGTTGAGGTAGGTCAGTCCTATGTTGTGCAGAGCCTTAAAGGTGTGGATCAGGAGTTTGTAAGAGATGCACTTGTTGACTGGGAGCCAGTGTAGGTCTCTGAGGTGGGAGGAGATTTGGCTATGATGGGGATGTCCAGGATGAATCTGGGTGCTGCATTAAGGACTCTTTGTAGTCTTGATTGAAGTTTCTTGGTGATGCCGGCATAGAGTGTGTTGCCGTAGTCCAGTTGCTGGTGATGAGTGTGTGGGTGACTGTCTTCCTTGTGTCGGGGGAACCCATTTGCAGATCTTCCTCAGGAGATGGAGGGTGTAGAAGCTTGATGAAGAGATGGCGTTAACCGGATCATCGATAGAGAGGAGTCCAGGATGACGCCCAGATTGCGCGTATGGTCAGTGGGGGCGGGGGCGTTACCCAGAGCGGTGGGCCACCACGAGCCGTTCCAGGCAGAAGGGTTGGAGCCAATCATGAGGATCTCTGTCCTGTCCGAGTTGAGCTTGAAGCAGCAGGCCTCCATCCAGGCGGTGACTGCTCTCATACCGTTATGGAAATTCCTCTTGGCTTGAGCAGAGTCCTCGGACAGATAGAGGCTCAGTTGGGTGTCGTCGGCATAGGAGACTATGTTTGGCTCGTGTTGTTTGGTGATCTTAGTGAGCAGGGCCATGTAGATGTTGAAAAGCGACGGGCTGAGTGAGGATCCTTGGCGCCCTCCGCAGCTAGTGTCTATAGGTTATGACGTGAACTGTGGTAGTCTGACCCTCTGTGTTCTTCCGGTGAGCAAGGACCTGATCCCGTTTAGGGCTTTGTCTTGGATGCCGGCGTCATGCAGTCTGTTGCAGAGTGTGGAGTGGGAGACGGTGTCAAGTGCGGCTGAGTGGTCGAGAAAGATGAGTGCGGCAGTGCCTCCGCGGTCCAGTATAATGCATTTGTTGCCGGTGGCTGCTAAGAGTGCACTTTCAGTGCTGTAGTTGCTTCTGAATCCGGACTGGGATGGGTCAAGGATGTGGTGTATTTAAAGGAATTCAGAGAGTTGCTGGTTGATAGCTTTCTCCCTTACCTTGGCTGGGAAAGGGAGCAGAGAAATGGATCTGTAGTTCTTCAGCTCCCTAGGGTCGACAGTGAGTTTCTTGAGAAGCGGGCTGATTTTGGCGTGTTTCCAGTCTGAGGGGAATGTGGCGGTCTCAAAGAATCGGTTGATGGTTCTGCAGAGCTCCAGTGCTATGGTGGCGCTGGTCAGGTTGAGGATTTGATGAGGGTGTGGATCCACGGGTGCTCCGGAGTGGATGGAGTTCATCAGTCTTTGGGTGTCCTCTAAGGTGATGGAGGCCCAGTAGTTCAGTAACTGGTGAGGAGCTAGGTCCGTGGCAGTGAGCGGTGCTTGCGGGCTTTGGTTCCTGAAGCCTTTAGATGTCCTGGATCTTTCAGTGAAAGAAGGTGATGAGGTTGTTGCAGAGGTCTTGGAAGGGAGGGATGGATGAGGTGTCTGCCCAGGGTTTGTGAACTCTTTGACAATGGCGAAGAGCTCTTTGCTGTTGTGAGTGCTGGCGTTGAGATGTGCTTCAAAGGCGGCTTTTTTTGGCAGCTCTGATGTTGTGGTGGTGTGTGGTGACTGCATTTTTGTAGGCTGTGTGGTCTTCGGTAGATTTGCTGATCCTCAATTTACGTTACAATCGCCTGCAGGTTCGCTTGGATTCCTGTAGGTCTGGCGTAAACCACTTGGGTGTTTTGCTTTGTCGATTCCCTGTTAATTTCCTTAGGGGGCTATGTTGTCGGCGCAGTTTGAGAGCCAGCGGTGTCGGTTGCTTGCAGCTTCATTAGCATCTGGTTTCCAGTGGGAGTGGGTGGTTGAGAGAGTTGGTGAGCTGTTCCCTCTATAGTGACTGCACTAAACTGAACTCTTATACAACAGACTTATGTATCACTGACACTCTGGTGTAGGGGGAGGGATGGGAGGGAGTTTTCTGTAAGTTAACATCTAAGTTATGATGTTTTAATTGGTCTTTACATATCTCTCTCCAGCAGGCAGCACCCCACCACGCAGTAGTTGTAGGTGAGGGTATGTGTCCAAATCAAAATGCCAATACAAAGATTTAAACCTAAGGGCCATATTTATGAAGGCCCTAGCGCCACCTTGCGCCACATTAGTGTATTTTTTATGCTAATGTGGCATTAGGTTGGCAAAAACGCTGTGCCATATTTACAAAGTGGCATTGAACCACTTTGTAAACCCTTGCGCCATATTATGCCTGCATCCTTGAACCAGCAGCCTTGCCTAGAGCAAGAGTCAAACTACGACATGACACCACCAACGATGGTGTTTAGTCACTAATTTACAGATACCCTAATTATCACTGTCTCACATACAACAGGTACCCTAAGTACCATTATACGGAGATGTCTGTGGTCTTGGGGAAGATCCTTCTCAGCTGAACAGGAACCACCTAATTAGGCTGTAGGTTGCCCAAGCTCAAACCATTAAACAGACTTTGCTTCCCATTTGGTGTTCCATCTCTTACCCACTTCAAAACATGGCTAATGCCATAGACATTCCTGAGAATGCTAGACAAGCATTAACACTACATCTACAGATGAGGGCAGGGATGTTACATTCATAGTAGAAGCTAGTGAAGCCTACCAAACAGAACCATTCTACTCCTGGGTAACCTTTCCAGAGGAAGACCAAAGATCATTCACATTCCATACATACAGAATTGCAAACGTACCTCAACGGTACCAAGCATACCAGTATCTTGAAATCCCGATTACTAATGAAGAACATCAGAACTGGTTTAATGGCGCCCTACCACACGTAAAACAACCTGTAAGATTAGGTCCCTTAGGTAATGACGGCCCAACATGGCCTATGTTTGCCACATACACACCTCAACCAGGTATACAAAACAAGCAGGCAGCAGACCTACGAAACTTATACATAGAGCTAGTAACACTCTATAGATGACTTGTTTAGTTTGTTATGCGAAATCTGAACACTACATCAGCGCGTCCAGCACTACCAGCACCTGCTGGATACCAATTGGCTACTGGGATTCATCCACAAACAGTGCATACTATCATGGGTAAAGTACCCACAGAACGATGAAAATCCCGTTCTGGATAGCACAGAAAACAAATCAGCTGGAAGATGTGTTCCCACATACGAGACCTCAGGAAAAACATAGAATTCTCACGATGTGCTTGCCCTTCGGGATGGTTCCCTCGGTGGATGAGCGTGCCACATGGGGTACAGTCTTCGCTGCAATTTATACTACCACACATGGGCCCTCATTCTGACCTTGGCGGGCGGCGGAGGCCGCCCGCCAAAGTCCCGCCGTCAGATTACCGTTCCGCGGTCGAAAGACCGCGGCGGTAATTCTGACTTTCCCGCTGGGCTGGCGGGCGGTCGCCTTCAGACCGCCCGCCAGCCCAGCGGGAAAGAGGCTTCCACGATGAAGCCGGCTCGGAATCGAGCCGGCGGAGTGGAAGCTGTGCGACGGGTGCAGTTGCACCCGTCGCGTATTTCACTGTCTGCGCAGCAGACAGTGAAATACATGTAGGGGCCCTCTTACGGGGGCCCCTGCAATGCCCATGCCAGTGGCATGGACACTGCAGGGGCCCCCAGGGGCCCCGCGACCCCCTCCACCGCCATCCGGATCCCGGCGGTCCGACCGCCGGGATCTGGATGGCGGTAGGGGGGGTCGGAATCCCCGCGGCGGTGCAGCAAGCTGCGCCGCCGCGGAGGATTCAATGGGGCGGCGGTACACTGGCGGGACCCCGCCAGTGGTGCCGGTCCGACCGCGGCTTTACCGCCGCGGTCGGAATCCCCATTGGAGCACCGCCGGCCTGTCGGCGGTGCTCCCGCGGTCCTCCGCCCTGGCGGTCAAAGACCGCCAGGGTCAGAATGACCACCATGGTGCCCCAACACTTGCCAATTTAGCGGAAGTGTTAAAACAAACACAGAATGAGCACGGGGCTGCACCAGCCCTAGATTTGGGGATGAAATTAATGCATAAGTTTGACACAGTCTCCTCAATCATATTGAGTAATATTAAAGGGGAAGCGGTAGCACTGGCTATACGCCAGCCCATCAGAGAGATTCCACATTTGGACCGGGAGAAAGAGCTACCAGACATTATTTCCATCACCTATTTCCATCACCTATACAAGTATAGGACGTGATAGTTTGGGAGCCAAGCCGAAGAAGCTTGAATTACAGAGTCCCACCTCTAAGGAAGGTACGAAACAAGCACCGGAGGGTTCTAAGAAGCGCTGGGATAAACAAAAACAATTTAAAGATAGACAAAATCAGAGAGCAGATTCTCCACATCCAGAGAACTCTGATAGGAGATACACCCTAACAAATAGAGAAAATATAAAAGCTCCTGACAGATATACTGATTCATGTCCCTCTCGTTCCTTTCAGGATGAACCGGATAGATGTAGCAAGAGAGGGGGCCGTCCTGATCGATGTCCTGAATGCGTGAAACAGAAGAACGACTCACCACAGTCTTCAGAAAAAAAGAAGATAAGTCCCCTCAACAAAAGCCACAATTTAAAAAGAAAAAGGTGGCAGCACTGGCAATTAAAAATTCCAGTACACTTGAGAAAAGAACATTGCTGAACAACAAGACGTGGGCAGTGACACTGTTAGACAGCTCAGCAGAGGTCACGATATGTCGCCAGAGTCTGAAAGATCATCTGGATGCGACAACAACTAGTGATTTAATTGCTGTTGAGACTGCGGACGGGCGCGTTCTCCCACCCGACAGGGTTTATAATTTTAATATTCAAATTGAGGGAGACGTAGAGTGCACCATTGGTGTGATATTTTGGGATGAACTTAGTTGTGATATCCTGCTGGCCGAAAGGGACTGGCCACCCGAGCACGTCTGTAAGCTCCCTCTTGTTCTTGAGGCGGTAAAACAAGCCTATGCTGTCAATTGGGCTTTGGCGCAGGCACCTGCGTTGTACTGCAATCATGTAGGTTGGGCAAAGACTCTCCTTGTCATGTAATACCGATCAGGTCTACACCCCAACCTCAGCCACAATATCCGGTTAAACATTAAGCAAAAGCTCTGGTGAGGGAGATCCCCACTGAGCTCGAATACCAGGGAGTAATTGATCCCTGTGTCTCTGCAATGAATAATCCGTTATTCCCCGTTGCAAAACCAGACCATTCCTACCGAATAGTCTTAGATTATAGACTCTTAAACAGTCATACACGTTCATACGCTATACAAAATTCACATAGCACAGCATTAATTAATAACATAGGCCCTCATTTGGAACATGGCAGGACAGCCCGCCGCCGACCATGCTGATGGTTGACAGAAGACCGCCAGTGGCGGCGGCAGACATCCCGCCATATTCCGACGCATGGAGCCTCACCGCCATTGATGGTGGTGGGGCCCGCCATGCTGGCGGTCAGTGGCGGGGTGGATGCTGCTCCACCCTCACCGCCACGTCAGTCCATACCCTGCCATGCCTATAATGATGCAGTTATAGGCGTGGCGGTGTATGGAGATGCGCCAACTCTGCCGGAGCAGCATCCAAGGAACAGGTAAGTGCTGTCCGAGAGGGAAGGGTGCGTGTGTTTGAGTGCGTTCATGGGGGTGTGCATGAGTGTTTGTGAAGGGGAGATGTGTGTCTGAGTGTATGAATGCGTGTGTGCATGTAGGTGTGTGGGTGCATGAGGATGTGGGGGTTGGAGGGACCTTTATGTATAGGGGTGGGAGATGGTGAGGGGGAAGCTGGGAGGCCTACATGGAGATTAGAGGGAGGAGGGTTGTTTTCGGAGTTCGGGGTGGGGCGGTTCTAGGGGCTGGGGGGGTGGGTGGCAGTAGTGGCAAGAGGTAGGGTCTGGCGTGTCACATACAGGTGACAGGAATGAGAATTTCTGTCACCTGTATGCTTGTCATCCTTCTTATGCCTGCAAGTTGATGACTCCTGTTCAACTGCGAGAAGGAGATTCTCCAGGACTTCAGTCAGGAGCGGATGTCAGCTGCCTGGCCTCCCGTTTGGGTGGAAAATCTCCTTCTCGCAGTTGAACAGGAGTCATCTTGTCTTGTGTGCATGCTTTTCTGTATGTGTGCATGGGATGGGTTGGGGTTGAGGAGACTGGGACTGGGAAGTGGTAGTTGGAGTGGGGACGGTAGGACCAGGGACAGTGGCTGCCATCAGAGAGGAGGCCTCCAGGAATGCATTGCATTGCTGCATCTGGGATGTCGGCCCCTGGATGGCATTCACAATGTTTGACTGCCCTACAGAGATGGATCTCAGGAGGTCAATAGCCTCCTTACTCAGGGCAGCAGGGCTCACTGGGGCAGGGCCTGAGGTGCCTGGGACGAAGGAGATGCCCACCCTCCTGGGTGAGCGGGCACGGGCAACTCGCTGAGGGGCTACTGGGAGGGCGGTGCTGGTACGGGCAGTGGGGGCTATACCTGCAGCTGGGGTGGTCACAGAGGTGTCCGCCACCACCAGGGAACTTCCTTCAGAGGAGGTATCTGAGTCAGTGTTGTCACCTCCTGTCTCTGCCATGGTGCCGCCCTCGCCCTCCGTCCCACTGGTTCAATCGGCGTCGGTGGACTTTGCCTCCTGGGTCCTGTGGGATGCAACTCCCTCTGTCACCGGTGCTCCTGCTCCTCCAACAGATGATGCTAATGCACACATGGACAGGATGACAGAAGGAAAAATGGGGGGGAGAGAGAAAGGGAACACTGGGTCAATTACTGCAACAACACCACAGTTGGCATACACAGCACCGTCACACACAGGGATCAGGATTGAGCACTATGTATTGCACTGCCATTGATTAGGGTAGATGCCACAGCAAGATGAGGGATAAACACCACCAACTGCACACCTCCTTGGACCCACAAAGCCCTGACTGACATGGAATGCAAACAAGCTAGGTTACCTGCATTTGTCATACACCCATTACCCTTGAGCTGGATCATGCTGTAATGTCTGGCCTGGCGTTAAGGGGCATGCACTAACTCACACGCAGCACCCAGATCCCATGCCACCTGCCAATTATTGTTGTAATACCTACTGTACTCACCCCCATGTGGCTGCTGTGATGCCCTCAAGCGTCCATCCAGCTCTGGGTAGGCCACTGCCAGTATGCAGGCCATCAGAGGGGTTAGGTTCCGACGAGCACCCCTTCCTCGTTGGAAGGCCATCCCCAGCTGGGCCTCCGCGGTCTTCCGTGCCGAGTGCCTCAGGTCCTCTCACCATTTCCTACAGTGGGTGCTCCACCTGCTGTAGACCCCCAGGGTCCACATGTCCTTGGCGATGGCATGCCACAATCCCTTCTTTTGATGGACACTGACCTGCAGAGGGAATGCAGACAGGAGGGCACCATTACACATCCGATCCAGCAAAACACATATGGCCCACAAATCGTGTTTCCATCACCATTGGCACAAACATAATCCGGCACCCACCATGTACACTACCACCAGACATCCCCCCAATGACATGATGCTTGCACACATATCTCCCATGCATCCTTCCTACATGCATCGTGCCCAGGGTGTACTCACCTGTTGATCTGGAGGCTCACGCAGAAGTCCATATTGGGGTAGGACCCCATTCACCAGTCGCTCCAACTCCTCCTGAAGTGAAAGCAGGGGCCCTTTCCCCGGTCACACGGACCATGGTAGGTTCCAGACACAGGTCACAGCACCACACGCAGTGTAGGTGTTGTCCTGTGGAATGTCAGGACACAAGCAATGATTTGGATAGAAAATGGCGGTCACGTCTGTGTCGGTGTACACCGTCACCACCGGCGCTGATCCCCATTGGCCACTGTACTCCATAGAGCCCCATATTAGCCAATGAGGAATTGCACATTTCATGGTGGTGGACAACTATCAGATAATAAATAACTGCGTCATTGCCTAAAATAGCAATACATTGCCATTCCCACTGTCCCATCACATTGATGCTGTATGTACACTGAGGTGGTCGTTCCATTGTTCAAATTGTGACAGCCTACTCACTCTTGTGTCCCTTAGATACTTACCACTGTGGATGAATAGGAGGAGGAGACAAACCCTCGTCTACAGACCCCTTGTGGACTTGGCTACGCTGGAGGACAGGCACATTATAATCACCTATATACTGGACAGGGCCACAATCACAGAGCTGTGTGCCCAACTGGAATCTGACCTGATATCAGCCGAGGGATCCCCCCTCATGTGCAAGTGCTATCAGTGCTCCATTTCCTCGCAACTGGTTATTTCCAAGTGACAGTGGGCTTGGCAGCAGGAATGTCACAGCCAATGTTCTCAATCGTGCTGGCAAGGGTTCTGTCTGCCCTGGTGAAGCACAGGTTCAGCTACATTGTTTTCCCACACATGGAAGATTTGTCCACTGTTAAGGCAGGAATCTATGCAATGGGGCATATCCCCAATATTATTGAGGTGATTGACTATACAAATATTGCGTTCGCCCCCCCCGCCAGAATGAACAGGTGTTCAGAAATCAGAAGAGTTTCTACTCAATGAATGTGCAAATGGTGTTCCTGGCGGACCAGTACACCTCCCATGTCACTGCCAAGTATCCTGGGTCAGTGCATGACGCCTTTGTCCTGAGGAATAGCAGCATCACAAATGTAATGGCTCAACTACAGAGGCACAGGGTGTGGCTAATAAGTGAGCCAGAGTCCCCACCCACTGTATGTCAGTGTATGCCTTTAGGTGTTATCCCCATAGGATTTTGTAAGGCTAAAGTTTGTCCCTCACTATTTGCAGGAGACTCTGGCTACCAAAACCTATCGTATCTCGTGACCCCTGTGAGGAATGCCAGAACAGGGGCTGAGAACCGTTATAATGAAGCACATGGGTGAACCAGAAGAATAATTGAAAGGACCTTTGGCCTCCTGAAGGCCAGGTTCAGGTGCCTCCATCTGACAGATGGATCCCTGTGCTACTCACCCGGGAAGGTCTGGCAGATAGTAGTGGCATGCTGCATGTTCCACAACCTGGCCCTCTGATGCCATGTCCCTTTTCTACAGGAGGAGGAGACTGGAGATGCCCCTGTGGAAGCAGTGGACTCTGAAGACACTGAGGATGAAGAGGCAGAGGATGAAGATGTGGACAACAGAACATCAGTTATACGTCAACACTTCCAATGACATACAGGTGAGACTGTGGAACTGATCATTGCTCTGAATATTGATTTCATCTGTGTAACTGTGGCATGATGGCATTCGCTTCCATTGCATCTAACGTACTGTCACCTCCTGGTGTGATTACTACAGACAGTTACAGGTCATTAATTGTATGCTATCACAGTGTCCATATCATTTGCACCAGATGTGAATGTTCCCCTAAAATGCACATTCTTAACACATAAAATACTATCAGTCAAGTTGTGCTTAAGGGTGTTTATTGTAGCACTATAAAATTGAGGGTAAAGTGCAATGGAATGGGGTGATGGTAGAGGAAAGCCCAGGGTGTTGTTCCAGTCTGTTTGTAGCACAGGTGTGGTATCCAAGGGGCCATAGGAAGGGGAGCAAAGGCAGTTCAAAGTGGACAAGGTGACAGGGTTGGACACAAGTTGGACAATCAGGAGAGTCTCATTTCCTGGCAGTGGTCTTGGCAAGTGTCTCTGGCTTCTGTCTGGGTCACAGGGAATGTTTGTGGGGAGGTTCACCTTTTGCAGGGGAAGGAGTGCTGGTGGCCTGTGGGTCCTGTGGCGGGGCCTCCTGCCCACTAGCTGCAGCGGAGGTGGTGGGCTGGTCAATAGACTGGCTAGTGGTAGGGGCCCGCTGGTGTGCTGTTGATTCCCTCATGATGTTGGCTGTGTCTGCAGCACCCTCGCTATGGAGATCATGGTGGTGTTGCAAGGCCTCCCTGATCTCCTGATGGTGTTCCTCCAGCAGCCGCTTGCTCTCCTGCATGTTGTCAAGGATCTGAGCCATCTTGTCCTGGGATTGTTGATAGGCATCCGGCATCTTGATGAGTGCCTCCTGGAGAGTCGGTTCCCTGGACCTGTCCTCCCCCTGGCGCACAGCGGTCCTCCCAGTGTCCCTGTAGCCCTGTGCCTCTGTCCCCTGAACGGTGTGCCCACTGCCACTGACCCCAGGTCCCTGATTGCCTTGGGTGTGAGGTGTGGACTGGGCTCACTATACAGGTAAGCACACTGCTAATTGACGTGCCCTAGGGACAGAGGTGTGGGGATGCTGGGTGGGTGCTGTCGTGTTGGATACTGATGGGGGAGGCTCTGTGGTGGACTGTGAGTGGGCTGGGGTGACTGACTGTCCAGTGGTCACTGATGGGCCAGGTTGTTGATCCAGATCTTGAAGTCCAGAGTTACTGCCATCACTGGGGGCATCTTCTGTTGGGGGACGGATAGTCGTGGCACCTACTCTCCGCTGACATTGGCTGGGGCACCTGCGGGGATGTAAGTGATGTATTATGCTTCATGCCTGTGACATATTGTACATCCCTAGCTTACCCTCTATCGTTGCTGTTGCCCTGCCACCTTGGTTTGTGTATGTTGATGTATTGTGGGATTGTCAGTTCCCCTATGCTGTGCATGCTTTAGTGATGGGTGTCCATGCAGGGCTTGGAGGGCTATCCATGCATTGTTATTGCAAGCAGGGTTGGGCATTGGGGTTAGTTATATGTGTAGGTGCAGTGTGTGGGATGGAGTGGAATGATGGGAGTGAGGGTGAGGGAGTGTGATGGCATGCAGGTATGGAGGTTGATAAGTAATAAATATTGACTCACCAGTGTCCAATCCTCCGGCAACTCCAGTGAGTCCCTCAGGATGCAGTAATGCCAAGACTTGCTCCTCCCATGCTGTCAGCTGTGGGGGAGGAGGTGGGGGTCCACCGCCAGTCCTCTGTATGGTGAGCTGGTGCCTTGCTGCTATGGAACGTACCTTCCACCGTATATCGTTCCACCTCTTCCTGATGTTGTCCCTTGTTCTTAGATGCTGTCCCACGGCGTTCACCCTGTCCACAATTCTCCGCCATAGCTCCATCTTCCTTGAAATGGATATTTGCTGTACCTATGCTCCAAACAGCTGTGGCTCTACCCTGACTGTTTCCACCACCATGACCCTCAACTCCTCATCTGTGAACCGGGGGTGCCTTTGTGGGGACATGGGTGTTGTTTGTAAGTGTGTGGGTGATGGGTACTGTGGTTGGGTGTGCGTAGTGGGGTACGTGAGGGATGTATGGGTGTATGTGGTTGTGTATAGTTGTCGCAGTGGTCTTGGTGTCAGCCTGGTGGCAATGATTTGTAATCGTAAAGGGTTGTGGGTGATGTGGGTGCGTGTTTTATAGTGCTGTGTGTTGGTGTGGTGTGTCTATGAGTGTAAGGTGTGTGTTTTTGGTATTAGCCAATGTTGTGCAGTTTAGTATTTGGGTGTCCATTCTGAGCGCGCCGGTGTGCACCGCCAATGGTTTACCACCATTGAATGTCCGTCGTGGTGATTTGTGGGTCATGATGTAGTGGGCGTTGTTCTGTTGGCATAACGGTATGGTTGCTGGTACCGCAATTTTAGCACTGACCTTTGGTCTGGCAGGTTTGTGAATGTGGCAGTATTCTGTCAGATGGGTGTGTGTGTGTGTCATAATATGACGAACGGATATTCGCCACCGCTGCAGTATGTTGGCAGCCGTCACCGTGGCAGTAAGTGGCATTTACTGCAAATGTCATAATGAGGGCTTTAGGCCCTCATTACAACCTGGTGGTCTGTGTTAATGCGGCGGTAAGACCGCCAACAGGCCGGCGGTAAAAAAAAATGGAATCACGACCATGGCGGAAACCGCCAACATAGACAGCCACTTTAACACTCCGACCGCCATGGCGGTACAAACAAGCAGCATGGCGGTCACCGCCAACAGACAGTCGGAAGAAAATGTACCGCCCACACTATTATGACAGGCCAATCCGCCACCTTTTCTGGGGCGGATTCAACGCAAATAAAAACACAGCAGAAACAGGACTTGGAAGGGAAAACACTCACCTCTCAACAACCCACGAGGAACCAGGACACCATGGAGCCTGAACTCTAAATAGTCCCTGCGATAGTATTCCTGCTCCTCTACCAGGAGCACGAAAGACGGCGGCGATGACCACGGTGAGTACTGCACCTACAACACAGGGGAGGGGGGAGGGAAAAGAGAGTGACACACACACGCAACACGCAAAACCCCCACCCCCACCCTCACCCACAACATACACACAAATACATGCTGCAACATTACACTGCACCTACAACACAGGGGAGGGGGGAGGGAAAAGAGAGTGACACACACATGCAACACGCAAACCCCCCCACCCTCACCCACAACAACATACACACAAATACATGCTGCAACATTACATTTACACCCCCCCCCACCCACCCCCCTGGAAGAACGCAAGGACAAAAGGAAATGAGTTGAATGAGTGTAATAAATAAAAATCCATCAGTCAAAACTTTATATACAGTATAAACAATTATGTACACCAACCAATCAAGTCTGGGTAGTGCACCATTCATAGTCCGTGGACCACTGGGCCCAAAATGCATGGGCGAGGCCCACACTCGATACCAGACTCAAAACGGAGAGAACACTGCTGGGGCATCAGATTGAAATAAAACAGGCACCTCAAGGGGAAGGGAAGGGGGGGCAGCCGGATGAGTGCACGACGCCAGCTCCACGAGGGGGCTCCATGCCCACTGCTTTATCCTGGGGAGTGCAAAGCCACAGTCTCTCAAGTTTCTCCAGTGGGTGGGTTGCCCACTGCTTTATCCTGGGGAGTGCAAAGCCACAGTCTCTCAAGTCTCTCCAGTGGGTGGGTTGCCCACTCCTTTATCCTGGGGAGTGCAAAGCCACAGTCTCTCAAGTCTCTCAAGTGGGTGGTTTGCCCATTGCTTTATCCTGGGGAGTGCAAAGCCACAGTCTCTTAAGTCTCTCCAGTGGGTGGGTTGCCCACTGCTTTATCCTGGGGAGAGCAAAGCCACAGTCTCTCACGTTTCTCCAGTGGCTGGGTTGCCCACTGCTTTATCCTGGGGAGTGCAAAGCCACAGAGTCTCAAGTCTCTCAAGTGGGTGGTTTGCCCACTGCTTATCCTGGGGAGTGCAAAGCCACAGTCTCTCAAGTCTCTCCAGTGGATGGGTTGCCCACTACTTTATCCTGGGGAGTGCAAAGCCACAGTCTCTCAAGTCTCTCAAGTTGGTGGTTTGCCCACTGCTTTATCCTTGGGAGTGCAAAGCCACAGTCTCTCAAGTCTCTTTAGTGGGTGGGTTCCCCACTGCTTTATCCTGGGGAGTGCAAAGCCACAGTCTCTCAAGTGGATAACAGTCTCCACTGGTTCTGGATGGGGCTTTGTGCCCAGAGTGCTTCATCCTGCCAAGGACTGAGGTAGTGGATGCCTTTCTCCACTGGTTCTGGAGGAGGCTTTGTGCCCAGAGTGCTTCATCCTGGCAAGGACTGAGGTAGTGGATGCCTTTCTCCACTGGTTCTGGAGGGGGCTTTGTGCCCAGAGTGCTTCATCCTGCCAAGGACTGAGGTAGTGGATGTGAATCTCCACTGGTTCTGGAGGGGGCTTTGTGCCCAGAGTGTTTCATCCTGCCAAGGACTGAGGTAGTGGATGTGAATCTCCACTGGTTCTGGAGGGGGCTTTGTGCCCAGAGTGCTTCATCCTGCCAAGGAGTGAGGTAGTGGATGCCTTTCTCCACTGGTTCTGGAGGGGGCTTTGTGCCCAGAGTGCTTCATCCTGCCAAGGACTGAGGTAGTGGATGTGAATCTCCACTGGTTCTGGAGGGGGCATTGTGTCCAGAGTGCTTCATCCTGCCAAGGACTGAGGTAGTGGATGTGAATCTCCACTGACAGTGGTGCAACATGCAAGCTGCCCAGGCCCGTGGAACTGACCACCAGCCTCGTACGAATGACCACTGGGGATGGCAGCCATGTCTGCGGTGGTGTCACTGGCTCAGGATGTTACTGGCCGCTGGTGGTGCTGGCGGCGGGGTCAGTAGCGGTGGTGCTTGCAGCGGGCTCTGTGGCATCGGTGCTGGCCACAGTCATTGTGGCGGTGGTGCTGGTGGCGGGCTCACTGACTGCGGTGCTGGTGAAGGGCTCAGTGTCTGGGGTGCTGGTGAAGGGCTCAGTGTCTGGGGTGCTGGCGGCAGTGCAGGTGGCAGTGCCGGTGGCAGTCTTGTCCGCCGTGCAGGTTGGCATCGAGGTGGACTTGCCTTTCATTTTCAGGCCCTTCCCCACCTTCGATGGTGGCGCAGCTGTCTTGCCACTTTCAACTTTTGTCTTGCCTGAGCCCTTGGTGGCAGGTGTTTTTGCCTTCTCCCTCTGGGATGTGGGCAACTTTTTCTGTTTTGGAGGTGGCAGAATGTCCTTGCCCTCGCTCCCTGGGACACTGGCAGCCCTGTTGCTTGGCGCACTCTAAAATCCCGCTATTGCTGGCACCACTGTGCCCGGTGATGTGGCAGCTGAGGTGCTAGGTTGGGACCTGGAAAGGCGGGCCCTAGGGGAAGGACGGTGGGGGAGGTGTAGGGCAGAGGTCAAAATTTGATAGGAAAAGCTTTTTAGACACACTGGGACGGGTAGATGGAGGGGGCTTGGGAGTGGAGGAAGAGGTAGTGGTTGTAGGAGGTGTTCGTTTGGTGACTTTGGGTGAAGGTGCATGGGTTGTAGGCTGTTGTGAGGTGGATAGCTGTTGGGTGGGTGTGTGACTGCGTTTGTGTACTTTGGGAGGAGGGCTCACAGACACACTGGTAGAGGACACAGGGGATGTGTGAATGGTAGTGGTGGTGGTGAGTGCACGTGACCGGTGTGTGGTGATGGGCATGCTGGTGATGGAGGTAGTGGCTGAGAATGTAGTACATGCAGGTGTGAGTGGAGACGAGACAGGGAGGGAGGAGGGAGACGTGGAGGAGGGGGACACAGTGGAGGCAGTGGATGTTGGTATGTGTGCATGGGTATGATGCTTATGTGAGTGCCTGTGGGATGTGTGGTGCTTATGTTTGCCAGAGCCACCCTTGTGTGTTGAGGTGTTTGCATTCTGGTCTGATGGTGTGCTTGGGATAGGCTGAGGTACAGGGGATTGGGTCTGGGTGGAGGAAGTTGGAGGGGGGAGGCTGGCTAGCTGTTGGGCTGCCTGGCCAGAATGAATGCCCTCCAGGTATGCATTTGTTTGTTGCAACTGCCTCTCTACACCCTGGATGACATTGCCCAACAGTGAGGGATCTCAGGAGGTCAATAGCCTCCTCACTGAGGGCAGCAGGGCTGACTGGGGCAGGGCCTGAGGTGCCTGGGGCGAAGGAAGATGCCCACCCTCCTGGGTGAGCGGCTACGGGACACACGCTGAGGGGCTGCTGGGAGGGCAGTGCTGGTAGGGGGGTGGCAGCTGTACCTGTAGATGCGGTGGGCACAGAGGGGCCTGCCACTGCAAGGGAGCTCCCATCAGAGGAGGAGTCGGTGTCGCTGGTCTCTGCTCCTGTCCCCGCCGTGGAGCTCCCCTCGCCCTCCGTCCCACTGGTGACTTCAGACTCCGCTGTCTCGCCATCCAGGGCCATGTGGGATGCAGCTCCCTCCTGCTCCGGTGGCACTGCTCCTCCACCTGATGATGCTAATGCACACAAGAACAGGGAGACCACAAAAAGGGGGGAGGAGAAAGAAGAAAGACATGTTCAGTGCATGCAATACCGCTACCGTTGGTGGACACTACAGACACAGCAGCCCTCTGCACTACGCCATGCACTTAGAGTTCCCTAATTAATCACAAGGACACGTGGTACATGGCCTTTGCCCGATTGCTGCACACATGGAAGTCACAGGAGCCTGCCTATGTGTAGATGGCTCTTACCACTGGTGGGGTTGGGGTGCCACTTAGCCTGCCTCACAAAAGGCCCTTGCCTACAAAGCTCGCCCTAGCCTAGAGGAACCCACTGCCCACCTCCCCCAACCAGACACCTCCTAATGCACGCAGAGTCAGATGGATGTGACGGTACTCACCCCCTTGTGGCTGCTGTGATGCCCTCAAGCGCCCATCCAACTCTGGATACGCCACCGCCAGGATCCGGAACATCAGGGAGGTCATGGTGCGACGGGCACCCCTCCCAAGTTGGGAGGCCATCCCCAGCTGGGCCTCTGCCGTCTTCTTGCTCCAGCGGCGAATGTCCTCCCCTTTTTCTGGCAGTAGGTGCTCCGTCTGTGGTGGACCCCCATGGTCCGGACGTCCTTGGCGATGGCACGCCAAATATCCTTCTTCTGGTGGGCGCTGACCTAGAGGAATAGTACAGGGGAGAATGAAAATGAAAAACTTTAACCGTCCAGACCACCACAGTCATTGTCCCACGTTCCCACCATTGCCCTGACGCACATACACTCACCGTCCGCTCATGCAGGCCTCATCCCCCAGTATCTTCCATCCACAACACTCCAAACAGGCATTGCCCATACAGTATGCTCACAGTGTACTCACCTGTTTGTCTGGAGGGCCGTAGAGTAGCGTGTACTGGGGGAGGACCCCATCCACTAGTTTCTCCAACTCCTCCGATGTGAAGGCAGGGGCCCTTTCCCCAGACACATGAGCCATTGTCGCTTCCAGACTGAGGTCACAGCAGCACTTGCAGTGTAGGTCCTCTCCTGTCGAAGGTCAGGTATCAAGTGAGTGAACAGACAGAAAATGGCAGTCACGTCCGCGGCGGTGTGTACCGTCACCGCCGGCGTACATCGTCATTGGCTCCTGGGACCCATAGGGACCAATGTTAACCAATGCAGGATTGCGCCGCGGTCTTCGACCGCCTAGCGCGACGGTGTACAACGCCAGCGGAGTTACCTCATATCCCCTTGTCCCACATTACAGGTCAGACAGCCGCCATTTCAGGGGGCCACATGGCATTATTTAAATGCGTCACACATATCTAGGCCTTGCATACACACAGAGACAGGCACATAGCGGATTGACAAATGTGTGCAATAAATTATTTTTTTACTACCTCAGTATTGGCTGACTCTGTGCTCGCTGTTCTCGTCCATAGGGCACGTCTGCTGGGGCAGGTGAGGAGATGGCGGCATCCTCCGGTGTACAGACCACTGGTGGACCTGTTGACAATGGAAGAAAGACATGTAATAGTCACCTACAGACTTGATAGTGCCACAATTCAGGAACTGTGTGCCCGGTTGGAGCCAGACCTGATGTCAGCTATCCGCCATCCCACAGGAATCCCCTTCTAGTGCAGGTCCTGTCAGTACTCCATTTCTTGGCAAGTGGGTCTTTTCAAACTACGGTGGCCATAGCATCAGGGATGTCCCAGCCTATGTTCTCAAACGTGTTGTCCAGAGTGTTGTCTGCCCTCCTTAAACACATGCGCAGCTACATCGTTTTCCCTCAGGTGGAGGATTTGCCTACAGTGAAAGGTGACTTCTATGCCCTGGGACATATCCCCAACATCATAGGTGCCATTGATGAGACACATGTGGCCTTGGTACCCCCCCCCGCAGGAGTGAACAGGTGTACAGAAACTGGAAGGGCTACTATTCAATGAATGTGCAGATGGTGTGTTTGGCCGACCAGTACATATCCCATGTGAACGCCAAGTTTCCTGGCTCAGTGCAGGACGCTTACATTCTGAGGAATAGCAGCATCCCTTATGTGATGGGGCAAATCCAGAGGCACCGTGTGTGGCTAATAGGTGAGGACAAGGACACTATACCCTGTGAATATTTGTCTGGGGTTGTCCCTAAGGGTTAGTGTGTGTCTAACAGTTGTCCCTCAGCATTTGCAGGTGACTCTGGGTACTCCAACCTGTTATGGCTACTGACCCCAGTGAGAAATCCCAGGACAAGAGCAGAGGAACGCTACAATGAGGCACATGGGCAAACTAGGAGGATTATAGAAAGAACCTTCGGCCTCCTGAAGGCCAGGTTGCGGTGCCTCCATATGACAGGTGGTTCTCTCTACTACTCACCAAAGAAGGTGTGCCAGATCATCGTGGCCTGCTGTATGCTGCAGAATTCAGCTTTGCGACGACAGGTGCTTTTCTGCAGGAGGATGGTCCAGAAGGAGGACTTACTGCAGCTGTGGAGCCTGTGGACAGTGAAGAAAAGGAGGCAGAAGAAGAGGATATTGACAACAGAAACAACGTGATCCAGCAATACTTCCAGTGAGACACAGGTAAGAAGACATCACTGCCTCTTACATCTCATACAATTGTTAGACCTATCATATGTCTGTCACTTTCACCCAGTGTATGGACCCTGACCTGTCACTTTACCTTTCCATTTCACAGATATGGGTCCCACTGTGTGACCTCTGCTATGTTACCACATGAACTAGAGCTGTGTGACATAGGTATGTTGACAATACAATGCACTCTTTTCCTCAGTTATTGCAAATACACATTAGTGAAAGCACAGACTGACTCCTGATTGCTTTGTGATTCAAGGGTGTTTGTTTAAGTGCAAGATAGTGGAGGGGGTTGTAAAATGGTCAGGGGTGATGGTGGAGGAATGTCCATGGCAGAGTCCAGTCTATTTGTCTCACAGGTGCATTGTCCAAAGGGGCATAGGAAGTGGAGCTAGGGCAGTTTAAGGATGGACAGGGTGACGAAGTGGGACAGAAGGATGACATTCAGGGTGGTCTCATTTCTTGGCAGGGGTCTTGGCATTGTTCTCTGTCTTTGTCCTGGATCTCAGGGACCGTTTGCCGGGTGGTTCTCCATCTGCAGGGGGTGGGGTGCTGGTGTTGTGGTCCTGTGGCGGTGCCTCCTGTCCACTAGCACCGTCGGAGGTGGTGGGCAGTTCATCGTCCAGGCTAGTGTCAGGGGCCCCTTGTTGTGCCACAGTGTCCCTCCTGGTGTTCACAAGGTCCTTCAGCACCCCTACAATGGTGACCAGGGTGGTGTTGATGGACTTGAATTCCTCCCTGATCCCCAAATACTGTTCTTCCTGCAGCGGCTGGGTCTTCTGAAACTTGGCCAGTACCATTGCCATCGTCTCCTGGGAACGATGGTACACTCCCATGATGTTGGAGAGGGCCTCATGGAGAGTGGATTCCCTGGGCCTGTCCTTCCCCTGTCGCACAGCAGTCCTCCCAGTTCCCCTGTTTTCCTGTTCCTCTGTCCCCTGAATCATGTGCCCACTGCCACTGCCCCCAGGTCTCTGCTGTTCTTGGGTTGGTGGGTTTGCCTGGGTTCCCTGTAGAGGTGAACACACTGCTGCTTGACATGTCCTGGGGACAGAGGGATGGGCCTGCTGGGTGGGTGCTGTGCTGGTGTCTCCTGAGGGGGAGGCTCAGTGGTGGCATGTGCCAGTGTGTGGGGAACCGACTGTCCCGAGGTCCCAGACGGGCCGGGCTGGTCATCTTGATCCA